>NC_062547.1:63513672-63820898 GCF_016906955.1 Phacochoerus africanus | reverse complement strand
ATATGAGTGATAGCATATGGTATTTGTCTTTCTCTTTCTGGCTTATTTCACTCAGGATGAGCGTCTCTAGTTCCATCCATGTTGCTGCAGGTGGCATTATGTCATTTTTTTATGGCTGAGTAGTATTCCATTGAGTATATATACCACCTCTTCCTGATCCAATCATCTGTCGATGGACATTTGGGTTGTTTCCATGCCTTGGCTATTGTGAATAGTGCTGCAATGAACATGCGGGTGCAGGTGTCTTTTTTAAGGAAAGTTTTGTCTGGATATGTGCCCAAGGGTAGGATTGCTGGGTCATATGGTAGTTCTGTGTACAGGTTTCTAAGGTACCTCCATACTGTTCTCCATAGTGGCTGTACCACCTTACATTCCCACCAACAGTGCAAGAGAGTTCTGTTTTCTCCACACCCCCTCTAGCACTTGTTATTTGTGAACTTATTAAAGTCGGCCATTCTGACTGGTGTGAGGTGGTATCTCATGGTAGATTTGATTTGCATTTCTCTAATCATTAGGGATGTTGAGCATTGTTTCAAGTGCTTGTTGGCCATCTGTGTGTCTTCCTTGGAGAAATGTCTATTCAGGTCTTTTGCCCATTTTTCCATTGATTGATTGGCTTTTTTGTTGTTGAGTTGTATAAGTTGCTTGTATATTCTAGAGATTAATCCCTTGTCCGTTGCTTCATTTGAAACTATTTTCTCCCATTCTGTAAGTTGTCCTTTTGTTTTCGTTACTGTGCAAAATCTTGTCAGTTTGATTAGGTCCCACTGGTTTATTTTTGCTCTTATTTCTGTTGCCTTGGGAGACTGACCTGAGAAAACATTCATAAGGTTGATGTCAGAGAGTGTTTTGCCTATGTTCTCTTCCAGGAGTTTGATGCTGTCTTGTCTTATATTTAAGGCTTTCAGCCATTTTGAGTTTATTTTCATGCATGGTGTGAGGGTGTGTTCTAGTTTCATTGATTTGCCTGCAGCTGTCCAGGTTTCCCAGCAATTCTTGCTGAAAAGACTGTCTTTTTCCCATTTTATGTTCTTGCCTCCCTTGTCAAAGATTAATCGACCATAGGCGTCAGGGTTTATTTCTGCGTTCTCTGTTCTGTTCCATTGGTATGTATGTCTGTTTTGGTACCAGTACCACACTGTCTTGACTGTGGCCTTGTAATATTGCTTGAGGTCTGGAAGAGTTATGCCTCCACTTGGTTTTTGTTTCTCAGGTTGCTTTGGCAATTCTGGGTTTTTTGTGGTTCCATATGAATTTTTGGACTGTTTGTGGTAGTTCTGTGAAAAATGTCATGGGTAATTTGACAGGGATTGCACTGAATCTGTAGATTGCTTTGGGTAGTATGGCCATTTTTACAATATTAATTTTTCCAATCCAGGAACATGGAAGATCTTTCCATTTCTTTCCAATTTCTTTAATTTCCTTGATGAATGTTTTATAGTCCTCAGCATATAAGTCCTTTACCTCCTTGGTCAGGTGTATTCCCAGGTGATTGATTTTTGAGGGTGCAATTTTAAAGGGTATTACATTTCTGTATTACTTTTCTAATATTTCATTGTTTGTATACAGAAATGTGACTGATTTCTGAATGTCAATCGTATATCCTGCTACTTTGCTGAATTTGTTGGTCAGTTCAAGTAGTTTTTGGGTTGAGTCCTTAGGGTTTTCTGTGTATAGTATCATGTCGTCTGCATACAGTGACAGTTTTATCTCTTCTCTTCCTACTTGGATGGCTTTTGTTTCTTTTGTTTGTCTGATTGCTGTGGCTAGGGCTTCCAGTACTATGTGGAATAGCAGTGGTGAGAGTGGGCATCCCTGTCTTGTTCCAGATTTTAGTGGGAAGGCTTTAAGCTTTTCTCCATTGAGTATTATATTTGCTGTGGGTTTGTCACAAATGGCTTTGATTATGTTCATGAGTGTTCTCTCTATACCCACTTTGGTAAGAATTTTGATCATGAATGGATGTTGGACTTTGTGAAATGCTTTTTCTGCGTCTATTGAGATGATCATGTGATTTTTGACTTTTCTTTTGTTAATGTGGTGTATGACATTGATTGATTTGCCTATGTTGAACCATCCCTGTGAACCTGGTTGTGGTGTACTATCTTTTCAATATGTTGTTGGAACACCCTCACACCATGCACAAAAATAAACTCAAAATGGCTTAAGGACTTAAATATAAGACAATACACCATCAAACTCCTGGAAGAGAACATAGGCAAAACATCCTCTGACATCAGCCTTACAAATGGTGCCTCAGGTCAGTCTCCCAAAGCAACAGAAATAAGAGCAATAATAAACCAATGGGACCTAATCAAACTGGTAATATTTTGCACAGCAAAGGAAACCAAAAAGAAAACAAAAGGACAATTTACCAAATGGGAGAAAATAGTTTCAAGGGATGCAACTGACAAGGCTTTAATCTCTAAAATATGCAAATAACTTATACAGCTCAACAGCAAAAATCCAACAACCCAGTGGAAAGATGGGCAAAGAACCTGAATAGACATTTCTCCAAGGAAGACACACAGATGGAAACAAGCACTTGAAACAATGCTCAACATCCCTAATGATTAGAGAAATGCAAATCAAATCTACCATGAGATACCACCTCACCAGTCAGAATGGCCATCATTCATAAGTCCACAAATAACAAGTGCTAGAGGGGGTGTGGAGAAAACGGAACCCTCCTGCACTGTTGGTGGGTATGTAAGGTGGTACAGCCACTATGGAGAACACTATGGAGGTACCTTAGAAATCTATACATAGAACTACCATATGACCCAGCAATCCCACTCTTGGGCATATATCCAGGCAAAACTTTCCTTAAAAAACACACCTGCACCTGCATGTTCACTGCAGCCCTATTCACAATAGCCAAGACATGGAATCAACCCAAATGTGCATTGACAGATGATTGGATCAGGAAGAGGTGGTATATATACTCAATGGAATACTACTCAGCCATAAAAAAGGACAAAACAATGCCATTTGCAGCAACATGAATGGAACTAGAGAAACTCATCCTGAGTCAAGTAAGTCAAAAAGAGAAAGACAAATACCATATGGTATCACTTATATCTGGAGTCTAATATATGGCACAAAGGAAACATTCCATAGACAAGAAAATCATGGACTTGGAGAATAGACTTGTGGTTGCCAAAGGAGAGGGGGAGGGCATGGGAGAGACTGGAATCATGGGGTAAATAGATGCAGAATGTTGCCTTTGGGATGGATTAGCAATGGCATCCTGCTGTGTAGCACTGGGAACTCTGTCAAGTCAATTATGATGGAACAAGTAATGTGAGATAAAAGAATGTATACATGTATGTGTATCTGTGTCACCATGCTGTACAGTAGAAAAAATACATATATAAAGAGATAAAAAAAGACCTCACAAAAATAAATAAATAAAAATAAATAAAGTCAGGGATTTTTAGTTCTTCCTCAAGGGCTCTGGATAATATTCTAAACCATAACATTGTGTTGTTCTACAGAGGCTAAATCTCCCAAAATATGAATTATATTCTGACTGCAAGCACATAGAACCCAACTGGTTGGAACCAGAAGGTTGTTAAATTACCAAAACATCACCATGTTACCCCACCATTAATTAATCATAAGAACTGTGTACAAGCTGATTATATGCCCTGTGACCCTCTCCTTCATGCTGTCTTTGTTTTCTTTTTTAAAGTTTTTTTCTTAAAGTACAGTTAATTTCTGCTGTACAGCAAAGTTACCCAGTCATACACACACACATATATATATATACATTCTTTTTTCTCACATTATCTTCCATCATGTTCCACCACAAGTGACTAGATAGACTTCCCTGTGCTGTACAGCAGGATCTCATTGCTTATCCACTCCAAATGTAATAGTTTGCATCTATTAACCCCAGACTCCCAGTCCATCCCACTCCCCTTCCGCCTTGGCAACCACAAGTCTGTTCTCCATGTCCATGAGTTTGCTTTTTTTTTTCTGTATATAGCTTTATTTATGCCATATATCAGATTCCACATGTAAATGATATCATTATGGTATTTGTCTTTCTCTTTCTGACTTCACTTATATGAGAATCTCTGGTTGCATCCATATTGATGCAAATGGCATTATTTTGTTGTTTTTGTGGCTGAATAGTATTCCATTGTCTATACATATCATGTCTTTTTAAAATTTAATTTCATTGGAGTATTGTTGGTCCACAATGTTGCATTAATTTCAGTTGTACAGCAAAGTGAATCAGTCATACATATGAATATATCAATTCTTTTTTTCCACATAGGTGATTACAAATTTTTGAGTAGACCTTCCTGTGCTATACAGTAGGTTCTTGTCAATCATCTATTTTATACAGGAGTGTGTATACGCTATTCCCACCCTCCCAATTCTTTCCTCACCCCAGTGGTTTCACCTATGGTAACATAAGATCCATTTTGAAAACTGAGAGTTTTTTTCTGTTTTTGAAATAAGTCCTTTTGTATCATTTTTACTAGATTTCACATATAAGTGATGATATCCCTTACACTGTCTTTAAAAACTCTTCCCTGAAAGTCTTTAGGGAGTCCAGCTCTTATGAGCATAAACTGCCAATTCTCCTTGCTTGGACGCATTTGCCCATCTTACAATAAATGCTGTACTTTCCTTTATCACAACCCAGTCATTGTGCTTTACTGCACGTGGGAGAGCAAGACTCAAGTTTAGTTCAGTATCAATAGCTGCATACCAACTTTCCTAGAATAAAATGTTTCAATATAACATCTTTATTATCAAATGTGGTTGGAATGGTGGGGACCTGCTCTGTTCTCTGCAGGGCTTATCAAGAGTCTGTAGTCAGGCAAGAATCTGTACCTTGTGATTCTAAAGCTCATCCATGATGTCATGTGAGGCCATACTGCACTTCATTTTACTCCTTTGATATATGTACGCTAATCATATAGTTTGCAGAGGGAAATGAATGTTTTATATGTGAATTTCCTTCATTTAATTCCACTACTGTAATACATGAATATGAAACTTTGTTTTTTCCAGTTAGGAGAGGTATTGTAATAGGGAAGAAACTCTGTGCTCTATTGCAAGTTAATCGCTAAAGGGATGTTGCCCATAAACTTAAATACATAATGGCCCACTTCTGGAAATCCTGCCTCTCAGGTAATGACCTTTAAGACAAAATACCTTTGTTTAGCTCACAAGAAACATTCTGACAAGGCCTACCTGTGAATGGCTGCAGGAAGGAAGAAATTGATACATCCACTCCAGAATCTGGCTGGAACCCAGAATTTATCCCCTCCTCTTTTAATATAAAAGAAGCTTGAATTCTAATTTGGGGATGATGGTACTTGGGACACTAGTCCATCATCTCTTCATCAGCTTCTGGCTTTCCAAATAAAGTGATCTTCCTTGCCACAACACCTCATTTCTCAATTTATTGCTATGTACTATGGTAACCAGTATGAGTTTGGACTCTGCAACAATATCTTACACCCCTGTTAGTTGTGTATTGACTCAGATACCTGTGCCAAGATCCTACCCTGACGTAAACATTAAAATTTTTTAATACTAATAAACTTACTAAAGCACAATTATAGTGATATACTGTATCCATTTAGTGTTTAAAAATTAAAGAAATTTAAAAGGCATTTAACTATTAAGAGTATATTCTGCCTGGTTCCATTTGTAGACAACTTGAAAAGGTATACAGTAAGATTGACTTCTTTGTTAAGTATTTGTTTTAAAGTTAATCCCCGGTCCCTCTTTCCTTACTTCAGAAGGAAAAATGGAATAATAAACATAATTTCCAAGGGATGCAGTAAGAAAAAACATAATCTATAAAAACTCTTGTGTAGTCCAAAGAACATATTCAAGCATATGGAGTGTATGTTTGTGCAATGTTTGTATATGTTTTTTCTCTCAAATAAACACATTCACACACATATGCAAATGCACAAAGATGTTTAAAATCTCATGTATTTTGTTGAAGGAAACTTTTACAGAAAGTTGAAAGGTAAAGAAATGAAAGTAATGAACATTTGAAATAAGACAAAATCATGGATTACAGAAATGCAGACAAAATGACATTAAGTACAGTGTGTGACCTTACCTTTGATATGAATTAATTTTTCTATATTAAATCTTCAAAATCAGTTTCGCTTTTATATTTATGGAATGGGGAATTCAGTTCACCAGAAAATGAGGCAAATATCTCCAAACTGACTGATGCTAATTTTTTTCTATTAATGTGAGATTTCAAAACAAAATACCTTTATCCAGGGGAAACTAGATGACTAAACTGAAAAACTTATAATCAGTTCCCATGAACCATTTATTATTGGAGAAATGTGGGTATTCCTATTGCTGCCTTAACAAATTACTACAGTAATGGATGAAAAATTAAAGTTCTAGAGGTCAGAAGTTTCTGTCCCTCTCACTGGACTGAACACAAGATGTCTGTGAAAGCTGGGATCCACCTGGATGTTCCAGGGAAGAATGCATGGCCTTCCTAGATCACTTTCTAGGGTCCACCTGAATTCCGTGCCTCATGGTGCTTCCACCATCTTGAAAGCTAGAAGCATAGCATCTTCAGATCTCTCTCTGACCAATTTTTCTTCCTCTCTCCTACACTTTTAAAAGATCATTGCCATTATTTTACACCAACTTGGATAACCCAAACTAATCTCATTGTAGAATCAATGATTAGCAAATTTATTTTATCTGTTGGCTTTACTCCTCTTTATTATAAGCTTATATATTCAAAAATTCTTGGGATTAGGATGTGAAAATCTTTTTGAAGCCCTTATTCTGCCTACTACAAAGTCATTTTCTGATGTATATTATGTGATGTCATTCAAGAGCCCTTAGAGGAGGAATCAAACCCAGAATGTATTACAGCCTCCGCAGTGAAGAAAATTTTTCTTACAAAATTATATACAAAAATTATTTGGGGCACAGAAGATTTAAATTTACCCACATCTTACTCTAACCTAAAATCGCAGCCTTGTTAAAGTGTGACAACAGGCCAGGACCTGCAGCATCAAACCTCTGAGGGTTGTTAGAAATGTAGAGTCCTTGGCCCAATTGAAGACCTATTCAGTCAGAATTTCCACTTGGATTAGAATCCCTGGTGACTTGTGCACAGAGTAATGTGGAGAATGCTGGTGTAAAATGGGCTTTCTCACTTTCTTAGTGTTCAAATTTGGGGCAGCACGATTATTTGTTTTGAGTGCTGTCCTATGTATTATGGGAATTTAACAGCATCCTTCCTGACATTGTCAAAACTCCAGAAGCAAAACCATCTCTAGTTGAGAACCATGACCCAGAGTTTAATAACTGGAAGCATCCTGGTAGAATTCCATTCAAGACTCCTTCCCAAAATCAGATTGCAATTTTCAGCAGGATAGAGGATGGAGTTAAAATTGTATGACCTCACAGAAGGAACATCTCTAAAAATTAAATCATTTAATCCCTATAATGTGCTAAGGTAGGTTATGGTGCTTAAAAATATCTAAATATATCTCAGAACTTACAAACATTAGCTTCAGATAGAAGTATGAAACTCCTCATAGCACTAGTAAAAGTGTCAGGAAGCCAAGATAAGTATCCCCCAAAGTTTTATCTTAAAGAAAACAGAGTTGTCCCTCTTGTATAGAGGGAAATCATAATTTTCTAAGGGTATTGTAGGGTATGTCCCCACCACAAGTCAATACTTTGAAGACTCAAAGAACCTATTCAAGACAGTTGCCTCAGTCTCACAGGGCTTATAACCTATCTCCTGAGAAACAGAGAATCAACAGGTAGACCAAGCCCCATAGGGAAATCATGTGCACATAGGTCACTATAAATGAAGGAAATGTACCTAATGAGCAGACCTAGAGAGCAGACCGAGAGAGCTGTAAATATCTCTTCTACTCAGTCCTTCAGCCTGTGCAGTTTGGGTGGGTTAGACTTGGTTGCTGCTTTTGGAATCCTAAGTCTGGTGTGCGTACTGATGCTTGACCTCTTCCTGCTGTCTTGTCTGGGGACATAGCTTCAGTCTCCATCCTTAACCAGGCATGGAAGAGATTCTGACTTCCACACAGAGACCTTCTTCTCAGAGTTCCCTTGCAGGTGAGTCCAAGAGACCAAAAGTCACTGCAGGAAAAGTTTATAGGGAATGAACTCCAAGAATATTTACCTAAGGTCCCCTGAACACTAACTCAGCCTAGCCTAGAATCCATAGACCACTGTGGTTGTTTGCCTGCTTGATTAAATATCAATGTATTTTTATGAAGCTAAAAAGAGAAACAAACATTAAACTCAGTAAGACAATGTTTAGTGATGCCAATAAATGACAGGAATGGAGGCCTGATTAGAAGGGGGGTGAGAGGCACAAAGTGCTTCCAGAAAATATCCAAGTATCTTATTAATTAACTGGAGCAGAGAATGGAGTATTATATATGGAAGAATGTAAAATGAAGTGAAGGCATTTCTAACTTTTAAGATAAGGCATATTTGACCACGTTTCTTCCTTGATGAGAAAGAACACCACCAAGGCATGCTTGCAAATATATCCTTCCACCAGTAGTACACATATTTCACAGTATATGAGACATATATTACACAGTGTCTTCTACAAAACAAATGAAAAAATTGAGGTGCAAAGAGGGGCATGTTAGTGAGCTTACTATGCAATCATTGCATTTCCCATGAGGCTGAATATGTATGTAGGTTTGTTAACCATTTACTTTATCTAATATTATCTGTGTGAGTCCTTTGTTGTTGTATACTACGATCAGAGACATTTTATTCTTGCTGTTGATTGCAATCTTTCAAACAAATAATTGAAGTTTTACTCACAAGCTAGTTATTTTATGAAGGTATAGATGTATTTTGTTATTTTATGAAGGTATAGATGTATTTGAGGAAAATATGAGTATATATAAATTCTGTGTGGTCAAATCTATCAATCACTCATATTGTGCTCTCTCCATTGTTTTTTTTTCTGAAAAAAATGATCTGTCTCTTTAATATTCTTTCTTGAAAACTGTCATTCTAAGCAAAAATGATAGTGAAAGGTCTGCATCCTTAGTGCTAATAAATCACCCATTATATTTTTACCCAGAAGTTTCACATCTCTGTTACTCTTTATTGTTATTTTTGACCCTGTACAATTAGATCTATTCCTAAATGTTTCATCAACCATCATTTGGAAAGCATTCTTCTTTATCATTTGACTAAAAAAACACACATCTTCCTGAGCACATTGAAATTAACAAATCTTTGTCTAAGATGAAATTATCACTTATATCCTACTTTCTCCCTATATCTCAAATGCACTTTGGTTATGTTTATATTTCCAAGTCATTGGCAATTTAACTTTATATTAGTGACCCATGTTAATATTGCTACATTACTACTCTTTCATATTTTTACATAACTTTCACATAGATTTTCATTCCATTTTGCTACATACAGTTGTTTTGAAACCACCCTACTTAACGTATCCTTACTTTCACTGACATTTTTCCCATAAGATCTTATGTTCTTTTAAAACTCCCTTTCTGTATGAGGCACACATACATACTCATTTCATTTTCACATCTTTTACATTTTTTCCCAGGACTATGGTATGAAATATTTCATGCTGCTTTCTTAAACTATATCCCGAGTTAGATATGTATGTATAAATAGATACAGATATCTTAAAATCCAGGTTTTGAGAAAGAATATATATATATATATATTCTTTACATACATATAGATAGATGATAGATAGATAGATAGATAGATAGATAGATAGATAGAAAGATTTGTGTTTTTATATACATACAGACTTATGTTAACAGATTCTCATGTGTCTTTAGTACAAGGCATAAAAAAGACAATGCCAAAAATCAAGGCACAAATTTACTTGTACCTGGGAAAATTTAAGCCAGAATTTTCAGATACCATGTGTGCATAATCTGAGCTGATCAAATGGAGCCATAACAGCCTCTGACTTTGAATCAGAGTAGTTAGTGATGAAAAAGACATGGAAATAATATAGCCTAGGAAGACTGTAGGATTTCATGTGTCTAAGTAGGATTTCATTTGTCTATGTGTTGTGTGTTTCTGTTCATGCCTTGTGGAATGTGAGAAGTCCTCAGAGTTGGGGTGCTGAGCTCATGTATTCCAAGGCGACTCTCATATACAGAAGCCAGAACCCAATCAATGCAAGGGATTCATTTAAACATACAAGCTACCTTTGCAACAATTTCATAGAGTGCTAGAGTTACATACTGTAGATAAGGGACTCCTGATGTCTTGAAGATTTAGCAGCAGTAGGGAGACCACTTTGTTCCTCAACAGTTTCTGACACCCTGTCCCCTCACTCTCCCGCCTGACCATTACCCTCCCCATGGCAGCATCATTTTTTTTAAACTTGACCATCTTAAACAAACACCTCTCTGGGAGTTTCGCACTAGCTGATTTTTCCTGCCTGGCATACACCTCTCCTAATGGTCACGGCTCTTGCTCTTTTATCCTTGAGGTCTCTGATCAAATGTCACCTTATTTCAAGTCTTGCCCAAATCCATTAAAAAAATAAAATAACAGCCCTCGGGGAGTTCCCATTGTAGCTCAGCAGGTTTCAAACCTGACTAATATTCATGAGGATGCAGGTTCAATTCCTGGCCTCACCCAGTGGGTTAAGGATCTGCCATTGCCGTGAGCTGTGGTATAGGTTACAGTTGTGGTCAGGATCCTGCATTGTTGTGGCTGTGGTGTAGGCTGGCAGCTGCAGCTCAAATTCCACCCCTAGCCTGGAAACTATCATATATTGTAGGTGTGGCCTTAAAAAGCAAAAAATAAAAAAAATAGCAGCCCTCTTTACATTTACTCTCATACTTGTTTTCATTTTCTTCATAGCACGTGTCATCATCTGACATGCTATATATATGTTTTATTTGTTTATGTTATTTCTCTGTCACTGGATTTTAGCAGCTTTTGTTTTCATCACTCAATACTCACCACTTGAAATATTGCCAACTCAATTTATATTCCACAAATGAATGAAGACTTATCTCATTGAAACTGGAATACATGACATCTTGGGGGGGAAGCTGAGAATTGGAGAAATTTGTTAATTAGAGATGACACAGGTAATTCCAAGAGGACCAAACCTAAAACCAAAATATTGATATTAATTTTTGACAGCAAAACATAAATGGTGGCATTTTAACAATGTGACTATTGCCCATGAGTATAAAAATAAAGATGTTATTTTTCCCCTTTCCCTGTAGTCACCTACAAGACACCAAAAAATATAACAGGAGATTCAGAAATTCTTCTTTTGAGATTTTCAGAGAAACCAGAACTGCAGCCCCTCATATTTGGGGTTTTCTTCTCCATGTACCTGATCACTGTGTTTGGAAACCTGCTCATCATCCTGGCTATCAGCTCAGACTCCCACCTCCATACACCTATGTACTTCTTCCTCTCCAACCTGTCCTTTGTAGACATCTGTTTCACTTCCACCACCATCCCAAAGATGCTGCAGAACATCTGGACACTGAGCAAGGTAATAACCTATGAAGGCTGCATCATCCAGGTGTATTTTTTCATGCTGTTTGCAGGGTTGGACAACTTCCTCCTGACCGTGATGGCCTATGACCGCTTTGTGGCCATTTGCCACCCCCTCCACTACACGGTCATCATGAACCCCCAACTCTGTGCAATTCTGGTTCTGGTTAGCTGGATCATCAGTGTCCTGCATTCCTCGTTACAAACCTTAATGACCTTAAGGCTATCCTTCTGTACAGAGGTGGAAATCCCTCACTATTACTGTGAACTCAAGTTGTTGATCCAACTTGCCTGTTCTGACAACTTTCTTAATGACATGGTGATGTTTTTAGCAGCTGCTCTGCTAGGTGGTGGTCCCTTTGTTGGTATCTTTTATTCATACTCTAAGATAGTTTCTGCAATACATAGAATTTCATCAGCTCAGGGGAAGTATAAAGCATTTTCCACCTGTGCATCACACCTCTCAGTTGTCTCCTTATTTTATTTTACAGGCTTAGGAGTATACCTTAGCTCTGCAGCTACTCGTAGTGCACACTCAAGTGCAATTACCTCAGTGATGTACACTGTGGTCACACCCATGCTGAACCCCTTCATCTACAGCCTGAGAAATAAAATCATAAAGAGGGCTCTGAAGGTATTTTTTAGAATGGCATCTGGAAAAGGGTCATTTGTTTTCAGCTGAGAAGGTCACATGATTGAAAGTTTCAAAGGCTCAGAGCCATAAACTTCAGCTCTTTGATCATATTCTTTGATCAGATTATGGGAGTCAAACTTCCTTCTTTTTATTTTTTGAAATTTTCATTTATTTGACTTCAACTCCTCCTTACAATTTGTGGAACTCACTGATTAAACTTTTTGAACTCCATCATATCTAAAAATTTTTCCCTTTTATTCTTTTTCTGACTCTCTCAAGTTTATTCTCAACCTTGGATCTTAAAAACGGGGGAAGTCCCATTTTTCATACAACTAGAAAGATTATCTTTTTTATCAAAGTATGGTTGATTTACAGTGTTGTAAAGACCTTTTCAGATTATTTTCCCTATGCATTATTTATTTTATTTGTCTTTTTATGGCCACACCCACAGCATATGGACATTCCCATACTGCGTTTGAATCAGAGCTACAGCTGCCAGCCTACACCATAGCCGAAACAACATGGGATCTGAGCCACCTCTGCAACCTACACCACAGCTCATAGCAATGCCAGATCTTTAATCCACTGAGCAAGCCTAGGGATGGAACTCACCTTCTCATGGATACTAGTCAGGTTCGTTACCACCAAGCCATGATGGGAACTCCCAGTTATTAATTTTTCTTCCATTGAAGTTTATTTTTATTGAAGTATAGTTGATTTATAGTAGTATATGAGTTTCAGTGTACAACATGGTGATTCAACATTTTACAGGTTATGATTCAATTAAAATTATTGAAAAATATGTCTGTGCTATATAATATGTGCTATATAATATGTGCTTCTTTATTTTTTTCTATTTAAAAATAATTTATTTATCTTGCCCCTTCCACCTTCTTTTTCCCAACTGGTAACCACTAGTTAGTTCTCTATATCTGTAAATTTGTTTATGTGTTTATATATACATTTGCTGGTTTCCTTTTTGTAGATTCCACATATAAACTTTTTTTTTGTCTTTTTTTAGGCCACACCTGCAGCATATGGAGGTTCCCAGGCTAGAGGTCTAATCAGATCTATAGCTGCCAGCTTACACTAGAGCCACAGCAACACCAGATCTGAGCCCCTTCAGCGACCTACACCACAGCTCACAGCAACGCCAGATCCTTAACCCACTGAGCAAGGCCAGGGATCAAACCTGCATCCTCATGGATCCTAGTCAGGTTCATTAACCACTGAGACATGATGGGAACTCCCATTTGTTGAAAGTTTGAAGATCTCATTGAGCTCTACTGTTTTCTTTGTCTCTATTTCATTTATTGCTGCTGATATTTATTCCTGTCCTTCTACTAACTTGGGGTTTTGTTTGCTCTTCTTTCTCTAGTTGCTTTAGTTGTAAGTTTAGGTTGTTTACTTGAGATTTTTCTTCTTTCCTGAGATAAGATTTTGTTGCTATAAACTTTTCTCTTAGAACTTCCTTGCTGTGTCCCATACATTTTGGATTGTCTTAGATTTGGGGGGTTTTCGTTTGTTTCTTTTCATGTGTTTTATTTGTTTGTTTTTCTTTTTTGGGCACACCCATGGCATACGGAAGTTCCAGGACCAGGGATAAAATCTGAGCCACAGATGCAAACTACACCACAACTGCAGCAATGCTGATCATTAACCCACACCTCAGAGTGACCAGAGCCACTGCAGAGATAATACAGGATCCTTATCCTACTGCACCACATCAGGAACTCCTGCATTGTCGTGTTTTCATTGTCATTTTTCTCTGGGTATTTTTTTTATTTCCACTTTAATTTCTCCAGGTATCCATTTGTTGTTTAGTAGCATATTGTTCAGCATCCACATATTTGTGGGGGGGTTTTCAGTGTTTATCTTGTGATCAGTGTTTATCTTGTGATCAATTTCTCATAGCACTCTGGTCAGAAAAGATGATAGATATGATTTCAACTTTCTTAAATTTACTGAGGCTTGATCTGTGGCCCAAGAAGTAATCTATCCTGGAGAATGTTCCATGTATACATGAGAAGCTTTCACTATTGGTGGGAATGTAAACTGGTACAACCACTATGGAAAACAATATGTAGGTTCCTCAGAAAACAAAACAGAACTTTCATATGATCCAACAATCCCACTCCTGGGCATATATCCCAATAAAACTTATACTCAAAAAGATTCTTGCACCCCTGTGTTCACTGCAGCACTGTTCACAATGGACAAGACATGGAAGCAACCTAAATATCCATCGAATCTATACCATCCATGCCATCCTGAATGTCCATCAATAGATGAATGGATTAAGAAGATATGGTACATATATAGAATGGAATACTACTCAGCCATTAAAAAGATCTAATAATGGCATTTGCAGCGATATGGATGCAACTAGAGATTCTTACACTAAGTGAAGCAAGCCAGAAAAAGAAAGACAAATATCATATGACATCACTTATATGTGGAATATAAAATAAGGCACAAATAAACCTATCTACAAAAAGAGAAACAGACTTACAAACATAAAGAACAGACTTTGATTGCCAAGGGAGAGAGGGGAAAGAGTGGGTTGGATGGGGAGTTTGGGGTTGGCAGATGCAAATTATTACATTTAAAATGGATAAGCAATAAGGTCCTACTGTACAACACAGAGTACTAGATAAAATCCCTTTGTATAGAATATGTTGGAATATAGTATGAGAACAAGAATGTGTGCAGGTGTGTTCACGCATGCACGCACATGTAGAAAGAGAGAGAGAGACTGGGTCACTATGCAGTACAGTAGATATTGACATAATACCATAAATCAAGTATACTCTAATTAAAATAAAATAAAAATAAAAATGACCCATCCACAAATCAGTTTTGTAATATTCAGCATAACATTCATTTCCCCTGAACACCATTCCTGGAACAGAAGATGGAGTTATAATGGTATGGTCTTACAGAATGAACTTCTCTAAAAATTAAATCAGTTAATGCCTATCATGTTCTAAGCCAGGTGTTGGCACCTAAAAATATCTAAATCTGTCTCATAACTTAAAAATATTTTATTATGAGGGCAAAATGATAGCTCTCAACTTCAGATATAAGTATAAAATTCCTAATGGCTTTAGCAAAAATGTAGGAAGCCAAAGAGTATACTGCCCAATGTTTTACATTAAAAGAACAAAGTTGTCCCTCTTACAAGAGGAGAATGATAATTTTCTAAGGGTGTCATGGCTGTGTACCAGCACAAGACAATACTTTAATGATCCAGGGGACCTGTCAATACAGTTGCCTCATATATGTTGGCAAAAACTTAAATTCAGAGTTAGGATAAGGTACTGGGAGTTGAGCCCTCTGGAAGGCAAGAGAGTTAATGGAGAAGGATTAATAGACACAAAAATCTCCTGACTTATAACTGGTATCCTGGGAACAGAGAATCAGAAGAAAAATATCTTTTCTGTCCAGATCAGTGTCCACAGGGAAATCATGTACTTATATAGGTCTTTGTAACCTGAGGGAAATATACTTAATGAACAGACATAGAGAGCTGTAATCTCTCCTCTGCTGCAGCCCTCCCTGCAGGGCATGGGAGAGACAGGTTCTTGCTTTGGGAGTCCTTAATCATACTAAAAGACTGGTGCTTGACTCCTTACTGCTGTCTCATCTGGAGACAGAGCTCCACTCTCCATCATCAACCATCCAGGAGGGGATTCAGAATTTCAAACAGATACCTTTCTCTCACATTTCCCATGCAAGATTCCAAGAACCCAAAAGACACTGCAAGAAAAGGTCAGAAAGAACGTTTACCAGAGGTAACATGAGAAACATTTCAGCCTAGCCCAGAGCTCAGAGAGCACTATAAGTGTTTGCTTGCTTGATTAAATATCAATTTATTTTTAGATATTAAAGGATAAGTGAACATTAATCTTAGTAAGGTGATGCCAATAAATGATAGGAATGGAAGCCCAATAAGAAGAGTGATGAGACATAAAGTATTTCCAGTAAAACTATAGTATGCATCCAATATCATAGTAATTAACTGGAATAGAGAAATAGGGTATTAGCGATGGAGGGATCTAAAACATAGTGAAGGCATTTCTTTCTTTCTTTTCCTTTTTTGCTTTTTAGGGCCGCACACGTGGCATATGGAAGTTCCTAGGCTAGGGTTTGAATCGGATCTACAGCTGCCAGCCAACACAACAATCATAGCAACACAAGATCAGAGCCACATCTGCAACCTACTCTACAGCTCATGGCAACACTGGATCCCCGACCCACTGAGTGAGGCCAGGAATCCAACCCACATCCTCATGGATACTAGTTGGAATTGTTTTTGCTGTGCCACGACAGGAACTCCCAATAACTTTCTAATTTTTGATGGGGCATATTTGACCATGTTTTAGTAATATTGATCAGAAAAATTCACACTAAAGAATGCTTGCAATGCCTTCTTGAAACACCAGTTGCCAAAGACATACACTTCATAGTATCTTCTGTTAAAAAAAAAAAGAAAGAAAAAGAAAGAAAATTTGTATGTAAAGATGGGTTGCTAATGACCTTACTTTGAAATTATTTCATTGTCTCTAAGGCTGAATATGTATGTGGCTTTTTTTAGCCACTTAAATTTCTCTGTACCTCATTATCTGCATGAGTTCTCTGCTTTTGATTCCTGTTTTTGAGTGCAAGCTCTCAAAAAGAGAATTGGAGATTTTTTCACAAATTGGCTGTTTTATTTTAAGTTTTCTTATGTAAATATAGATGTATTTGAAAGGAATTTTGAGTGTACATAAACTTTCTGTAATGTAGTCACATCTACCAGTAAGTCATATTTGTTCTCTCCATTGCTTTTTAACCTCAACTTTTCCAAAGAATTGGGCTTACGCATTAAGCAAATCATTGTTTTAAACAAAAAAATGATAGTGAAAATTATGCATCCTTAGTGCTGATTAATCATCCTTTATAAGTTTCCAAGTTTTTAAATCTCGATTATTCCTCAACATTTCTTTATCCAAGTATAGTTGATTTACAATATTGTGCCAATTTTCATTGTACAGCAAAGTGACCCAAGATATACATATATACATTATTTTCCTTATATTATATCCCATCATATTCTAACCCAAGAGATTGGATAGAGTTCCCTGTGCTGTACAGTAGGACTGCATTGCTTATTCATTCTATGTAATAGTTTGTATCTACTAACCCCAAACTCCCTATTCATCCCACTCCTTCCTCCTCCCCCTCCCCCTTGGCAACCACAAGTCTATTCTCTATGCCTATGAGTCTGTTTCTGTTTTGTAGATAGGTTTATTTTTTTATCTTTTGTGATCAGATCTGTATTTAAATGTTGCATCACATTCAGCCATCATTAGTAAGGTATCCTTCTATACCAGTTGACAAAAGATCACCTGTATCTCTCTTAAGGATACTGAAATCCACAAATCTTCAAATAAGATGAAGTTATAACTTAGATCCTCTTTTCTCCGTACATTTTAAAGCCCTTCCATTAGAGTCTCTTATGTCCAAGTCATTGGCAATTTAATTTTATTTTATGACCCATGTTGATGTGTTAGATTATTACCATTATCTTTTTTAATTTTACCATTTTTATTTTTTAAAGTATAGTTGATCTACAATGTTGTGCCAATTTCTGCTGTACAGCAAAGTGACCCAGTCACACATACATACACATTCTTCTTCTCATATTTTCTATCCCAAGAGATTGGATATATTTCCCTGTGCTATACAGGAGGATACCATTGCTTATCCATTCTAAATGTAAAATAGTTTGCATCCTCTTTATAGAACATACTTGAAGGTTTGCCTTTTATTGTGTTACATACAGTTGTTTTGAAACAACTCCACTTAATCTAATTTCATTCTCACTGATATTTCCCCCAAGTTCTGAGTTTATTTTAAAACTTTTCTTTCTATATCATGCAAGTATGCATACTCATACACTTTTATACAAATGCAAGAGTAAGACCCTTGCACATTGTAAATACTCTATGTTTTAGTGCATCATTGCTCCTAAGTTTTGTCCTGTTTTCCTGCTTAGTAATTCCTCACAGACTTGTCTCCAATCACTAATTTAATGAAGATTCATAACTGTTATTCCATATTGTTAAATGTATTTATATTATATATCTGTATAACAGGTCATAGTCTGCCTGTGCTACTCTCACTTTGATGGATTTTCTTACCCTTTATCATCAAGTTGTTGTTATATCAATGCTACACAAATGTATTGAGAATGACATTCAAACTCTCATTCTTACCATGAATGATTTTGTCTCCCAGGGTTAACTGGGCAATGTCCAGAGACTTTTTTGGCTGTCACACAGGGAGGGATCATACTGAAGTATTATACATAAGTCAGGGATGCTCTAAACTTTGGACAGTTCACAGAACAGACCCCACCACAAACACTGATCTGGCCCAGAATGTCCAATGTCCATTGTGCCAACACTGAAGAACACTTAGTTAAAGAATATCTATATCTATATCTATATCTATCTTCACACTTTTCCCTAAAATCTTTTCTTTTTCTTTTATTTTTTTTTTTTTTTGTCTTTTTGCCTTTTCTAGGGCTGCTCCTATGTCATATGGAGGTTCCCAGGCTATAGCTGTAGCCACCAGCCTATGCCAGAGCCACAGCAACTTGGGATCCGAGCCACATCTGTGACCTACACCACAGCTCATGGCAACGCTGGATCCTTAACCCATTGAGCAAGGCCAGGGATCAAACCCACAACCTCATGGTTTCTAGTCAGATTCGTTAAACACTGAGCCACGATGGGAACGCCAACATTTTTCCCTAAAATCTTTTAACACTTTACATTTCTGCAAGGAAAATTAAAGAGTATATTTTTGCTACTAGTTCAAAAATTCCCACCACAAAATGTGTCAGATGTTTAAGTTTTTCCCCTAGGACTGTGGTATGACAGACTGCAGAGAGCTTTCTTATTGTTACCTAAACTATGTACTGAGTTACAGCAAAGATATATATATATAGTCACCATTTTGATTTGCTCATTATTATCATTTACCCATGTATTATATGCTCATTTTTCTACATTCCAATTTTTCTACAATTGATTTTGAGGCATATTTTGGGTCAATTTTTTTTAATTTACTATGTTACACATGTCTGTGTCTTTCTTCTAAATTTCTTGCATTATTTAAGATGGTTTTTCTGGCCCATTAATTTTAGATGTCAAGATATTCATCTAAAATGTGTAGGTTACTCTTACGCTCAGTCCTAATCGCTCTAATTTTTGTAAGCTGTTTGAGGGAGGCAAAAAACTTCATTTTTTCAAGGTAGGTGATTATGACAACTTTCATCAACAATTCAATTTTTGCAAATGAATTGAAATACAATCTTACCTGCCAGGACATTCTAGGAACATTATTTAATATATTATTTCACATTTAAGTTATTGTCAATTCAATTAATCCACATCAATGTCATAAATACTACTATTTCATCTCATTCAAATAGTTTTTAATTTGACATTCGACTGTGTTTACCACACTTGTTTTGAATCACACTATTTAACATGTTTTCATTCTCCTTGTCATTCTTTTGCTTTCCTAACTTTTTGTTTTTCTAAACCTATCCTTGTAGGAGTGTACACATATTCACACACTTGCTAAAACAAAATTTGCTGCCTGTTATTAAAAATGGCCAACATTCAATTCATATTCATTGTACTTTTTATACATCCTTTTATAAAGTCTTGGTTTATTCCCTTTGCTCAGTTTTCTCTCCATCTGTACAATTTGTGTTTCAGGTCATAATTATACTGCTACTTTCACTTCTGGATAAATTTCTTTTTTCTTTTTTATTATTTTTCCTGGGCATCAAGGAACTCTAACAGCCTACAAAATGTCTCCAGAACCAAAGAAGATTTTCTTTACCTCAGTCTCTCAGGGACAATTTGAGTTCATCAGATCTTTATTCCCTTTCATGTCTGTTTTCTATAGATAGATGATAGACAGATGGATAGACAGTTATAGAGAAATATGTAGATATACATTAATATCCAGGTTTACGGAAAGATTATAGGTATATATACAGGCATATTTGTTCACTGAAAAGATTTTTTATGTATCTTTAATATAAAGGAGAAAATGTCCATAGCAAAATCGAACTCCCAAATTTATTGGTACCTGAGAATACAAACTGGAATTTCTGGATGTTGTTTGTACATAATTTGATCTAATTAACTTGAGTTACATCAACCCCTAAGCCAGAGTAGTTAGGGGTGAAAATACACAGAAGTAACACAAACTGGTAAGCCAGAGTTGTGTGTGTGTGTGTGTGTGTGTGTGTGTGTGTGTGTCCATGGATTGTGCAGTGCAAGAAGTCCTCAGAGCAGGAGCTCTTGTTGGGAGACATGTTTCTATAATCTTTTAGCCTCTTTGCTTCTATTTTCTATGCTGAAAACTCCATCTTGTCCTGCTCTACTTTACCCCATATTCCTGCTTGAAAAACTGTTGCAGTGCTGGTAAATGACTTAAGCTTAAGAATAAAGACCAAAGGGCCTAAGTCATTCATATGGTCAGCTGAATGAGGACATAATGCATTGGTCTAGGCATGCCAGGCCTGTGCAGATTGGCACACCATTTGCATAGCATGATGTGTCCTGTTAAAATTAGAGAAAGAGGAACCTCATGGCCCCAAGTGGTTTATGAGAAGTTGCTAGCAGAATATGCATTAGCAAAGAGAATCAAGATGCAAACCTAGGCACACTGGGTTGCCACAGATAGGCAGGCCATTTGTGGAAGCACAATGATAATTCTCTAGATGCTATGCATAGATAGCTAAGGCCAACCTTCCTCAAATGCTAATGATTGTTAAATGCCTAAAGGTCAGAGTAAAATCTTAAGCATCTACCAGTTAAGTGACATTTAAATACTAAAAGAACTTTTAAAATAAATTAAAAAAAAACTATATCCTGCACCTATCCCTCCTCACTTGATGGAATCCTAAAGAGCACAATAAAAGCAATGTGGTTTCTTGAGGTGGTGTTCTTGGTCCCTGAGACCTTGAATCCCCTGGTTCCCACCTTTAATTAAGATAAATGTCTCTGTGTCTTGTTTTATGTTAACTTTTTTCCTTAAGTTTCACAGCACCCATTCTTCAGCCCTCACCTGCTAAGCTGGTCTCAGCAAGTACTGAACTCATATATTCCAAGGGGATTCTTATATAAAAAGGGCAGAACTCAATCAACAGATGGATTTCATTTATACATACAGGCCACCTTTGCAACAATTTCATAAAGTGCTAGAGGTACACACTGTGGATGAAGGAATCCTTGTGACTTGAAAGTTCAGCAGCAGCAGGGAGACCACCTACACTTAGTTCTGCAACAATCTCTGACGTTATCTCTCCTCACTCTCCCTCTTTCCCTTTACAGTCCCCACAGTGGCTTATTTTTTAAGGTCATACCTGCAGCACATGGATGTTCCCAAGCTAGGGGTCGAACTGGAGCTACAGTTGCCGGCCTACACCACAGCCACAGCAACATCAGAGCTGAACCGCATCTGCAACCTACACCACAGCTCATGGCAATGCTGGATCCTTAACCCACTGAGTGAGGCAAGGGATCAAACCTGCAACCTCATGGTTCTTAGTCAGATTCATTTCCGCTGTGCCACAAGGGGAACTCCTAGCTTCCTTTTTTAAATTCAAACATCTTAAGCAAGCATCATCTTCAGGGCCTTTGCACTGTCTGTTCTCCCTGCCAGGCACCCATTTCTCCTGAGGTGCTCATGGCTTCTGCTCTCTTTACCTTGAGGTCTCTATTCAAATGTCACTTTATGTGCATGTCTTGCCTGAATACCCATAAAAAAATAGCAACCCCTCCTTACTCTTTCCCTTATACTCGTTATCATTTAGCTCATAGCTCTTGTCACTATCTGATATACTATATGTATTTTTTATTTCCTGTATTCATTCTCCATGACTGAATTTTAGGAGATTCTATTTTTAACAATCATAAATGCATTGTCAAGTCCAAGAACAAAATATTGAAATTATTTTTTAACAGAAAAAATATGAATATTAACATTTCAACAATGTGTGTAATGTCCACTTGTATGAAAATTATCCCCTTTCCTTGTAGTATCCTCCACCACATGGCACCAACGAACATAACAGGTGTTTCAGAATTTCTTCTTATGGGATTCTCAGCGGAACCAGAACTGCAGCCCCTCATATTTGGGCTTTTCCTCTCCATGTACCTGATCACTATGTTTGGAAACCTGCTCATCATCCTGGCTATCAGCTCAGACTCCCACCTCCACACACCCATGTACTTCTTCCTCTCCAACCTGTCCTTTGTAGACATCTGTTTCATCTCCACCACCATCCCAAAGATGCTGTGGAACATCTACACACAAAGACAAGTTATAAACTATGTAGCCTGCATCATCCAGGTGTATTTCCTAATGCTGTTTGCAGGGTTGGATGACCTCCTCCTGACTGTGATGGCCTATGACCGCTTTGTGGCCATCTGCCACCCCCTCCACTACACAGTCATTATGAACCCCCAACTCTGTGGAATTCTGGTTCTGGTTAGCTGGGTAATCAGTGTTCTGCATTCCCTGTTACAGACCTTAATGGTATGGAAACTATCCTTCTGTAGAGAGGTGGAAATCCCTCACTTTTACTGTGAAGTCAATCATATGGTCCGACTTGCCTGTTCTGACACATTTCTTAATGACCTGGTGATATATATTGCAGCTGTGCTGCTGGCTGGTGGTCCTCTCACTGGAATATTTTACTCTTACTCTAAGATAGCTTCCTCCATACATAGAATCTCATCTGCTCAGGGAAAGTATAGAGCTTTTTCCACCTGTGTGTCTCATCTCTCTGTTGTCTCCTTGTTTTATTGTACAAGCATCGGTGTATACCTTAGCTCTACTGCTACCCACAGCTCACACTCAAGTGCAACAGGGTCATTGGTGTACACTGTGGTCACACCCATGCTTAACCCCTTCATCTACAGTCTGAGGAACAGAGACATAAAGAGGGTTCTGATGGCATTCTTCAGAATGGCGGCTATAAAAAGGCCACTTGTCCTCAACTCAGGAAGATCACATGATTGAAGGGTCATAAGTCTTAACTACTCATTGAATTATGGAAAATCAGTGTTCATGTAGAAGGGTGCTTACACATTGGAATGAAAGGGCCGATGACTTGTTTTATGCCTTTTTATTGTATTATCTTCCTATTTCTCCTTGAAAACTTCCAGTGTTTCCCACTCATGAATCTTTCCATTGCTCTTAATGAAATATTTCCATCTTTTCTAACATTAGTCATAATGATAAAATGAGCAATGAATGTACCTTATGAAAACCATTCATTATACATGTCCTCTTTATGATTGTTCCCTGGTAGTAAATGTTTTTCCTTGCATTTTTTAAGTCTAAGTCACATTTATTTCTGTTTTTATTTCATTTGCTTTATTCATTTATTTTTTATACTCAATGAAATTTATTACATTTATAGTTGTGCAATGATCATCACAATGATATTTTATAGCACTTCCATCCCAAATCCCCAGCACATCCCCCAACCTCCAACCTGTCTCATTTGGAAACCATAAGTTTTTCAAAGTCTGTGAGTCAGTATCTGTTCTGCAAAGAAGTTCATTGTGTCATTTTTTTAGATTCCACATGTAAGTGATAGCATGTGATGTTAGTGTCTTGCTATCTGACTTCACCACATGACAAAGAGTATTTTTTCAATACTCTTACCTACTTTCTCAAGATTAATGAACCATAGGTGTGTGAATTGATTTTCCAAGTTGACCCATACTTGTAACACTGAGATTAATCCAAACTGATTATGGTATATGATCCTTTTAATATATTGTCAGATGTAGTTTAATATTTTCTTGAGAAATTTTGCATCTATGTTATTAAACATATGGTCCTGTAATTTTCTCTTTTTTGGTATGGTTTTGGTATCAGGATACTGGCAGCCTTGTAGAATGAATTTGGGAGTGCTACACCCTCTTCAGTTTTCTAGAATTGTATGAGAAGCCTAGGTATTGGTCATTGGTTTGGTTTGGTTTGTTTTTTTCTTTGTTTTTTTGTTTGTTTGGTTGGTTTTTGGTTTGGGGGTTTTTGTTTTGTTTTGTTTTGTTTTTACTTTTTAGGGCCACAACCATGGCACATGAAAGTTCCCAGGCTAGGAGTCTAATCAGAGCTATTGCTGCTGGCCTATGCAAGAGCCACAGCAATGCCAGATCCAAACCACATCTGCGACCTACACCACAACTCATGGCAATGCTGGATCCTTGACCCACTGAGCGAGGCCATGGATGGAACCTGCAAACTCATGGTTCCTACTCAGATTCATTTCCACTGCACCAAGATGGGAACTCCTAATCATTGTTTTTTTTAAGACTTTTATTTTTTTATTGTAGTTAATTTACAATGATTGGTCAAATTCTGCTATATAACAAAGTGAGCCAGTCATATATATACATACATTCTTTTTCTCACATTATATTCTATCATGCTCCATCTTAAGTGATTAGATATAGTTCCCAGTTTTATACAGCAGGATTTCATTGCTTGTCCACTCCAAATGCAATAGTTTGCATCCACCAACTCCAAACCCCCAGTCCATCCCACTCCTCCCCCTTGGAAACCACAAGTCTGTTCTCCCTGTCAAGGAGTTTGTTTCTTTTCTGTATATATGTTCATTTATACCATATATTAGATTCCACATATAGGTGATATCATATAGTGTTTGTCTTTCTTTTTCTGACTTACTTCACTTGGTATGAGAATCTCCAGTTCCATCCATGTTGCTGCAAATGGCATTATTTTGTTCCATTATATGGCTGAGTAGTATCCCATTGTGTATATATACATCTTCTTAATCCATTCATTTGGATAGACATTTAGGTTGTTTTTATGTCTTGGCTATTGTGAGTAGTACTGCAATGAATGCATGTGTCTTTTTCAAAGAAAGTTTTGTTTGGATATATGCCCATGAGTGGAATTGCTGGGTCATATGGTAGTTCTATCTTTAGTTTTCTGAGGTATTTACATACTGCTTTCCATAGTGGTTATACCAATTTACATTTCTACCAGCAGTAAAGGGGGGGGTCCCTTTTCTCCACACCCTCTCCAGCATTTGTTATTTATTAACTTACTAATGATGGCCACTGAGATCAGTGTGAGGTGGTCCTCATAGCAGTTCTGATTTGCATTTCTCTAATAATTAGTGATGTTGAGCATTTTTTCATTTGCCTGTTGGCCATCTGATTATCTTCTTTGGAGAATGGTCCATTCAGGTCTTTTGCCCATTTTTCATTGGGTTGTTGGGTTTTTTTGGTTTTTTTTTTTTTTTTTGCTGTTGAGTTGTATAAGTTTTTTGTACATTTTAAAGATAAGTCCTTTGTCAATATTTTCTCCATTCCATAGGTTGTCTTTTTTTTATGGTTTCCTTTACTATGCAAAAGATCGTAAGTTTGATTAGGTCCCATTAGTTTATTTATGTTTTTATTTCTGTTGCCTTGAGGTACTGACCTAAGAAAATATTTGTACAGTGGAAGTCAGGGAATGTTTTGCCTATGTTCTCTTCTAGGAATTTTATTGTGTCTTCTTTTATTTTAGGTATTTAAACTAAACTAGGTATTTAGTTTATTCTTGTGCATGGTGTTGAGGGTGTGTTATACTTTAATTGATTTACATGCAGCAGCCCAGTTTTCCCCGCATCACTTACTGAAAAGGCTGTCTTTTCCCATTTTATGTTCTTACCTCCTTTGTCAAAGATTAATTGACCATAGGTGTCTGGGTTTATTTCTGACTTCTCTATTCTGTTCCATGGGTCTGTATGTCTGTCTTGGCAGCAGTACCACCCTGTCTTGATGACTGTAGCTTTGTAACATAGCCTGAAGTCTGGGAGAGTTTTGCCTCCTGCTTGGTTTTTGTTTCTCAGGATTGCTTTGGCAATTCTGGGTCTTTTGTGGTTCCATATAAATTTTGGGGTTGCTTGTTCTAGCTCTGTGAAAACTGTCATGGTTAATTTGTTAGGGATTGCATTGAATCTGTAGATTGCTTTGGGTAGTATGGCCATTTTTACAATATTAATTTTTCCAGTCCAGGAGAATGGAATATCATTCCATTTCTTTGAATCCTTTTTTATTTCCTTGACTAATGTTTTATAGTTCTCAGCATATAAGTCCTTTACCTCCTTGGTCAGTTTTATTCCTAGGTATTTAATTTCGGGGGGGTACAACTTTAAAAGGTACTGCATTTTTATATTCCTTTTCTAATATTTAATGAAATATTAGTATACAGAAATGCAACTGATTTCTGAATGTTAATCTTGTATTCAGCTAATTTGCTGAATTAATCAGTTTGAGTAGTTTTTGTGTGGACTCCTTAGGGTTTTCTATATATAGTATCATGTCATCTGCATACAGTGACAATTTTTGATAATTTTATTTCTTTTGTTTGTCATATTGCTGTGGCTAGAACTTCCAATACTATGTTGAATAACAGTGGTGAGAGTGGGCATCTTTGTCTTGTTCCAGATTTTAGTGGGAAGGTTTTTAATTTTTCTCCATTGAGTATTATATCTGCTATGGGTTTGTCATAAATGGCTTTGATTATGTTAAGGAATGTTCCCTCTATACCCAATTTGGTTAGACTTTTTATCGTGAATGGATGTTGGAGTTTGTTGAGTTCTTTTTCCACCTCTATTGAGATGATCATGTGGTTTTTGACTTTTCTTTTGTTAATGTGGTATTTGATGTTGATTGATTTGCATATGTTGAACAATCCTTGTGAACTTGGGATGAATCCCACTTGGTTGTGTTGTATGACCTTCTTTATATGTTGTTGGATTCAGTTGGCTAAAATTTTGTTAAGAATTTTTGCATCTATATTCATCAAAGATATTGGCCTATAATTTTCTTTTTTGGAAGTTTCTTTGTTTGATTTTGGAATTAGGGTGATGGTGGCTTCATAAAATCTCTTTGGGAGTATTCCTTCCTCTTCAATCTTTTAGAAAAGTTTAAGAGGGATGGGTATAAATTCTTAACATGTTTAGTAGAGTTTGCCTGTGAAGCCATCTGTCCTGGACTTTCGTTTGTAGGGACTGTTTCTATTACACATTCAATTTCATCTCTAGGGATGTTTGTTCAATTGATCTATTCTTGATTCAGTTTTGGCAGACTGTATGTGTCTTGAAAGTTGTCCATTTCTTCTAGTTTGTCAAATATGTTGGCATATAGTTGTTCATAGTATTCTCTTATGGTTTTTTGAATTTCTGCAGTATCTGTTGAGATTTCTCCTTTTTCATTCTTATTTTGTTTATAGCTGTTAGTAATTCTTTGTGTTTGGTAGAATTACCCTGTGAAGGCATCTATTCCCGGTATTTTGTCTCCTATAATTTTTTATTACCAATTCAATTTCACTAGTAGTGATTAGTCTGTTCAAACTGTGTTCATGATTCAATTTTGGCAAGTTGTAGGTGTCTAGAAACTTGTCCATTTCTTCTACGTTGTCCAATTTGTTGGATAATAATGTTCATAGTATTGTCTTATGATTTTTTTTAACCTCTGTAGTAGTGGTATAATTTCACCTCTCTCTTTTCTTATTTTGTTTATTTGGGTCTTTTTTCTTATTGGTGAGTCTGACTAAAGATTTATCAGTTTTTCTTATCTTTTCAAAGAACCAGTTCTTGGTTTTATTTTTATTATTATTTTATTTCCTCTCTGATCTTTATTATTTCCTTCCTTCTGCTGACCTCGGGCTTTGTTTGTTCTTCTTTTTCTATCCTTTAGAAAAAAGAAAGTTTAGTTTGTTTATTTGCGATGTTTCTTGTTTCTTGATGAACACCTGATTTGCTGTGAACTTCCTTCTTGGAACTGCTTTGTTGTATCCCATATATTTTGAAGTGTTTTCTTTTCATGTTAATTTATCTCATGGTATTTTCTGATTTCTCTTTTGATTTCTTCATTGATGCTTTGGGTTTTTTCGTGGCATATTTAGTCTCCACATGTTGGTTATTTTCATTTTTTCTTTCTGTGTTTTTCTAGTTTCTACTTTTCTAGTTTCACACCAGTGTGGCTGGAAAAATTGCTTGATATAATTTATACCATCTTAAATTTGTTGAGGTTTGTTTTCTGGCCTAGTATGTGACGTATCCTAAAGAATATTCCTTGTGCTTTTGAAAAGAATGCGTATTCTGCTTTGGAGGATGTCATGTCCTGTAGATATCTACTAAGTCCAACTGATCTATTGAGTCATTTAAGACCACTGATGCCTCATTGATTTTATGTCTGGATGATCTATCCATTGTTGTACATTGCTAGAGTCCCCCACTATTATTGTATTATTGTCAATTTCTCCTTTAAATATCAGTTAGTATTTGCTTACTATACTTACATGCTCTTGGGGTGAATATATATTAAAGAGTGTAATATTCTCCTCTTGTTTTGATCCCTTTATCATTCAATAATGCACTTCTCTGGATTTTGTTACAACTTTTTTAGTGTCTATTTTGTCCAATAGAGTATTGCTACCTTCATTTTCTTGTCATTTTCTTTGGCATGAAATATCATTTTGCATCCCCTCACTTTCAGTCTGATTGAAGGATCTTATTTTTTAATCCAATCAGCGATCCTATGTCTTTTGATTGAAGCATTTAGTCCATTGCCATCTAAAATAATTATTGATATGTCTGTACTTATTTCCATTTTATTACTTGTTTTCTGGTTGTTTTGTCATTTTTCTATGTGTATTAATTTTTATCTGTTGAAATTTGATCATTCTTTGGTACACTGCTTGTGTTCATCTCTTTTTGGTTTTTGTGTATCTAGTGTAATATTTTGATATTTATACCATGAGGTTCCTATATGTAGACCATAATTATACTTACTTGTTTAAAATTAAGAGTGACCAAAAACAAACACATTCTAATAGATATATTTTTACTCCTCTCCCTGGCATTTTGTTTTTCATCTTTATCCTTATCCTTTAACTATTTAGTATAGTTCTAGTTGCTTTTATAGTTTTGTTATTTAACCTATGGACTGGCTTATTTAAATGTTCTCTGATCTTTACTGTATATTTGCCTACCTAGTAGGATGTTTACCGTCCTATAAATTTTTTACTTCTTTTCCTATTAAAGAAGAATCTTCAACATTTCTTTAGAGTAGGTTTAGTATCAATGAATTCCTTTAGTTTTTACCTATCTTAGGAGTTCTTTTTTTTTTTTCTCCTTTTATTCTAAATAATAATCTTGCTATGTAGAATATCCTAGGTTGCAGGATTTTCCCTTTCAGGGATTTGAATATATCATGCCAGTCTCTTCTGGCCTGAAGAGTTTCTGCAGAGAAATAAACTGATGGCCTAGATTTATTGGAAGAGGAGGTGTGTTCCCTTGTACATGATGTTTTGTTTTTCTCTTGCGGCCTTTATAATTGTCTCTTTAACTGTTACCGTTTTAATTACAGTGTGTCTTATACTGTGTATGCTTGGGTTCATTTTGTCAGGATCCTTCGTGCTTCCTGTACCTGGATATCTGTTCCCTAATTCAGATTTGGGAAGTATTCAGCCATAATTTCCTCAAACACTTTTCAATTCCCTCCTCTCTCTTCTTCTTCTAGCACCCCCTAATGCAAATGTTGAAATGCTAAATGTTATCTCAGAAATCTCTTAAATTGCTTTCCTTTTTAATTTATTTTTTTTTCTTTTTGCTGTTCTGATTGGAAAATTTCCATTACTTTGCCTCCAGAACACTTCTTGATTCTTCTGTGTCATTTAGTGTGCTATGCATTGCTTCTAGTGTGTTTTTATTTTAGTTATTGAATTACTTCTTTTTGATTGGGTCTGTTTTGTAGCTTCTAGTTCCTTGTAAAATATTCAATAATTAGATCACTTGTTTTCCTAATTCACTTAACACTTTATTGCTAATGTTTTCATTCTTCACCTACTGAATTATTTATTTCTATTTTATTATTTTTTCAATAGTTTTCTCTCCTTTTTAATTAATCATTTTTCATCTTCCTTTTCATTTTACTTATGTGGGGGCAGCCCTATGTAGATTGAGTGTGCCCAATGTCTGTGGTACAATGGCTGGATTTGAAGTGGATGCTTCCTCATGGTGTGCTGGCAGCTATCACCTTTGTAACTGGTGACTCTGTTGACTGAAGAGCTAGAGCTGGCACCATATGTGATGTGGTACTCCTTTTTGCTCAGTTGCTGTCACTGCCCTGTCAGTGGTGGAATCTGATCCCCAGTTTGTAGTAGAAACCCTGAGGGTCTATCTCAAACTGTCTCTGTTCCCTTTAAGTGTGATTTTTTTTCCTCTCCCTACATTGGAATCTTTGTCCCAGAGGAGGTAGTATTGAAGTGAGTGAGACATGTGCACATACAGAGATACAATGTGTGCCAGTGTAGGTGTCTGTGTTTTCACTCAAATGGAGCCCATAGTAGGTCTTTTTCTTCATCCTGGTGAAGGAGATCAGTGCTGAATTGTGGTATTAAATGAACAGGGGACATTGCATTCACTCAGCTCAGGCTGGAGTAAGTGGTGAGAGAGCTGAGAGAAAACCAGCAGCCATTAGGGCAGGGCTCTTTCGGCCCTGCCTCAGGGCAAAATCCTCCTATTCCTTACAGTTGATCACTCTCTCTGCCTCTGCCATGCACCACAGGGAAGGCAGGGCCCATATGTTTTGTGTGTTTATTGGGGGACTGCTGAGACCAGCTCAGCAGGATGGGGCTGAAAAACAGGTGAGGTGGAACTTAAGGGAAAAAAAGTTAACATAAAACAAGACACAGAGACATTTATCTTAAGTAAGGTGGGAACTGGGGACTCAAGGTCTCAGGGACCAAGAGCCCTGCCTCAAGAAACCACACTGCTTTTGTTGTGCTCTTGAGGAGTACGTCAAGTGAAAAGGGGGTTGTAGGTGCAAGATATAGGGTTTTTAAAATTATTTTATAAGTTATTTTATTATTTTAAAAGTCACTTAGCTGGTAGATTGTTAAACTTTTACTCTAAACTTTAGGCATTTAAGAATCATTAGCATTTGAGTTAGCTATCTATGCATAGCATTTCAGAGAATCCTCATTGTGCTTCCAAAATGGCATGCCTATTTGCAGCAACCCTGTGTGCCTAGGTTTGCACCTTGGTTCTCTTTGCTAATGCATATTCTGCTAATGACCACTCATAAACCACTTGGTCATGAGGTTCTTCTTTCTCTTATTCTTTAGAGGACATATCACGCTTGTGCGAATGGCGTGCCAATCTGCACAGGTCCAGTGTGCCTAGACCAATGTATTATGTCCTCATTCAGCTGACCCCATGAATAACCAATGCCTTTAGGTCTTTGTTCTTAAGCTTAAGTCATTTGCCATCACCATGACTGTTTCTCAAGCAGGAAGATGGGACAAAGTAAGGAAAGACAAGATGGAGTTTTCAGCAAAGAGGCTGAGAAAATATTATAAAAACATGTCTCGCAACAGGGGATGAGCTGTGATAGAGCAACTGCCATCCAAATTTAGACTCCTTCTGGGGCACTGCTTGAGTAAGACTTAACAATGGCTGCTGCAGCCTAACAATGGCTGCTGCAGCCTAGCCTAATCTTCCCTGAAACCAGGTCATCTCTGTTTGCCAAGGCTGAGTCTTTTCCCCAGTCTTGCTGTCCCAGCTCCAGTGCTGTGATGTGGCATGGAGTGACCAGGGCTGGAGCATTCACTAAGCTCAGCTTTGTTGCCTGATGAGGTGGTCGTGGAAAACCTAGCAGCAGCTAGAACAGATTATTCTCTGCCCTGACTTTGGGGATGGCAGCATATGGGAATGTAGTCCTCACAAGTAGAGTTCAGGCTTCTCTATCCTTTCTATCTGTTCCAACAATCTCTAACCACTCAAGGGGGATTATATCCTTCACTTAGGACCCCAAGGTGGGATGCTAAGCCTGTGGTTGAATTGCTCACTCCCCAGGACAATTATCCACCCATGCAATTTCTTTTTTCCCCTTGACCCTTCCCAGAGGCACAGGTCTAGTCACAACTGCATTTCTTCCCTTCCTACCCAATTAGGTGTGTATCTTTCTTTCAGTCTTGGTTGTACAACAGTCTTTGTCAGTTTCTAGTTAGTTTTCAGTGAGAATTATTCCACATGTACATGTATTTTGGATGTGTTCTTGGGCAAGCTGAGCTCCACACCCTCTTACTCTGCCATCTTGATCTCCTCCAAGATTTCATCTATTTTTATGACTGATGAGTATTCCATTGTGTAATGTGCCTTCTTCTCTATCCATTCACTATGGATATTTAGGTTGTTTCCATATTTGGCTATTTAAAATAATGTGATGAATTTAGGGGTGCCTACATCAATTCAAATTAATGTTTTTGTATGTGGGAGATCAAAACTCAAAACTGTAATAGCTGGATTATAAGGTAGTCCTATTCTTAATCTTTTGAGCAATCTCCATGGGGTTTTCCATAATGGCTGTACCAATCTACACTCCTATCAAAAGTGTGTGTATATATATATGTACTGGGATATATAGATAAATGCATATATATACTAGAGAAAAAGAGTAGAGGGGGAATTAACTTACAAGAAAGGAGCAAAGTAGATACAATGGAAAAGGGACAGTCACTTCAATAAAGGACAGTCACATTCTCATACACATGTATTTCTTGTTGTTTGATATAAGCCATTCTAACAGGAAGGAGGTGATATCTCATTGTTTTGATTTCCATTCTTCTAATAATTAGTGATGAGAACACCTTTACATTTGTTTGTAGGTCATCTATATGTCCTCTTTGAGAAACTTCTATTCAACTTTTTTCAGAAGTATATTATTTGTTGTGGTTTAAGAGTCCTTAAATAAGAGAATTAGATACAAAATTTGTCACAAGTCTGAAATGAATTCACAAACTTTTCATTCAAAATTTCATGTGAAGATGACTTTTGAGTGGAGAAGATACAACTATATACATATGATTCTAAAATATAACCATAGGCTTGCTTGCATAAAGATTTTTCCACAGTTCACTGGCATCATTATCATCATCCAGGAGCCTCTTGGCTCACAAGCAAGAACTGCTGAATCAGAAGCTGAATTTTTACTAGCATCTGGGTGACTGGTATGTGCAACAAAGTGGGAAAAATAATTGTCTAGAATAGGTTTACTCATTCTCTCACTGTTGATAAATTTGTGTTGGGTGTTGTATTTTACATTGTAGGTGTTTAGAAGCATCCCTTTAACATCACCATATATCCCTCAGGTCATCCTCAGTTGCGAACCACATGCCTAGAGTTTGAACACTGGAAACAACTTGACAGAATTCCAAGGAAAGCTCCCATGTCTTATTCATATTGTAACTGGCAGATCACTAGTCCCCATTAACCTCATTTCTGCAACGGGAAATGGAATTCACAGCAGTTCTACCTCATAGAATAAAGTTTTCTAAATGTTAAATTGTACAACATAGGCCAAACACTCTCCAACATAAAGGACAGCAACATCTACCCAGAGTCAGCTCCTAGAGTAATGACAATAAGAACAAAAATAAACAAATGGGACTTAATTAAACTTAAAAGTTTCTGCACAACAAAGGACACCCTAAACAAAATGAAAAGACAACCCACAGAATGGGAGAAAATATTTGCAAATGAATTGACTGAAAGGGATTAATCTCCAAAATTTATAAACACCTTCTGCAACTCCATACCAAAAAAACAAACAACCCCATCAAAAAATAGACAGAAGATTTAAACAGACAGTTCTCCAAAGACATACAGAAGGCCAAAAAAACACATGAAAAGATGTTCAACATCACTCATTATTAGAGAAATGCAAATTAAAACCGCTATGAGGTACCACCTTACACCAGCCAGAATGGCCATCATCCAAAAGTCTACAAACAATAAGTGCTGGAGAGGCTGTGGAGAAAAAGGAACCCTAGTACAGTGTTGGTGGGATTGTAAATTGGTGCAACCATTGTGGAGAACAGTATGGAGATTCCTCAGAAAACTAAACGTAGAACTACCATTTGACCCAGCAATCCCACTCCTGGGCATCTACCCAGAGAAAACCATGACTCAAAAAGACACATGGACTCCGATGTTTATTTCAGTACTATTCACAATAGTCAAGACATGGAAACAACCCAAATGTCCATTGACAGAGAAGTAGATCCAGAAGATGTGGTACATATACACAATGGAATATTACTCAGCTATAAAAAAGAATGAAATAATGCCATTGGCAGCAACATGGTAGACCTAGAAAATATCATGCTAAGTGAAGTTAGACAATGAGCTGTGGAGGCATGTACTGTGATGTAGGATATTTTTCTACAAATGAGCATATTTGACTATGATGAGTAATATCCAAACCAAGGAATGTGGGTGAACATTTTCCTTCAGCAGCAGTTCAGGAGACACACATTTCACAGCATTTCCAACTTATTAATAGTTAAATATTTTTTATTTATTATGTGAAAATTAGTATTCTAAGAGCTTACTTTGCATTTATTTCATTACCTTCAAGATTGAATACATCTGCAGATTATTTAGCCCACTACTTTCTCATTTTAACATGGATGTTCAGGGGTTTCCATCGTGGCTCAGCGGAAACAAATCTGACTAGTATCCATGAGGACACAGGTTTGATCTCTGGCCTCTCTCAGTCAGTTAAGGATCTGGTGTTGCCATGAGCTGTGGTGTAAGTTGCAGACATGGCTTGGATCTGGTGCTGATGTGGGTGTTGTAGAGGCCAGTGGCTACAGCTTCAGTTCAACCCCTAGTCTGGGAGCCTCTATATGCTGTGAGCACTGCCCTGACAAAAAATGCTGTGAGACAAAAAATAAATGAAATTGATGTTCAAGTCCTTTGCTTTCCTACAGTGAATTGAGCATGTTCTTGTTCCTGTTTTTCACGGTATTCCTTCAAACTAAGAATTGGATTTTTGACATAATTTGCTGTAGACCATTTAGGTAGTTCATGTATATATATACAATCATTCATGCAGAATGTCTGAGAGTTTAAAAATTTTGTTGTAAAATCTGTGTCAGTCATCTTATGTTCTCCCCATTGTTTGTTTTTTGACTGAAGGAACTGAGCTGTCACTTAAATATACTTCACTTGTGAATCCTTGCCTTACACAAAAATAAAAATGAATGTTCTTCATACTTTGTGCAAATAAATCATGCTTTATGCATATTTCCAACTGCTTTCTATTAAATCATTTGTTCCTTAGTGTCTTTCCATCCTTCTCTGAATAGACATATTTCAATAAGTTGAATTATGTTCAGGCTCTCTTCAGATGTTCTTCTTTACATTTGACTAAATGTCACTTTATCTTGTATATGCTTAATTGAATCCATGTATTTCTATGTAAGAGGGTATCATAAACTTAGTGCTTCAATCTCATGTTTTTAAAATTTGCTGTCAGGTTATTTCTTTTCGTGTCTTTTGCAATCAAAAATTGAATTAGTGATACTATTCAAATATGACCATATATCTTTTAGAATTTAGTTTGGGATTTTCCTTTGATTTTCTTTCATTTAGTTCTTTAATATTGAATTTTATAAACTGCCATAGATACATAACATGGACCCTTCTGACTTGAATTTCCAGCAGTAGCAGGGAGGACACCCAATCTTCAACAGTCTCTGACACCATCTCTCCTTACTCACCCTCCTGCTCAATTTCATCACAAGACTGGCTTCTGTTTAAGGAATGGACCATATAAAACAAGCACTTTCCTCTGGGCCTTCACACTGGCTGTTCCCTTGCCAGACACACACTTCGCAGGTAAGCTCATGGCACCAACTCTCTCTGCCTTGATATCTCTGTTCAAATAGGAACTTGTTCACAGGTCTTGCCTAAACAGACATTAAAAATAGGACTTCTTCAGCTCCGATTTGACCCCTAGCCTGGGAACCTCCATATGCCACAGGTGTGGCCCCAGAAATGATGACAAAAAGAAATAGTACTTCTTCGGAATTCCTGCTGTGATGCAGTGGGTTAAAAATCTGATTGTAATAGCTCAGGTTGTTGCAGAGGTTGTGGGTTCCATCCAGGCCCCAGAACAGTGGGTTAGGGATCTGGCACTATAGCTGTGACATAGGTGGCAGTGGCAGCTTGGATTCAATCTCTGGCCTGGGAACATCTATATGCAGTGGATATGCCCATTTAAAAAAAAATAGTAATCCCTCTTCCCTCTCTCTTTTATACTTGTACTCTTTTTATTCATAACACCTGTAACCATCTGATATGCTACATAATTTTTATTTCCTTACATGCTCTCATCATAACTGGATTTTAGGAGTTTTGTTTTTTAGCACCCTATGTCCCTGCATTGACAGTACCTAGAACAATATCGCAATTCAATTTACAATTTTCAAATGTAGATTTTCAATTTACAATTTTCTTGCATTTGAAGTTTAATTTCCTGTTAAAACTGGGAATACATGACATTTGGGTGAAAAAAATGAGATTGGGTCACTTTTGCTATTTAGAGATGACACAGGAGATTCTCTAAAGGGGAACAAATCCATGAACAAATATTGAGATTCATTTATTGTTGGCAAAATAGAAATGGTAGCATTTCAACAATGTGAGTAATGAAGATTAGTCATATTATTTTCCCCTTTCCTGGCAGTCACCTTCACCACCTAGCACCAAGAAACCTGACCAGAGCTTCAGAATTTCTTCGTATGGGATTTTCACAGGAGCCAGAACTGCAGCCACTCAGATTTTTGCTTTTTCTCTCCATGTACCTCATCACAGTGTCTGGAAACCTTCTCATCAACCTGGCCAACATCTCTGACTCTCATCTCCACATACCCATGTACTTCTTCCTCTCCAGCCTTTCCTTTGCAGACATCTGTTTCACCTCCACCACCGTCCCAAAGTTGTTCTTAACATTCAAACACAAAGCAAAGTAATAACCTATGAAAACTACATCATCCAAATGTGTTTTGTTACATTCTTCATAGCATTGGACATCTTCTTCCTGATTGTGATGGCCTATGACAGATTTGCTGCCATCTGTCACCTCCTGTGCTACACACCTCCTTCACTACACATGAAACCCTGGGTCTGTGGACTGCTGGTTCTGGTGTCCTGGGTCATAAGTGCCCTGCATTCCCTGTTAGAAAGTTTGCTGGTGTTGCAACTGTCCTTCTGTCAAGTCTTAGAAATCCCCCACTTTTTCTGTGAATTCAATCAGATGAGCCAGCTTGCCACTTCAGACACCTTTCTCAACAATATGGTGATGTATTTCATAGCTGTGTTTCTGGCTGGTGGTTCCCTCTTTGGTATTTTTTACTCATATTCAAAGATAGTTTCCTCCAAACGTGGAATCTCATGAGCTCAGGGGAAGTATAAAGCATTTTCCACCCATGCATCTGAAGAAACAAAATATTAAATCATAAATTTATTCTATGAGAAATACTTTTCAGGTATTTAATCTACTCATTGAAATATGGATTATCGATGTCCATTTGTAAGATGCATTCAATAAACTGAAGGACTGGAGGGAGGTTTTGGTTTTTTATTTGATTATTTTCTTTTTCTCTTTGAAAATATCCAGTGCCTTCACAAAATATGCTTCCTTCTATTTCTTCAAATAAAATATCTCCCACTCTTCAACTATTAAAAAGGCAGAGAATGAACAATATCCACATCATCCATTATGTACCAATTTCATAATGAAAGGATGACTCCCCAGAAACCTTCGATTCCTGTTCAAGTAGTGATTCAGAGTCACAAGTGTCATGCAAATATTCCTTTTCTTCCAATCTGTCCATGTGACCCCAAAGGGACACTAATGGAGTTAATTTTTAATCAGTTATATGAAATAAACTTGAATAACAGAGTAATCATGCATGTTATCTTCAAATAGAAGAATAAACGCCTGGAACAAGCAGAATTAGATTATTACTATTGCACTCAGTTCTGTCTGTTCAGATTATTTTATAAGTTAGTGTGAAACTGGGCAGGAAATTGTGGTGCCTCCCCAAGGACAGACAAGAGAAGGACCATATGATATCACTTATGTGTGGAATCTAAAATATGACACAAATAAACCTACCTATACAACAGAATAGACTCATGGACATAGAGAAGAGATTGCGTTTGCCCAGGGGGAGGTGTGGGATGGACAGGGACTTTATAGTTGGCAGATGCAAATTATTACATTTAGAATGGATAAGCAGGTCTTCCCTTCACAGAGCAGTGGATACGAATCCAACTAGGAACCATGAGGTGGCAGATTCGATCTCTGGCCTCGCTCAGTGTGTTAAGGATCCAGCATTGCCATGAGCTGTGGTGTAGGTCACAGATGCAGCTTGGATCTGGCATTGCTGTGGCTGTGGCATAGGCCATAGGCTACAGCTCCAATTAGACCCCTAACCTGGGAACCTCCATATGCCGCAGGTTCAGCCCTACAAGAACAAAAGACAAAAAAAAAAAAAAAAAGAATGGCAATGACGTACAACTGTATAGCACAGGGAACTATTCAGTCTCTTGGGATAGACTAGGATAGAAGATAATATGAGAAAAAGAATGTACATATATGTATGACTCAATCATTATGCTGTACAGCAGAAATTGATACAATACTGTAAATCAATTATTTCCAATTAAAAACAATTGAATTCTTCTGGCTTATAACTGGTATCTTGGGAACAGAGAATCAGCAGGAAAAATTCTTCTGTCCAGACCAAATCCCAGAGAAATCATGAAGCAACTGTACTAATGAGCAGATGCATAGAGCTGTAAATATCTCCTCTGCTCAGTTCCTGAGCTTGTACAACCTGTGCATGGATGAGACAGTTTGTTGCTTTTTAGAGTCCTACATCTGACTAACAGGCTAGTGCTTAATGCCTTCCTGCTGTCTTGCCTGGGGACAGAGCTTCACTCTCCATCATCAACCATCCAGGAAGACATTCAGACTTCCACAGGGTGAACTTCATCTCAGAGTTCCCATGCAGGTGAGTCCAAAAGCCAAAAAGACACTGCAAAATAAACAAAATGAAATCCAAAAAAATGTTTAAGTAAGGTCACCTGAGAACCAATTCAGCCTAACTCAGAGCCAGAGACCACTATGATTGTTTGCTTACTTGATTAAATAATAATATATTTTTATGGTGCTAAATGGAGAAGTAAATGTTGAACTCATTAATGCTCAGTGATGCCGATTCAGTGGTGGGAATGGAAACCCAACTGGAAGAGGGATGAGAAACAGGAAGTGCTTCCAGTAAAAGTCAAACATGTGTCCAAGATCATGAAAGTGTCACATCCTTATTTATAATATACTTATAAATATATCACACTTTATAAGTTTCCAACAAGGTTTTATACCTCAGTTATTCCCTCATGGGTTTTTTTTTCCCTTTTCCAGTTAGATCTATATCTAAAAATTACTTCACATCTGGCCATCTTTAGGAAAGCATACTTCTTTACCCTTTGACTAAAGATCACCTGTGTCATCCTTAAGCACACTGAAATCCAACTTCATATAAGATGAAAATATAATTTAGACCCTACTTTATCTCACTACCTTTTTTTTTTTTGTCTTTTGTCTTTTGAGGGCCATACCCACAGCATATGGAGATTCACAGGTGAAGGGTCAAATCAGAGGAACAGATGCTGGCCTACACCACAGCCACAGCAACCAGATCTGAGCCACGTCTGTGACCTACACCACAGCTCATGGCAATGCCAGATCCTTAACCCACTGAGCGAGGCCAGGGATTGAATCCAAAACCTCATGGTTCCTAGTCGGATTCATTTCCGCTGTGCCACGATGAGAACTCCTATCTCCCTACTTGAAAAGCCCTTCTTTATATACTTTCACTTTCTGGTCATGGGCAATTTAATTTTATATTGTGACCCAAGTTTATGATGTTAAATTATTTTTTCATGTCTTTATATAACTTATAGATTTTCATTCCACTTTATTACATACTGTTTTTTCAAAACCACTCCACTTAACCTGATTTCATTCTCACTGGCATTTTCCCTTAAAGTCTTATTTTCTTTTAAAACTTCAAAAGAATGTATATGTATGTATGCCTGGGTCATTTTGCGCACAGCAGTGGTTGCCACAACACTGTAAATCAACTATACTTTAATAAAGAAAGAAATAAAAAATAAATAAAACTTCTATATTATGCATACCCACATACACATACATTTTTACACTAATAAATAATAGAATCCTATGCATGTTTTAAATGCTCTTTATGTTTTAGTGAAGCCATTGTTCCTACTTTTTGTCCCATCTTCCTCCTTTTCAAAAATCCCTCATAAACTTGCCTCCAATCACTAGCATAATGAAGACTGATTATTTTTATTTTTTATCTTTTAGGGCCACACCTGTGGCATATGGAAGTTCCCAGGCTAGGGGTTGAATTGGAACTTCATATGCTGGCAAACACCACAGCCACAGCAACCATTGATCTGAGCCCCATCTGCAACCTACACTGCAGATCATGGCAACACTGGATCCTTAACCCTGAAGTGGGACTAGGAACTGAACGTGCATCCTCTTGGATACTAGTCCAGTTCACTACAGCTGAGCCACAGCAGAAACTCCAAGACATTATTTTTATGCCTGTATAATAGTTTATGGTGTGCCTATGACACTCTCACTTTGAAGGTCTTTTATATCTTTTATCACTAACTTGCTATTATCCAATGCCACAAAAAAAAATGGTTTTAACATATTGTTTTTTATTTTTTCTTTTTTTTTCTTTTTTTGGCCCCCCTGAGGCATATGGAGTCCCTGGCCAGGGATCAGATCCAAGCCACAGGTGCAACATACACTACAGTTTCAGCAATACTAGATCATTAAATCACTGCCTGGGCTGGGGATCAAACCTGAGTCCCAGTGCTCCAGAGACACTGCCAATGCCATTGAGCCATAGCAAAAACTCCCCCCAAAATATGTTGAGATAGTGAAATTCAAACTATGGTTCTGACTGTGGATGATCTTCCCCCTGAATACATTGAGCATATGCAGGGATTTTCTGCCTGTCACACATGGAGGGCTCGGTATAGGTCAGAGATGATCCAAACCTCCTACAATGCACAGTACAGACACCACCACAGTCAATAATCTGGCCCAGGATGTCCATCGTCCCAAAACTGAAGAACCCTGAGTTAAGGAATATCTGCATTTTGAATCCTTATAGCTGTCATCAAATTTTTCCCTATAATGTTGTAACATATCATGTTTCTGCCAGAAATATCAGAGAGTCTCCTTTGCTACTAGTTCCAAAGTTCTCAGCCCATATTTGACAGACCTTTAAGTTTTTTCTCATGGCCATATTATGAAAGATGGCTGATTTCTTAAACCACATACTGAGCTAGAGAAAATACTTATATAGATTTGATATCCATTTTGATTTGCCTGTAATAACTATATTTCCTTATAATGTATGTCCATTTTTCTACAGTTATCAGTCTTTCAAATAATTCTTACAATTGATTATTTTTCAATTAACTTGTGAGGTATAATTTTGGGTATTAAAGTTTTAAACTTTATTTAGTTATACAGGTCTATTGCTTCTGTGTTGCTTGTAATATTTAAGGTGGTTTTGCCCACCCATTGATTTCATATATTTAGATGTCTCTTCATATAAAACATGTTGGTTATTCTTACACCAAAGCCATGACCTCTCTAAATTTTTGTAAGCTGTGAGAGAAAGTGAGAAACCTCATTTTTTGCAAGATAGATGGACATGTATGCCCACTTTTATCAACATTAAACCTTTCCAAATAAATTGAAATACAACATTGCCATATATTAAAAGTTCATATACAGTAAAACGAAAGTATGAATTCTTTCAATAATAATAACTGAGTATGTCCTAGATTCCAGAGCATTCTAGGAACATTATATTGCAAATGATTTACATTTAGGTCATTGCCAACTTAATTAATCCATACTGACATCACAAATGTTTGCATTTATATTTCTTGACAATTAGTTTTCAGTGCTCCATTTAATTCTGTTTGCCACATTTGTTTTGAAACCATACTATTTAACCTGGTTTCATTCTTCTTGTGAGTCTTTTTATTTCCTAACTTTTCATTTTTCTAAATTTATTTTTCTGCAAGTTCACCTATGCTCACATACTCAGTTAAAATACAAAGATGAACAAAACGGTTGAATTCCTTGCATGTTTGGAGCTAGCATTATAACTGAAGACACACAGCACAATGAAAAAAATGTGTGTATGATACAATGTGAAGAAAGTTACCCAGTGGAAAGGATGGAATTTTCATGGTGTTTATAGGTTTGATATGTGTAAACTTTGGAGGCCATTGTTGGTTGGACAAAGATCAGAACAAGGACTAGAGTGTGCCCAGAAGACATCAGAAAAATGATCAAAACCCAAAAATAACAGAGAAAGAGGCTTGCTTCCTCTGCTTTCAGACCTTGTGAAAACAATTAGCCAAATAAATGTGAAACAGGCACAGGAAAAAACAGGTTTTGCTGCCTGTTCATAAAAATGGCCACCTTTCAATTCATATTCATCATAATTTATATACCCTTTTACAGAGTATTGGTTTATGCCCTTGGCTCATTTTTCTTGAGCCATGCCATCCATAAATATTTCATACCATAAGATATTGCTCATTGATCTTTGGATAAATTTATTCATTCCTTTTTATTATTTCTCCTGGGCGTCAAGGAAATATAACAGCACCTGAAATGTCACAAGAACCAAAGAAGCTTTCCTTTGCTAATATCTCTCAGGGATCATTTGAGTTTATTAGATCTGTATTCCCTTTCATATCCATTCTCTCTGTCTCTGTCTCATTCTTCCTTTGTAGATAAATAGGTAGATAGATGATAGATAGATAGATAGATAGATAGATAGATAGATAGATAGATGATAGATAGATAGATAGATAGATAGATAGATAGATAGATAGATACTGAGATACAATTTTAGAGAAATATAGATATTTGGGTATACACACAGGCATATTTGTTTACTGAAAAGAAATTAGGTGTCTCTAAAAAAAGGCATTAAAATGCCATACTGAAATCTAGAATCCAGTTTATCAGTAACTAAAGATTAAAAAGTGGAATTTCTGGGTGCTATTTGTACATAATCTGATCTGTACAACTTTAGTTGTGTCAACCTCTACCTCATTCAGTGTAGTTAAGGGTAAAAATACATGGAAGTAGCACAGACTTGGAAGTCAAGGTCTATAATATGTTTGATCTATACCCCTTGCTTGAGGTCTCTGTTTATTTTATTTTATTTTACTTTATTTTATTTTATTGACTTTTTGCCTTTTCTATGGCCACTCCCATGGCATATGGAAGTTCCCAGGCTAGGGGTCTAACCAGAACTGTAGCCATCAGCCTATGCCAGAGCCAAAGCAATGTGGGATTCAAGCCACATCTGTGACCTACACCACAGCTCATGGCAATGCTGGATCCTTAACCCACTGAGCAAGGGCAGGGATCAAACCCGCAACCTCATGGTTCCAAGTTGGATCCATTACCACTGCGCTACAGCAGGAACTCCCCTTGAGTTCCCTGTTTAAATGTCTCTTTATCTGCATGTCTTGTCTGAACATGTATAAGGAAATACCATTCCCACTTTACTGTTTCCATTACACTTGCTTGTATTTTCTTCATTGAACCTATCACCATATGACAACCTATATGTATGCTATTTGATAAATTTACACCCCATGATTGGATTTTAGGAGATTTTGATTTCCAAAACAATATGCTCTTTGTCAAATCCAAGAATACAATATTGACATTGGTGTCCTAACAGCAAAAATAAAAGGTAGTATTTCATTAATGTGATTAATGTTGATTTGCATGAAAATTACTCATGCTTTTTTCTCCTTTCCTTGTAGTCACCTGCCACCTCATGACACTAAGAAACATAACAGGTGTTTCAGAGTTTCTTCTTCTGGGATTTTCAGAAAAACCAGAACTACAGCCCTTCATCTTTGGGATTTTCCTCTCCATGTACCTGATCACTGTGTTTGGAAATCTACTCATCATCCTGGCCGTCAGCTCAGACTCCCACCTCCACACACCCATGTACTTCTTCCTCTCCAACCTGTCCTTTGTGGACATCTGTTTCACCTCCACCACCATCCCAAAGATGCTGGCGAATACGCAGACAGAGAACAATGTCATAACCCATGCAGGCTGCATCACACAGATGTATTTTTTCCTACTGCTTGTAGGGCTGGATGACTTCCTCCTGACTGTGATGGCCTATGACCGCTTTGTGGCCATCTGCCACCCCCTGCACTACAGGGTCATCATGAACCCCCAACTCTGTGGACTGCTAGTTCTGCTTAGCTGGATAATCAATAACCTACATTCCTTGTTACAAACCTTAATGGTATTGAGGCTTTCCTTCTATAACAAAGTGAAAATCCCTCACTATTTCTGTGAACTCAATCAGGTGGTCAAACTGGCCTGTTCTGACACTTTTCTTAATGACGCGGTGATGGGATTTGCAGCTGCGTTGCTGGGTGGTGGTCCCCTTGCTGGTATTCTCTACTCCTACTCTAAGATAGTTTCCTCTATACGTAGAATCACATCTGCTCAGGGGAAGTATAAGGCATTTTCTACCTGTGTGTCTCACCTCTCGGTTGTCTCCTTGTTTTATTGCACAAGCATAGGAGTATACCTTAGCTCTGCAAACACCCACAGCTCACACTCACGTGTATTTGCCTCGGTGATGTACACCGTGGTCACACCCATGATGAACCCCTTCATCTACAGTCTGAGGAACAAAAACATACACAGGGCTCTGAAAGCATTCTTTGGAACCATAGCTATAAAAGGGCCACTTGCCTTTGGCTGGAGAAGGACGCATGGTTGAAGGGTTCAAAGCCACAAAGCCAGAAAACCACAATTTTTGATCAGATTCTTGATCAGACTGTGGAAGTAGAACTCACTCCTTCTACTTATTTCCTGGAATTTTCATTTCCTCAACTTCAGCTCCTCTGTACAATTTACATCACCTACAAGATTAGCCTTGTGATCTCTGTCATACACAAGCATTTTTCCATTTCATGGTTTTCCCACACTCTCAAATTTATTCTCAACCTTCAATCTAAACATTTTGAGAAATGCTATGTTTTCATAGGACTTGATGGATTTCTTAAGAACACTTTAATCTCAGATAAAATGTATAGTATAAATTACTTTTTCTTTTGTTTTACTACAAGGATGGGTCATGAGTTGTTGTGCCTCTCTGGAAAAAAACCTACTCTAGGCACCCATGGCAATTTAATATTCAGAACAAGGAAAATCTCAGGCCACAGATTTCATGTTGGGTACATCCTTCCTTTGCACATCGCCGTCTTAACTGCTCTGTGTGATATTCAGGAATTTAATGTATAGTGTGCTTAGCAATGTGTCACTGAATGTTATTGTCCTCATTAGAATCCTACTCTTTTGTTCAGATCTGTGTCCACAATGCCTCTCATAATCACTGGCAAAGCTAGACTAAGAAATACATGTCACCATGTGCAGTCTGCAAAGTAACACAAATGCGAATAAACAGTTTGACATAATGTCTTTAGATTCACAGATGGACTAAATATAGTGTAGCAAATTTTTTAAATACACTTTGTATTACTGAGCAAAACATTTCTTTTTCATGCTGTCTATCTATTTCTTAAATTATGTGACATCAGTGTTCATGTGAAAGGGAGTTTATACTTTGGAGTGAAGGACTTAATGGCCTATTTTAGTTGTTTTTACTGGATTATGTCCTATTTCTGCTTGAAAATGTCCAGTGCTCCCTATTCATGACTACTTCCATTGCTCTTAATTAAAATGTCTCCCTCTTTTCTACTGACACACAGAATAATGACAGGAACAATAAATGTATGTTGTAAATACCATCCATGTCAAGTCCTCTTTCTGATCTGGAGTCACCTCCATCATTATGTCCAAGGGATGAATCACTAGACTGGTTGAAATCCCGCCAAGTCACAGGCTTCCAAGTCACCAATTTTCCTCCACAAACATTCATTTTCTTCCAAGATCCACTGGTTACCTGGAAGGGAAATTCAAGTGAAACTATATTTCAGTATAGTTTTCTGAAATAAACATGAAATTTGAAATGCTCATATAATTGTCTCAAATATTGAAGCAAATGCCAAAAATATAAAACAGCGGCTTTTTATAATTGTCTTCACATTTGTTCATTTTGTTCATTGTATTGGTAAGCTATTGCTGCATGACAATCCATCATGAAAGCAAAGGTTTTGGCATCGTGCCCTTATTAAAAAATGGAATTATATGGTGGTAAATTGTTTAGCTATCTGCTGGGATCTTTGTGTGTCTTTACCTGCCTGCAATTCACCTGGGGAGTCGCTGCTGATCCTGGATGAGCATTCTAATATACTAGGGGGCTCAGCTACCTGCAGGCTGATGTATCATGCCCTTGGCTGGGATGGGCAGGCTCCGATCCATATATCCTCTAGTCCTCTGGATGGCCCACATGGATTGATCACATTTCTGGGGTAGAGTTCCAGAAGAGTTCAGCTGAATTGCACCAATTCCTCTGAAGGCACATCATTTTCACCTCATTCTATGTGCAAAGCAAATAAAAAAATCCCACGACCAGCCCAGATATAAAAGTGGAAAAACTGACTCCACTTCCTCAGAGAAGGTGTTTCACTGTCACATTGCAAAAGACATGGATACAGAGAAAGGTGCAGAGTTGGAGACGTCTCTACAAACAGTCCAACAGGAGTATAATTCAGTTTGGTAGAGTTTTGCTTTCACTTCCATTTTCCACAGATGAATAATTTTGAAAAAGGAATGAGACCAAAAGTATATGAGTTTGAGGGTTTTTTCACTTATTTTTTATTGCAGTATCAGAGGTTTACAATATTATACAAGTTTTATGGGCCCTACCTTATGTGTATATTTCTGCATACAGTAAATTTTGTTTCCATCAGTCACCATATAGTTAATCCCCTTTACCAATTTCATCCTCCCCTCCTTTCCTTCCCTTTGGTAGCTAACTCAGTTCTCTGCATCTACATGATTGATTTTCTTTGGCTTCCTTTGTTCATTTATTGTGTTTGTTTTTTATTCTATTCTATATATGATATGAGTAAATTACATGGTATTTGCATTTTCTAATTGATTCATTTCACTTAGCATGATACACCCACATCCACTTGGCTGCAAATGCAAGATTTCATCCTTTTAAACTAATTATTAAATTATAATTGATTTATGAGGTTATATTTATATTAACTTCAAGTATACAGCATAGTGATTGGCATTTTTTACACAATTGTTCCTTCATAGTTTTTATACTCTAATGGTTATAATTCCATGTCCTAGTCAATATATTTTTGTTGCCTATTATTACTTATAGTGTTTTGATCTATTAATCGTGTATTGAATTAGACCCTCTACCCTACCTTCTCACCTTGGGTAACCAGGAGTTTGATCTTCTTTTTTTTTTTTTGGTGCAGCCCAGGGCATATAGATGTTCCCAGGCCATGGATTGAGCCCACACATTAGCAGTGATCAGAGCCACAGTAGTGGTAACACCAGATCCTTAACTGCTAGGCCAGCAAGGATACAAATACCCCTGTGTTAATTGCAGCACTACTAGCAATAACCAGGACATAAAAACAATCCAAATCTCCATGGACAGACAAGCAAATTAAGATGTGGTGCATGTATAGAATGGAATACTACTCAGCCATAAAAAAGAATGAAATAATGCTATTTGCTACAACATGGATTCAACTAGAAATTCTCATACTAAGCGAAGTATGTCAGAAAAGGAAACAAAAATACCGTATGATATCACTTACATCTGGAATCTAAAATACACCACAAATGAACATATCTACAAAACGGAAACAGACTCATAGACATGGACAGCATATTTATGGTTGCCCAGATGGAGGAGGGGAAAAGTGGGATGGATGGGAAGTATGGGGTTTGTAAATGCAAACTGTTACATTTAGACTGGAAAAGTAATGAGGTCCTACTGTATATCACAGGGAACATTGTCCAGACTCTTGGAATGGACCATGGCAGAAGATAATATAAGAAGAATGTATATACATATATGTGTGACTGGGTCACTGTTCTGTAAGCAGAAATTGACTCAACACTGTAAATCAACTAATACTTTAAAAAATTTAAAAAAGAAAGAGAGGGACTGATACCATATGATATCACTTACATGTGGAATCTAAAATATGGCATGGGTATTTTTTAAAAATCCAAAGAGCAAATTGAACCAGAGAAGTGTGAAAATCCAGAAACAAAGCAACGACAAGAAAAAATAAAATAATTTATCCATAAAACAAAGTCAGGGACTTTTAGTTCCTCCTCAAGTGCCATAGATAATTCCTGAACCATATCCTTGAGTTGTTTTGCAGAGACTAAAACCTCTACTGCGTGGAAAATATTAACTGCATAGAGCAAAACCAGTACTGGTTGAGAACCACAGATCAGAAACTGAGAACTGAAATCATCCTCACAGAATTACAATCAAGACTCCATTCCAAAATCAGTTTGTAATTTTCAGCACAACATTGAAGTCTTCTGATCTTCATTCCTGAAAAGGATAATGGAGTTATAATTGCAGGACCTCAAAGATTGAACTTCTTTAAAAATTAAATCAGATAATCTCTGGAATGTGCTAAGGTAGGTTACGGTACTCAAAAATATCTAAATCTGTCTCATAACTTATAAACATTTTATAGCGAGAGGCAAAATGACAGCACTCAACTTCAGATATATGTATGAAGTACCTAATGTTTTCAACAAAAGTGGCAGGGAGCCAAAGAGTGCACTGCTCAATGTTTTATTACAAAGGAATAAAGTTGTCCTTCTTGTAAGAGGAGAATAATAATTTTCTAAGGGTATTGAGGTCTGTGTACCCACCACAAGTTAATACTTTAGATCCAAGGGACCTGGGCAATACAGTTGCCTCAGACTCATATGTTGGAGAAAATTTAAATTCAGGGTTGGGATAAGAGGCTTGTAATTTAGTCCTCTGGAGGCAAGAGAGTTAAAGAAGAAGGATTAGTAAAAGCTGAATTCATCTGGCTTATGATCGGTATCCTAGGAACAGAGATAAAGAAAAAAAAATCCTTTCTGTCCAGACCAAGTCCATAGGGAAATCATGTGCTTATAGGACACTGTAACATGAGGGAAATGTACCTAATGAGGAGACACAGAGACCTAAAACTATTTCCTCTGCTGCAGTCCCTGTGCTTATACAACCTGATCATGGACAAGACAAGTTGTTGCCTTTGGAGTTCTAATTGTAAGTAAAAGACCAGTGCTTGACCTTCCTGCTGTCTTGTCTGGGGACAGAACTTCAGGCTCCATCACCAACAATCTAGGAAGAGATTCAGACTTCCACACTGAGACCTTCCTCTCAGACTTCTGAACCAGGTGAGTCCAAGAGCCAAAAAGACACTGCAGAAATAAGTCAGGTAACATAAAATCCAACCATGTTTACATGAGGTCACCTGAGAACCAATTCAGCCTAACTCAGAGCCCAGAGACCACTCTGGTTGTTTGCTTCTGTGATTAAATAACAATATATTTTTGCAACACTAAATAGAGAAGCAAGCATTGAACTCATTAAGGCAGTGTCCAGTGATGCGAATTAAATGGTAGGAATAGAAATCCAACTGAAAGAGGGATGAGAAGCATTCAATGCTTCTAAAAACTAGAACATGTGCCCAAGATCGTATTTAGCTTGAGTAGAGAAATAGCATATTAGCGATGGAGGAATATAAAATACACTGAGGTCATTTCTTTCTAAGTTTTATGACTGAGCATATTTGACCATGTTTCAATATTGATGAAAAAGATTCACACCACGGAATGCTTGCAGATAGAGCCTTGCAACAGCAGTTGCCAGAGACATAGACTTCACAATATCTTTGGGGGGGGAAGAAAAAAAAAAGTAAGATGTAAAGAGGAGTGGTAATGAGCTTCCTTAGCAATTATTGCCTCACTTTTGAGGCCAAATATATATGTGAATTTGTTGGCCATTTATTTTATCTCATATTCCCTGCATGAGTTTTCTGCTTTTATGCAAGAGGATTGGAGAACTTCTCTTCCTATTTTTGAGTAAATCTTTCCAACAAAGAATTGGAGTTCTTTTTCCTTAACTAGCTGTTTGATCATAGTTATTTTATGTAAGTATAGATGTATTTGAGAGAAATTCTTGAGTATATGTAAGTTTTTGTAGTCACATCTACTAGTCATAGTATGTGATGCCCATTGTTTTTTATTTTTTCTTAATGAATTGAGATGACATTTTAATATTCTTCACTTGTAAATTCTTATTTTAAACAAAAAGGATCTTGAAAGTTCTTCAAATTTACTGATAATACATCACCTTTTGTAAGTTTCCAACACGTTTTCAGTATCTCAGTTCTTCCTTCATGTTTTCTTTTTTTTTTTCTTGCTTCACCTTTTCTTCTTAGCTCTATATCCAAAAGTTACATCATATCAGGCCAGCACTTAGAAAGCACCTTTCTTGCCATTTGACACAACATCACCTGTGTCTTCCTTAAGCACACTGAAATCCACAAATCTTCATATAAGATGAAATTATAACTGAGAGCCTGCTTTCTCCCTATGTTTTAAAAGCCATTCTGGTATATTCTTGTATTTCCAAGTCATTGGCAATTTAATTTTATATTATTTATGTTTGTGGTGTCAATTTTGTATTTATGTCTCTATGTACCTTTCTTATAGATTTTCATTCCATTTTATTATGTACAGTTTTTTCAATACCACTCTACTTAACCTAATTTCAATCTCACTGGGGTTTTTTAGTTTCTTTTTTAGTTTCTTAGATCTTAGTTAATTTTTTAATCTGCTTCTTTAATTTTTTATTAAAGTATAGTTGATTTACAATGTCCCTTCAACTTCTGCTGTAACATGACACAACCATACTTACACATACAATATTTTTCTTCATACTATCTTCCATCATGCTATAACCCAAGAGACCAGACACTGTTCCCTGTGCTGTACAGTAGGACCCCATTACTAATCCATTCCAAATGTAATAGTTTGTGTCTACTAACCCCAAACTCCTTGTCCATCTTAGTTTCTTTTTAAACTTCTTGTTCTATATTATGTGTGCATACATACTCATACACTTTTGTACTAATGTATAAATAGGCTCTGGTGCACATTGTAAATGCTCTTTAGGTTTTGGAGGAGGCATTGTTACTTTTTGTTCCATCTTCCTTCTTACTCAGTAATTCCCCATAGAAATGCCTCTGATCATTAATGTAATGAAGACTCATTATTGTTATGGTTGTATAAGGGTGTATGATGTGCCTATGCCACTCTCACTTTGATGGTCTCTCATATCCTTTATCATTAAGTTGCTATTATTTTTTTTAAGTTGCTATTATTTTGATGCCACAAAAATGTACTAAGATGGTGAAGTTCAAACTGTGGTTCTAAATGTGAATGATTTTGTCCCCTGGGTTCATTGTTCAATGTACCCAGGGGATTTGGGGCTGTCACACATGGAGGGCTCAGTGGCAGTCAGAGTGCTCTAAACTCCCTAAAATATACAGAACAGATTCCACCACAGCCAATAATCTGGCCCACCATGTCCATCATCCCAACACTGAAGAACCCTGAGTTAAAGAATCTGTATTTTGAATCCTATAGCTGTCATCAGATTGTTCCCTAAAATGGGGTAACATCTCACATTTTTGCCAGAAAAATCAGCATCTCCTTTGCTACTAGCTCCAAAGTTCTCGGCCCACATTTGACAGACCATTACGTTTTCCTTCCAAGGCCATGGTATGAGAGAGATTGCCTGTTGATTTTTAAAGCACATACTGAGTTAGAGCAAATATTTATATATTTTATCACCATTTAGATGTGCCTATAATGATTATATGCTCATATCATATATGCCCATTTTTCTACAGTTTTACGCCTTTCAAATAATTCTTTAAAATTACTATTTTTAAATTACTATTTTTAAATTAACCCATGAGGCATATTTTTGGCCTATAAATTTTTTAACTTTACTTAGTTATTCACATCTATCGCTTCTGAGTTTCTTACTTTATTAAAGGTGGTTCTGCGCACCCAGTGATTTTATATATTTAGAGGTCAGTGTTCATCTAAAATGTGTTGGTTACTTTTACACTGAGGTAATATTCTTTCATTTTTATAAGATGTATAAGGGAGGTGATAGATAGATATTTATGACAGTTTATCACAACTCAACCTTTCCAAATAAATTGAAATACGACTTTCCCATATATTAAATGTTTATATATAATAAGTCCCAAGTTCTAATTCTTTCAGTAACAATAACTGAGCAAGTCCTGCATGCCAGAGCATTCTAGGAACCTTATATAGCAAATGATTTACATTTCAGTCATTGCCAATTTAATTATTCTATATTGATGTCACAAATTTTTGCTATTACATTTCTTGACAGTTAGTCTTCAATGCTCCATTCAAGTCTGCTTACCAATTTGTTTTGAAACCATACTGCTTAATATGGTTTCATTTTCTTGTGAGTGTTTTTATTCCTAACTTCATTTTTCTAAATTTATTTTTGTGCAAGTTCACATATATGCACATACTCAGTTAAAATACAACGATGAACCAAATGATTGAAGTTCCTGAATGCTTAGAGCTAGCATTAAAACTGAAGGTTGGAGTTTCTGTCGTGATGCAGTGGAAACAAATCCGACCAGGCACCATGAGGTTGTGGGTTCAATCCCTGGCCTTGCTCAGTGGATTAAGGATCTGGTGTTGCTGTGAGCTGTGGTGTAGGTCGCAGACGTGGCTCGGAGGTGGTGTTGCCTTGAGCTGTGCTGTAGGATGATGGCTACAGCTCCAAGTAGACCCCTAGCCTGGGAACCTCCATATGCTGTGGATACAGATTAGAAAAGACAGAAAGACAAAATCAATCAATCAATCAATCAATCAAGGGAGCCAATGTGCAAGGGAAATGGGCAGGCGGGAGAGTGAGGAGAGAGGCTGTCAGAGAGTGTTGCTGGACAAGGTTGCCTCCCTCCTGCTGCTAAACTTCAAATCACAAGGAGTCCTTCATCCAAGTTACAAATTTTCCAACACTTTATGAAATTTTCACAAGGGTGTCCTATAGGTTGAAATGAAACTCTTCTCTAGTACATTCTGTGGAATGAGTTCTGGCCTCTCTATATAAGACTCTGACTTCTCGCACTTCACAATGCAGAACACACACATAGTACACCCTGGCTTCCTATGCTGTGTTATTTCCATGTATTTTCACCCTCAACTACCCTAAATGAGCTAGAGGTTGATATAACTCAAGTTGTTCAGATCAGATTATATGTAAATGGAATCCAGAAATTCCAGTGCTTAATCTTCCCAGGTACCAATAAACTTGGTGCTTGATTTTAGTATGGTCATTTTAATCCTTGTATTAAAGATACATAAAAATTTTTTTTAGTGAACCGATATACCTGTATATATTCTCTCTCTCTCTCCCTCTCTCTCTCTCTCTCTCTCTCTCTCTCTCTCTCTCTCTCTCTCTCTATATATATATATATATATATATATATATATATACACATTGAGAGATAGAGAGAGAGAGAGACAGTGACAGAGAAAGAGAGAGATAGAGATACAGAGAAAGCCAGAGAAGAGAGAGAGACAAGGGAGAGAGACACACAGTGAGAGACAGAGACAGAGAAAATGGACATGGAAAGGAATAAAAATCTAATAAACTCAAATGGCTTTGAGAGATAATAGCAAAGGAAAGCTTCTTTGGTTCTTGTGACATTTCAGGTGCTTTATACCCCCTTGATGCCCAGGAGAAATAATTAAAAAATAAATTTAACCAAAGTTAAATTAGCAATATCTTATGGTCTGAAATATTTACGGATTGTATGGCTCAAGAAAAATGAGCCCAGGGCATAAACCCACACTTCACAAAAGGATGTGTATAAATCATGATGAATATGAATTGAACATTGGCCATTTTTATGATTAGGCAGCAAAACCTATTTTTCTTGAGCTTATTTCACGTTCATATGACTAATTGGTTTTACATGGTATGAAAACAAAGGAAGCAAGGTTCTTTTTCCCTTTTTATAGGTGGCATTTTTCTTATTTGTTATTTTTGGGTTTTGATCATTTTTCTGTTGTCTTCTGTGCACACTCCAGTCCTTGTTCTGATCTTTGTCCAATCAATGGTCTCCGAAGTCTATACATATCAAACTTACACACACCGTGACAGTTTCAACTTTTCTACTGAGTAACTTTCTTTCTATTAGTTATCTGAGGACATTGTATCATACACATATTTCTTTCATTGTGCTGTGCCTTCAGTTTTTTTGTTTGTTTGTTTGTTTTCATCTTTTCTAGGGCCGCCCTCGTGGCATATGGAGGTTCCCAGGCTAGGGGTCTAATTGGAACTGTAGCCTCAGACCTCTGCCAGAGCCACAGCAATGCGGAATCCGAGCCTCATCTGTGACCTACACCACAGATCACTCAACGCCAGATCCTTAACCCACTGAGCAAGGCCAGGGATTGAAACTGCAGCCTCATGGTTCCTAGTCAGATTCATTAACCACTGAGCCACGACGGGAACTCCTTGGCTCCCTTGATTTAAATTTGAACATCTTAAACAAATACCTCTCTAGGGTTTTACCACTGGCTGTTTTTCTTGCCTGGCATACATATCTCCTAATATTCATGGCCCTGATCTCTCTTCCTTGAGGTGTCTATTCAAATGTTGTTTATCTGCACATCTGCCTGAACACCCATAAAAAAAAATACCAGTGCCCCTTTACTCTTTCTTATACATTGCCTTATATTTTCTTCATAACACCTGTCACCATATGACAAGATAGATAGATAGATAGTTATTTCCTATATTAATACTCCTCAATTGGATTTTAGAAGATTTTGATTTCCAAAACAATATGCTCTTTGTCAAATCCAAGAATACAATATTGACATTGGTGTCCTAACAGCAAAAATAAAAGGTAGTATTTCATTAATGTGATTAATGTTGATTTGCATGAAAATTACTCATGCTTTTTTCTCCTTTCCTTGTAGTCACCTGCCACCTCATGACACTAAGAAACATAACAGGTGTTTCAGAGTTTCTTCTTCTGGGATTTTCAGAAAAACCAGAACTACAGCCCTTCATCTTTGGGATTTTCCTCTCCATGTACCTGATCACTGTGTTTGGAAACCTGCTCATCATCCTGGCCGTCAGCTCAGACTCCCACCTCCACACACCCATGTACTTCTTCCTCTCCAACCTGTCCTTTGTGGACATCTGTTTCACCTCCACCACCATCCCAAAGATGCTGGCGAATACGCAGACAGAGAACAATGTCATAACCTATGCAGGCTGCATCACACAGATGTATTTTTTCATACTGTTTGTAGGGCTGGATGACTTCCTCCTGACTGTGATGGCCTATGACCGCTTTGTGGCCATCTGCCACCCCCTGCACTACAGGGTCATCATGAACCCCCAACTCTGTGGACTACTGGTGATGACTAGCTGGGTCATCAGTGTCCTGACTTCTTTGTTACAAACCTTAATGGTGTTGAAGCTCTCCTATGATAAAGTGAAAATCCCTCACTATTTCTGTGAACTCAATCAGGTGGTCAAACTGGCCTGTTCTGACACTTTTCTTAATGACATGGTGATGTATTTTGCAGTTGGGCTGCTAGCTGGTGGTCCCCTTGCTGGTATTCTCTACTCCTACTCTAAGATAGTTTCCTCTATACGTAGAATCACATCTGCTCAGGGGAAGTATAAGGCATTTTCTACCTGTGTGTCTCACCTCTCGGTTGTCTCCTTGTTTTATTGCACAAGCCTAGGAGTATACCTTAGCTCTGAAGACACCCAAGGTTCACACTCACTTGTATTTGCCTCGATGATGTACACCGTGGTCACACCCATGATGAACCCCTTCATCTACAGTCTGAGGAACAAAAACATACACAGGGCTCTGAAAGCATTCTTTAGAACCATAGCTATAAAAGGGCTACTTGTCTTTGGCTGAAGAAGGACACATGGCTGAAGGGTTCAAAGGCACAAAGCCAGAAAGCTACAATTTTTTTTATCACATTGTGGAAATAGAACTTGCTCCTTCTATTTATTGCCTGGAATTTTCCTTTCCTTGACTCCCAACTCCTCTGTACAATTACGTCACTCACTTGATTCTCCTGTGATCTCGCTCATAATCGAGTGTTTTTTCCCATTTCATGGTTTTCCCACACTCTCAAATTTATTCTCATTCTTCAATATGAAAATTTGAGAAATGCTATTTTTTTCATAGGACTTGATGGATTTCTTGAGAATCTTATTCTTAAATAAAATATATAATGCCATTATTTTTTGTTCTGTTTTATTACAATAATAGTCATGAGTCATTGTGCTTCTCTGGAACAAACTACTCTAGACACCCATGGCTGTTTATATGTTAATTATAAGGAAAATCTCAGACCACAGAATTTCAAGTTGTTTTATAATTCCTTTGTTTATCACTACATTAACTGCTCTTGATGACATCTGGACTTTAACATAGGGTATATTTTGTAATGTGTCATTGAAAGTTATTCTTCCTATTGTGCAGATCTGTATCCACAATTCATGCCATGGTCACTGGCAAAAATAGATTATGTAATACATGTCACCATGTGGAGTCTGCAAAGTAACACAAATGTAAATACACAGTTTGACATAATATGCCTTAAATATATTGTAACAAATTTCTAAAGCACATTTAGAATTAATGTGCAAAACATTTCTTTTTCATGCTGATATATCTCCTTTAATTATGGATATCAATGTTCATGTAAAAAGGGGTTTATACTTTGGAGTGAAGGAGTTGATGACTTATTTTAGTGGTTTTTACTGGATTATCTTTCTGTTTCTGCTTGAAAACTTCCAGTGCTGCTGACTTTGTGAATCCTTCCATTGCTCTAAATGACATATCTCCCTCTTTCCTAACATTTGTTACAATAATAAAAGGAGCCTTGAATTGGTTGTCAGGGGGTGGTGGGGGGTAGGCAGTGGGATGGTCAGGGACTTTGAAGTTGGTAGATGAAAAAATATTGCATTGAAAACGAATAAGCAGGGAGCTCCTACCATGGCTCAGTGGTTAATGAATCTGACTAGGAACCATGAGGTTGCAGGTTTGATCCCTGGCCTTGCTCAGTGGGTTAAGGATCAGGCATTGCCTTGAGCTATGGTGTAGGTCACAGACATGGCTCAGATCCTGTGTTGCTGTGGCTCTGGTTTAGGCCAGTGGCTACAGCTCTGATTAGACCCCTATCCTGGGAACCTCCATATGCCATGGGAGCGGCCCTAGAAAAGATGATAAAAAATAATAACAAAAAAATAAAATAAAATGGATAAGCAATGAGGTCCTACTATACAGAACAGGGAGCTATGCCCAATCCCTTGAGTTAGAACATGATGGAAGATAGTATGAAAAAAAAAAAAGAATGTATATAGCTGCACAGCCGAAATTGAAGGAACACTGTAAATCAATCATACCTTAATAAAAAAATTTAAAAATAAAATATTATCCATAATATCTGTTCTTTATGACCAGGACTCTCTTATTGGTTATGATCAAAGGGTGACACACAAGGGCATTTAATTTTTCCCCAGTATGTGATTCATATTCACCAATTTTTCTCAACTAACATACAGTTTCTTACAAACTATCCTGGTTATCTGGTAGGGAACATCAATGGGCTTACATTTTAAAATAAATTTTTGAAATAAACTTGAAAAAACAAATGACTATGAATGTTGTCTCAAGTTACATTTTAAAATAAATTTTTGAAATAAACTTGAAAAAACAAATGATTATGAATGTTGTCTCAAGTATCAAAACAGATGCCAAAAATAAGAAAGAGGATATTATCATAATTGCCTTTGAATTTCTTTATTCTTATTGCTGAATCAGTAAGCTATTGCTGCATTACAGGCCATCCCCAAAATAAATGATGTAACATTATGCCTTTATTATAAATGGAATTATACGCTGTCAAATTGTTCTGATCTCTGCTGAGATCCTCGTGTGCCTTTATTCACCTGTAAGTAAGCAGGAGAGATCTTGATCTTGGGTGAGAATTCTAACATACTGAGGGCTCAGCTATCTGTAGGCTGATATGTCATGGCCTTTGCTGGGACATTCAGGCTCTGCTCCATGTGTCCTCTCATCCTCCAAGTGGCCCACTTGGATTGGTTCACATTTCTCCAGCAGAGTTCCAGAAGAGATCAGAAGAAATGCATCAAGTCCTCTTAAGATACCTCATCATTTTTACCATATTCCATGGGCCAAAGCAAATTTCAAAATCCCACATCCAGCCCAGATGGAACAGGGAACTGACTCTACTTCCTCATAGATGTGCTTCACTGAAACATTGAAAAACAGGTGTATATAATTCCAACCTGCCAATCCAACCCTCCCCCTAATGTTTCACCTTTGGTAACTCTAAGTTTGGTTTTGAAATCTTTGAGTCTGTTTCTGTTTGGTAAATAAGATCTCTTTGTATCATTTTTATTAGATGCCAGGTATTAATGATCTCACATATTTGTCTTTCTCTGTCTGAGTTACTTCAACTAGTGTGATAATGTCTAGGTCCATCCATGTTGTTGCAAAGGACATTATTCCATTCATTTTTATGTTCTAGAACTATTCTATTGTACACATGTACCGCATTTTCTTTGTCCATTCCTCTGTTGATGGCCATTTAGGTTGTTTCCATGTCTTGGCTAATGTAAATAGTGGCTGCAAAGACCATTAGGGTTCATATATTTTTTCAAATTATGGTTTTCCCTGGACATATGCCTGGGAGTGGGATTGCTGGATCATACAGTAGTTCTATATTTAGTTTTTTGATGTATCTCCATGCTCTTTTCCATAGTGCTTGCACCAGCTTACATTCCAATCAACAGTATAGGAGGATTTCCTTTTCTCTACACCCTCTCCAGCCTTTATTGCTTTTAAACTTTTTCATAATGGTAATTCTCACTGGTGTGGGGTGATATTTCATTATAGTTTTGATTTACATTTCTCTAATAATTATTGATGTTAAGCATCTTTTCATGTGCTTTTTTGTCATCTGTCTGTCTTCTTTGGAGAAATGTATATTTAGATATTGCCTATTTTTGATTGGGTTATTCGCTTTCTGATATTGAGCTGCATGAGATGGTTGTATATTTTGGATATGAATCCAGTTTTGGTGGCTTCATTTGCAAGTATTTTCTCCCATTCTGTGGGTTATCTTTTCATTTTGTTTATGGTTTCCTTTGCTGTGCTTTCCTTTTGTTATTGTGATGTATCACACTGATTAATTTGTGAATGTTGAACAATCCTGTGATGGCAGAATAAATCCTATTTGTTTATAGGGTATGATCCTTTTTATATATTGTTGGAGTTGGCTTACTAATATTTTGTTGAGGATTTGTGCATATATATTCATCAAAGTTATTGATTTGTAACTTTTTCATAATTTCATTGGTTCTGGTATCAGAGTAATGGCCTCATAGAAATTAATTTGGGAGTGTTCCTCCTCTTCAAATTTTTGGAATTGTTTGAGAAGGATAGAAAGATTCTTTATGTGTTTTGCAGAACTCCCTGTCAAGGAATCTGATTCTGAATTTTTGTTTGCTGTGATTTTTTTGTCCTTTTTTTAAATTTTTTTATTAAAATATAGTTGATTTACAATGTTGTGCCAATTTCTGCTGTACAGCAAAGAGTCCCAGTCATATATATATATATATATATATATATATATATATATGTATATATATATATATATATGTACTTTTTCTCATGTTATCTTCCATCATGTTCTATCCCAAGAGATTAGATATAGTTCCCTGTGCTGTACAGTATGACCTCATTGCTTATCCTTTCTAAATGTAATATAGTTTGCATCTACTAACCTCAAACTCCAGTCCATCCCTCTCTACCCCTCCCCCTTGGCAACCACAATCTGTTTTCTATGTTGGTAAGTCTATTTCTGTTTTATAGGTAGGTTCATTTGTGGCATATTTTAGATTCTACCTATAAGTGATATAATATGGTATTTATCTTTCTCTTTTTGACTTATTTCACTTAGTATGAGAATCTTTACTTACATCCATGTTGCTGTGAATGGCATTATTTCGTTCTTTTTATGGCTGAGTAATATTCCATTGCGTATATGAATCACATCTTCATCCATTCATCTGTCAATAGACATTTAGGTTGTTTCCACATCTTGGCTACTATAAATAGTGCTGCTGTAAACAGAGCTGCTCTGATTTTTTTACTACAAATTCAATTCCACTACAGGCGATCAATATGTTCAAGCTGTCTATTTCTTCTTTATTCAGTCTTGGCAAGTTGCATGTGTCTAGAAATTTGTCCATTTTTCCTAGTTTGTCCAATTATTTGACATATGTTCCATGTATTGTCTAATGATTTTTTTGTATCTGTAATGTTGTTATTTCTCCTCTTTCATTTCTTGTTTGGTTTATTTGGATCCTCTTTCTATTTTTCTTGGTGAGTCTGGTTGAAGATTTATGTACTTTGTTTATCTTTTATAAAAAAACAGCACTTGGTTTCCTTCATCTTTTCTATTATTTTTTAAATCACTATTGTATTTATCTCCTCTCTGATCTTTATTATTTTCTTCCTTTAGCTGATAGTGGGCTTTGTTTCTCCTTCATCTATTTCTTATATTCAATAGGTTAGATTGTTAATTTGAGTTTTACTTATTTCTTTTTTTTTGAGTTTTACTTATTTCTTGAGACAATCTTATATCACTATAATCTTTCCTCTCAGAAATGTTTTTGCATATCCTGTGGATTTTGGAGTTTGTGTTTCCACTTTAATTTTTCTCAAGGTATTTTCTGATTTTCTTTAGGATTTCTTCATTGACATATTAGTTTTTTAGGAGCATGATATTTAGTTCCCACATGTTTATTCTTTTCACATTGCTCTTTCTGTAGCTGTTTTCTAGTTTCATAATGTTGTGGTCATAGAAAAAAATGCTTGATATAATTTCTGTCATCTCAAATTCATTGAGGCTTGTTTTGTGGACTAGCATGTGATCTATCCTGGAAAAGATTCCATTTGCTCTTAAAAAGAATGTATATTATGCAGATTTTGGAAGTAATGTCTTGTTTATATGCACCAAGTTCAGCAGGTCTGTTGTGCCATTTAAGACAACAGTTGCCTTATTGATTTTCTATTTCAGTAATCTGCCCATGGACGTAAGTTAAATGTTAAAGTTCCCTATCATTGTATTATTGTAAATTTCTTTTTTAATGTCTATGAGTATTTACTTTATATATTTACATACTCCTCTATTGAGTGCATATATATAATAGTGTGTGTGTGTAACACCTTCTTCTTGTTTTTAGTTTGTTTTTTTGTTGTGTTGTGTTTTTTGTCTTTTTAGGACCATACCCATGGCATATGGAGGTTCACAGGCTAGGGGTCAAATCAGAGCTGTAGCTGCCAGCCTAAGCCACAGCTCATGGCAATGCCAGATCCTTAACCCACTGAGTGAGGCCAAGATCCAACCTACATCCTCATGGATACTAGTCGTGTTCATTAACCACTGAGACATGACAGGAACTCATTCTTCTTATTTTGGTAAGATTATCTATCTATCTACTATCTCTCTATATATAAGCTTTCTTTTGCTTTTGTTATAGCCTTTGTTTTAAAGTCTGTTTTGTCTGATATGAGTTTTGCTACCCTCACTGTCTCATCAGTTCCTTCTCCATAAAATATCATTTTCCATCCCCACACTTTCAGGCTCTTTGGGATTTTAGCCCTAAAGTGAGTGCTTTGTAGGCAGCACATTGAAAGGTCTTGTTTTTTCATCAAGTCAGCTATATGTCTGTTCCTGATGCTATTATATTACTTGTTTTCTGGTTGTTTTGTAGTTTTTAATGTGTTCCTTACTTCTTTTTTTCTTTTTTCTTATTCCATCATGGGTGGATGATTTTCATTGATAGGTTGCTTTTGTTACGTTCTTTTTGGGTTTTGTGTATCTATTGGAGGTTTTTTACTTGTAGTTACCATGGTGTTCCTATATGTTGAATCATTAATTACATCTACTTCTTTTAAACTGGTAGTGATTTCACCTCAAACATATTCTAATAGATCTATATTTCTTACTTCCCTTCACCACATTTTGTGGCTTTGATGTCTCTTACCAAGTAGTATAGTTGTAGTTGCTTTCACAATTTTTTGTGCTTTTTAAGGCCACGCCTGTGGCATATGGAAGTTCCTGGACTAGAAGTCAAATCAGAGTTGCAGCTGCTAACCTATGCCACAGCCACAGCAATGCCATATCCAAGCCAAATCTGTGATTTACACCACAGCTTACAGCAATGCCAGATCCTTAACCCACTGAGCAAGACCAAGGATTGAACTTGCATCCTCACAGAAATTATGTCAGGTTCTTGACCTGCTGAGCCAAAACAGGAATTCCAACAATTTTTATATTTTATTCTATGTAGAGATTCATTTAATTGATCTTCAATCCAGACTGTATATTTGCCTTTCCTAATGGGATTTTCCTTTTGGTTTATATCCTTATAGTGAACTACCAGAAAGAGAAATTAAGGAAACAATACCATTTACTACTTAATCATAAAGAATATAATACCTAGACTAATCCCACTAACGTAGATAAAAGACCTTTACTCAGAAAATTAGAGGGCATTGATGAAAGAAATTGATGGTGACACAGGTAGAAAGACATGCCATGTTGATGGATTAACTATTGAAATGACAATACTTTGCAAGACAATCTACTAGTTTAATGCAATTCCTATCAAAATACTACTGATATTTTTCATAGAACTAAAACAAATAGTTTTAAAATTTGTATGGAAATAAAAAGGACACCAAATAGAAGGCTAATCTTGGAGTTCACAATGTGGCTCAGCAGAAACAAGTATCCATGACTAGTATCCATGAGGATACAGGTTCAATCTCTGGCCTCACTCAGTGGGTTAAGGATCTGGCATTGCCATGAGCTGTGGCTTAGGCTGGCAGCTACAGCTCTGATTTGACCCCTAGCCAGGGAACCTGTGGTGCAGGTCACAGATGAGGCTCAGATTCTGCATTACTGTGGCTGCTTCATATGCTGGCAGCTACAGCTGATTCAACCTCTAGCCTGGCAACCTCCTTATGCCATGGTGTGACCCTAAAAAACACCCTAAAAAATGACAAAAAAAAAAAAAGGAAAGTCAATCTTGAGAAAGAAGAACAAATCTGGAGGAATCACACTCCCTGACTTCACACTATACTACAAAGCCACAATAAACATGAGAGAGTTTACTGGCACAAGGGCAGACATAAAGATCAATGGAAAAGAATAGATAGCCCAGCAATAAAACCATGTACTTAAGGTCAATTAATTTATGACAAAGAAGCAAAAATATGTAATGTGGATGAAACAATCTCTTCAGTAAGTGGTGCTGTGGAAATTTGACTACTACGAGTAAAAGAATGAAATTAGAACATTCTCTAAAACTATATACAAAAATAAACTCAAAAGAGGTTAAAGACCTTAATGTAATACCAAAAATCATAAAACTCATAGAAGAAAACATAAGCAGAACACTCTTTTATGAAAATCATATCGGAGTTCCTGTCATGGCGCAGTGGTTAACGAATCCGACTAGGAACCATGAGGTTGCGGGTTCGGTCCCTGCCCTTGCTCAGTGGGTTAATGATCCGGCATTGCCATGAGCTATGGTGTAGGTTGCAGACGCGGCTCAGATCCTGCGTTGCTGTGGCTCTGGTGTAGGCCAGTGGCTACAGCTCCGATTCAACCCCTAGACTGGGTACCTCCACATGCCGCAGGAGCGGCCCAAAGAAATAGCAAAAAGACAAAAAAAAAAAAGAAAGAAAGAAAATCATAGCAATATTTTTGGGGGATCTTCCCCCTAAACCAAAGGAAAGAAAAGCAAAAAATAGACAAATGGGACATAATTAAACTTAAAAGATTTTGCACAGAAAAGGGAATGTAACAAAATAAAAAGATAACCTACTGAATGAGGTCGAAAATATTTGCAAAGGATATATGACCAATAGGTGTTAATATTAATGAAATATATAAACAGCTCATACAACTCAACATTCAAAAAAACAATTAAAAAATGAGCAGAAGATCTAAATAGATATCTTTCTAAAGAAGACATACAGATGGCCAATAACACATGAAAGAAGCTCAACAGTAATCATCAGAGAAATACAAATTTAAAGCTCAATGAGATATTATTTCACACCTGTCAGAATGGCTATCATCAAAAAGAACACAAATAACTAATATTGGTGAGAATGTGGGGAAAAAGGAACACTTGGACATTGTGGGAATGTAAACTGATGCAGCCACTATGGAAATAGTAGGGAGGTTCCTAAAAAAAACTGAAAATAGAATTACCATATAGGCCAGCAATTCCACTTTGGGGGATATATTTGGGAAAAAATGAAAACACTAATTGGGGAAGATACATGCACTTCAGTGTTCATAGCAACACTATTTACATTGCCAAAATATGGAAGCGTCTTAAGCATCTATCAACAGATGAATAGATAAAAGACAGTTAGTGTATGTATAGATATAGATATAATGGAATACTACTCAACCATAATAAAAGAAGGAAATTTTGCCATTTGCAACAACATGGATGGAGCTTGAGGGCATTATGCTAAGTTAAAAAGGTCAATCAGAGAAAAACAAACACTGTATTATGTCACATATATGTGGAATCTGTTTTTAAAAAGCCAAAATTATTGAGATAGAGAGTAGAATAGTTATTGCCAGGAGCTGTGGGATTGGAGAGATGTTAGTTAAAAGGTGCAAACTTCCAGTTACAAGATGGTTATGTTTTGAAGATCTAAGAGAGCATGATGACAATAGTTAATGATTCTGTATTATATTCTTAAAAGTTGAGAGAGGACAAGATGGCAGAGGAGTAGGGGGACACGCTCGCCCTCTCCCACAAACACAACAAAAAAAGCACATCTACAAAATAAACGACTCGCACAGAACAGCAACCAATCACTGGCAGAGGAACTTAAACTCCAGTAACGGCAAGAAGTTCGTGACATTACTGGGCAGAACGGGAGAAAAGAGAGTGAGAGAAGGTGAATCCGAGCGGGGACGGGCGGTCCCGAAAGGGAACTGCAGAGGAGAAAGGGATCCCGCACCCTGGAAAGTCACCTACACGGGGGAAACATCAAACGAACCGGAGGAATCTCCAGATGCAGAGAAGAGCGTAGCAGTAAGTTGGAGTACGGAAAAGCCAATCAAGAACCCAATGGACCATCTGAACTAAGGGCACAGTCACCAAAAATTGAGACGCCTGGGTGGGGGCTGGGCACCGAGACCTTGGCTCCAGAGGTTAGACCCCGGGAAAGGGCCAGGGGACGCCTGGGTGGGGGCTGGGCACCGAGACCTCGCCTCCGAAGGTTAGTCCCCGAGAAAGGGACGGGGGATGCCTGGATGGGGGCTGGGCACCGAGATCTCGGCTCCAGAGTTTAGTCCCCGAGATCGGGATGGGGGGGCGGGGTGGAGCAGAAACTGCTTGGGAGGTCTAGAAACCATTTGACGGGGCAGAGACTGCCTGGGAGACTAGAAAACAAAGCTGTCACAGAGAAAGGGAGCAATACTCTAGGGGCGGGGAAGTGGAAAGCCGAATCCGAGGGAACCTGGGAGAAGAGCCTGGTCTGCCCACGTGCTGGGGAGGGGAGAGAAGAAGGGGTGGGTCCCCATAGAATACCCCCCACGCCACAGCAAGCTTACAGGCCCACTAGCTAGCTGAAAGCTGTGCTTCCCAGTGAATCCCCTCCCCCCACCCCCGCCACCCCCTACGCTCTCGCTGAACCTGGGGCTGCCTGCCATCCAGGAGGGATGGCCTCAACAATTGCCTGAAGCCTACCACCACAGGGGCTGTCCCTGCACAGGCCTGCTTGCCCTTTGGAGGGGCTACACTTCCGCAGAGTAGCACCAAACACCACCAGCCCCCAAGAAAAGGCCTGCAGCCCAGAAAAGCTAGAACAAGCCTAGCCAGGCCATGAATAGATCTGCCTAATTCTCAGATGGTTTTTCTGAGTCAGGCTGCCCCAGGGAGGAGCCTCTTGGATTTCCAGCGGCCCTGCTACCCGCCCAAGCCCCCAGGGGGTGCCGAGACCCAGTGGACCAGCTGCATAGGACTGCCAGCTCCAGGCAGGACCCCCTGCAGCCCAGAAAAGCTGCAACGAGCCTGGCCAAGCCGGGAAAAGATCTCAGACGGTCTTTCTGAGTCGGGCTGCCCTGGGGAGGAGCCTCTTGGGTTTCCAGTGGCCCTGCTACCCGCCCAAGCCCCCAGGTGGTGCCGAGAACTAGTGGACCAGCTGCATAGGACTGCAGGCTCCAGGCAGGACCCCCTGTAGCCCAGAAAAGCTGCAACAAGCTTGACCGAGCCGGGAAAAGATCTCAGATGGTCTTTCTGAGTCGGGTTGCCCTGGGGAGGAGCCTCTTCGGTTTCCAGCGGCCCTGCTACCCGCCCAAGCCCCCAGGGGGTGCCCCACTCCTGCAGAATAGCTGCTCAGCACCACCAGCCCCCTAGAAGAGCCCCTGCAGCCCATAAAAGCTGCAACAAGCTCGCCCAGACTGTGAAAAGATCTGCCTACATTCTCAGGCCGTCCTTCTGAGTTGGGCTGCCCTAGGGAAGAGCCTCTTAGGTTCTCAGTGACCCAGATAGCTGCTCCAGCCCCTGGGGGGGGGGGGGAGCTGCACTCCTGAGGAACAGCTGCCCAACACCGCAAACCCCCTGCAAGAACCCCACAGCATAAAAACAACAGAGTAAGCTCTTCATGACCAAGTGAAATCTGCTACCATCCTGGTGTGGACCTCCCAGTCCTGTCTGCCCTCAGGAAGTCCTCCTTTGCTTCAAAGAAACACTGTTAGCCCCATCAACACTCCAGAAAAGCCACACTGCCTCAAAAAAGATTGACCAACAATGCCAGCCCTCAGGAAATATTCCACGGCAGTGACAAGGCAAACACTGCCCAATCACGGAGACTACAACTCCTCAGGAGAAAGAAAACAACAAGCAAGATGAAGAAGCTGAGAAACCACCCCCAGTCAAACCAACAGGAGAACTCACCTAAAACAGTCAACAAGACACAGATCTCTGCAGTCTGACAGACCTGGAGTTCAAAAGAGAAATAGTGAAAATACTGAAGGAATTCAGAGAAGATATGAACAGTAATGCAGATACCCTCAGAAAGGAACTAGAACATATAAGGAGGAGCCAAGAAAAACTAGAACACTCATTTGCAGAGATGCAAACTGAACTAAGGGCAGTAAAAACAAGAATGAATAAATCAGAAGAACGAATCAGTGATATGGAAGATAGAATAATGGAAATCACTCAATCCGGTCAGCAGACAGAAAACCGAATCAAAAAACTGGAAAGCAATATAAGAGACCTATGGGATAATATAAAGCGGGCCAATCTATGCATAATAGGAATTCCAGAAGGAGTAGAAAAAGATAAGGGGATGGAAAATATATTTGAAGAAATTATCGCTGGAAACTTCCCAAATCTAAAGGATGCTGGGTTCAAGATACAAGAAGCACAGAGGGCCCCAAACAAACTGAACCCAAATAGACCCACACCAAGACACATCATAATAAAAATGGCAAAAGTTAGTGATAAAGAGAGGATCCTAAAGGCAGCAAGAGTAAAACAGAATGTTACCTACAAGGGAACCCCCATGAGAATATCAGCTGACTTCTCTACAGAAACACTACAGGCCAGGAGGGAATGGCAAGAGATATTTAAAGTGCTCAAAGGAAAAAATATGCAACCTAGAATACTCTATCCAGCAAGAATATCATTTAAAATAGAAGGGGAAATAAAAATTTTTCCAACAAACAAAAACTTAAAGAATACTGCAACACAAAACCCAGGTTAAAGGAAATATTGAAAGGGCTTCTCTAAACCAAAAAGGAAGGAAAGGGAAGAAAAAAAGAAAAGAAAAGAAAAAAAAGGAGAAGAAGAGGAAGAACTAGGACTGAGGAAACCGCAATCAGAGAGCAGTCACTCAAATAAGCCAGCATACAGATTTAATCATGAACATGCTTCAAACAAAATAAAATTAAAAAGAAAAAATAAAAAAGAGTCATCAAAACCATAAAATGTGGGCAAGGGATGTTAGGAAGTAAATAACCCTTTTTGTTTGTTTGTTTGTATGTTTCTCTTCTTAATTTTAATATAGTAATGAAGTGTTTGAACTTACAGGACCATCAGGCTAAAACACACGATTATGGGAAGGGGTTAGCATACTTAAAAAACAGGGCAACCACAAGCCAAAACCAAATATTGCATTTGCAAAAAATGAAAAAAAAAAACACTCAAGCAGATAATAACAGGAGACCCTCCAACCAGAAAAAAAAAAAAAGAAAGGAAGGAAGAATGGAGAACCATAGAATCAACTGGAACACGAGGTTCAAATGGCAATAACTAATCATCTATCAATTATCACCTTAAATGTCATTGGACTGAATGCCCCAATCAAAAGACACAGACTGGCTGAGTGGATAAAAAGGCAAAAACCTTCAATATGCTGCCTACAAGAAACTCACCTTAGGACAAAACATACATATAGATTGAAAGTGAAAGGGTGGGGAAAAATATTTCACGCCAATAGATGTGACAGAAAAGCAGGAGTTGCAACACTCATATCAGACAAAATAGACTTTAAAACAAAGACATAAAGAAAGACAAAGAAGGACATTACTTAATCATTAAGGGATCCATCCAAGGAGAGGATGTTACTATCGTCAACATATATGCCCCAAATATAGGAGCACCCAGATATATACAACAAATATTAACAGACATAAAGGGAGATATTGATGAGAATACAATCATGGTAGGAGACCTTAATACCCCCCTCACATCAATGGACAGATCCTCTAGACAGAAAACCAATAAAGCAACAGAGATCCTAAAGGAAACAATAGAAAAGTTAGGCTTCATTGATATCTTCAGGACACTACATCCAAAAAAAATCAGAATACACATTCTTCTCAAATGCTCATGGAACATTCTCAAGAATCGACCACATATTGGGACACAAAGCTAATCTCAATAAATTTAGGAGCATAGATATTATCTCAAGTATCTTCTCTGACCACAATGCCATGAAATTAGAAACCAACCATGGGAAAAGGAAAGAGTAAAAACCTACTGCATGGAGACTAAACAACATGCTACTAAAAAACCAACCAGTCAATGAGGAAATCAAGAAGGAAATTAAAAACTACCTTGAAACAAATGATAATGAAGACACAAGCGCTCAAAATCTATGGGATGCTGCGAGAGCAGTGCTCAGAGGGAAATTTATAGCAATACAGGCCTTTCTCAAAAAAGAAGAAAGATCCCAAATGGACAACTTAACCCTCCACCTAAAGGAATTAGAAAAAGAAGAACAAAAAAGGCCTAAAGTCAGCAGAAGGAAGGAAATTATAAAGATCAAAGAAGAAATCCATAAAATAGAGACTCAAAAAACAATAGAGAAAATTAATAAAACCAAGAGCTGGTTCTTTGAAAAGGTAAACAAAATTGGCAAACCCCTGGCCAGACTCACTAAAAAGAGGAGAGAAAGAACCCAAGTAATCAAAATTATAAATGAAAAAGGAGAAATCACAACAGATACAGCAGAAATACAAAAAAACATAAGAGAATACTATGAACAACTATACGGCAACAAATCTGACAATCTGGAAGAAATGGACAATTTTCTAGAATCTTACAGCCTGCCAAAACTGAATCAAGTAGAAACAGACCAACTGAACAGACCGATCACTAGAAAAGAAATGGAAGAGGTCATAAAATCACTCCCTACAAATAAAGGTCCAGGACCAGATGGCTTCACAGGTGAATTCTATCAAACATATAAAGAGGAATTGGTGCCCATCCTCCTTAAACTCTTTCAAAAGGTTGAAGAAGAAGGAATACTCCCAAAGACATTCTATGATGCCACCATCACCCTCATTCCAAAACCAGACAGAGATACCACCAAAAAAGAAAACTATCAGTCAATATCCTTGATGAATATAGATGCAAAAATTCTCAACAAAATCTTAGCCAACCGAATCCAACAACATATCAAAAAAATTATACACCAGGACCAGGTTGGGTTCATCCCAGTTTCACAAGGATGGTTCAACATACGCAAATCAATCAGCATCATACACCACATTAACAAAAAAAAAAAGTCAAAAATCATATGATCATCTCAATAGACACAGAAAAAGCATTTGACAAAGTCCAACATCCATTCATGATCAAAAGTCTTACCAAAGTGGGTATAGAGGGAACATTCCTGAACATAATCAAAGCCATTTATGAGAAACCCACAGCAAATATAATACTCAATGGAGAAAAACTGAAAGCCTTCTCACTCAAATCTGGAACAAGACAGGGATGCCCACTCTCACCACTGCTCTTCAACATAGTTTTGGAAGTCCTAGCCACAGCAATTAGACAAACCAAAGAAATAAAAGGCATCCATATAGGAAGAGAAGAGATCAAACTGTCACTGTATACAGATGACATGATACTATACATAGAAAACCCTAAGGACTCAACCCCAAAACTACTTGAACTGATTCATAAATTCAGCAAAGTAGCAGGATAGAAGATTCACATTCAGAAGTCAGTTGCATTTCTGTATACCAGCAAGGGAATCTTAGAAAAGGAATACAAAAATACGATACCTTTTAAAATTGCACCTCACAAAATCAAATACCTCGGAATACACCTGACCAAGGAGGTAAAGGACCTATATGCCGAGAACTATAAAACTTTAATCAAAGAAATCAAAGAAGATGTAAAGAAATGGAAAGAGATTCCATGTTCCTGGATTGGGAAAATCAATATTGTAAAAATGGCCATACTACCCAAAGCAATCTACAGATTCAATGCAATCCCTATCAAATTACCCAGGACATTTTTCACAGAACTAGAACAAACAATCCAAACATTTATATGGAACCACAAAAGACCCAGAATCGCCAAAGCAATCCTGAGAAACAAAAACCAAGCAGGAGGCATAACTCTCCCAGACTTCAAGAAATACTACAAAGCCACAGTCATCAAAACAGTGTGGTACTGGTATCAAAACAGACAGACAGACCAATGGAACAGAATAGAGAACCCAGACATAAACCCTGACACCTAGGCTCAATTAATCTTTGACAAGGGAGGCAAGAACATCAAATGGGAAAAAGAAAGTCTCTTCAGCAAGCATTGCTGGGAAACCTGGACAGCTGCATGCAAAGCAATGAAACTAGAACACACCCTCACACCATGCACAAAAATAAACTCCAAATGGCTGAAAGACTCCAATATACGACAGGACACCATCAAACTCCTAGAAGAAAACATAGGCAAAACACTCTCTGACATCAACCTCATGAATATTTTCTCAGGTCAGTCTCCCAAAGCAATCGAAATTAGAGCAAAAATAAACCCATGGGACCTCATCAAACTGAAAAGCTTTTGCACAGCAAAGGAAACCCAAAAGAAAACAAAAAGACAACTTACAGAATGGGAGAAAATAGTTTCAAATGATGCAACGGACAAGGCCTTAATCTCTAGAATATATAAACAACTTATACAACCCAACAGCAAAAAAACCAATCAATCAATGGAAAAATGGGAAAAAGACCTGAATAGACATTTCTCCAAGGAAGATATACAGATGGCCAACAAACACATGAAAAAATGCTCAACATCGCTGGTTATAAGAGAAATGCAAATCAAAACTACCATGAGATATCACCTCACACCAGTCAGAATGGCCATCATTAATAAATCCACAAATAACAAGTGCTGGAGGGGCTGTGGAGAAAAGGGAACCCTTCTGCACTGTTGGTGGGAATGTAAACTGGTACAGCCACTATGGAGACCAGTTTGGAGATACCTAGGAAATCTGTACATAGAACTTCCATATGACCCCGCAATCCCACTCTTGGGCATCTATCCGGACAAAACTCTACTTAAAAGAGACACGTTCACCCGCATGTTCATTGCAGCACTATTCACAATAGCCAAGACATGGAATCAACCCAAATGTCCATCAATAGATGATTGGATTCAGAAGATGTGGTCTATATACACAATGGAATACTACTCAGCCATAAAAAAGAATGACATAATGCCATTTGCAGCAACATGGATGGAACTAGAGACTCTCCTACTGAGTGAAATGAGTCAGAAAGACAAATACCATATGATATCACTTATAACTGGAATCTAATATCCAGCACAAATGAACATCTCCTCAGAAAAGAAACTCATGGACTTGGAGAAGAGACTTGTGGCTGCCTGATGGGAGGGGGAGGGAGTGGGAGGGATGGGGAGCTTGGGCTTATCAGACACAACTTAGAATAGATTTACAAGGAGATCCTGCTGAATAGCATTGAGAACTTTGTCTAGATCCTCATGTTGCAACAGAAGAAAGGGTGAGGAAAAAATGTAATTGTAATGTATACATGTAAGGATAACCTGACCCCCTTGCTGTACAGTGGGAAAATAAAAAAAAAAAAAGTTGCCTAGAGAGTAAATTCTTAAATGTTGTACCCCAAGAAAAATGGTAATTTTTAAGGTGATGTTAACTAACACTTTTGTGGTAATTATTTTGTATGTGTAAGTATATCAGACCATTTCATTGTACATCTTAGGTTGACACAATGTTAGAGGTCAATTTTATCACAAAAGAACTGGAAAAATACAAAAAAATAAAGTGTAAAATTTGTAGAAATGAAGAAGACATATAAAAATTGAGTATGTACTGTCTGTTTATGCATAATTCAAGAAAGTGCAAACTTATCTTTGTTTTGTGTATAATTGTGAAAATTTTAATCTCTCTGAGCCTCAGTTTCCTCATTGCTGAATGTAATATAGGATATTAAACAGAATTTCAGATGCATGTGTGGAGGAATAATTGAAATGTGAGCAAAATACTTTGTTACATCCTTGGAAAAATGTTCAAGTGTAAGCTATATATGTATACAAATGGGTGTGTGTGTTTGCATACATTCTCTTTCAAATGACTAACTGACACACATACTGATGCATTTACTATCCCATCTTTTATGTTTACTGGAAACCTGAAAGGAAGTTGGAGGGTAAAGAAATGAAAAGAATGAGAATTTGAGAATTTTTTATTAAAGTATAGTTGATTTATACTATAGTATCAATTTCTGCTGTACAGCATAGTGACCCAGTCATACGTATATATACATTCTTTTTCTCACACTATCTTCCATCAAGTTCTATGGGAAGAGATTAGGTGTAGTTCCCTGTGCTGCATTTGCATTAACATGAAATTCAAGGAAAGTTGAAAGGAAGAAACAATGATTTAAAGTAGAATGGGTGGCCTTAATGCTAATAACGAATTAATTTTCCTATCAATGCATCAAAGACCACAAAGTCTGAACCACGTTTACATTTCTATAGTGGGAACTTCGCTGTATTAGCCAGTGGCCCCACTCATTTAAAAATTGACTTCAATTTCCACTTGTACTTCAGGTAGGGTATCAACACAAAATAACTATACCCCCAAAGAAAGCCAACTAAATGAATTGAGAGGTTAAAATTGTTTCATCAAACAAATTTTATTGGATAAATATCTGTATTGAATTCCTATTGCTGCTATAACAAATAACCACAGTAGCAGTTTAAAGCAAATTCATATATATTCGTTGGTTATATTTCAAGATGTCAGAAGCCTAAAATTGGTTTAACTGAGCTAAAATAATGAGATCCGCATGACTTGGTTCCTTCTGGATGCTCCACGGAAGAATCTGTTTCCTGTCCCACTCCAGTTTCTAGTAGCCACCGGCATTCCTTGGCCACATCTTTAAACTAAGCAGCTTAATGTTTTCAAATCTTTCTCTGACTCCAACTCTCCTGCCTCTCTCATCCACATTTAGAAGACCATTGATTAACTTAGTCCCAAGTAAATAATCATGACTAATCTTCTTCTTTTTTTTTTTTTTTTGGCTTTTTAGGGCTGCACCTACGGCATATGGAGGTTCCCAGACTAGGGATTGAATCTGAGCTACAGATGCTGGCCTGCACCACAGCCACAGCAAAGCAGGATCTGAGACATATCTGCGACCTACACCAATGCCGCCAGATCCTTAACCCACTGAGCGAGGCCAGGGATCAAACCCACCACCTCATGGTTCCTAGTTGAATTTGTTTCCACTGTGCCACAACGGGAACTCCATGACTAACTAATCTTCTTAAAGTCAGCTTATTAGGAATTTTATTTGACTAACTACATTAAATGTCCCTTACTATAGAGAATAACATTTATTCAAAGGTTATGAGGATATGGATGTGGATGTTAGGGGCTTCAATTCCCCTTCAAGATTAAACCCCAAAGCCTCTGGTCATGTCTCATTGTAATGCCCCTTCCCCCACCTTGACCAGCCTGGGCTGCTCACTCCCTACTAGAGAAGGAATGTCATCCATTACTCACCCCTGTTCACTATGCAAATAAGGTGTCCTGCCCAAGATAAATCAGAAGATCATATATGCCCCATACAAGATCAAACAACACTCAGCCCTTATGCATGGCATAGGGGGCTGGGGCAGGAGATATTGGATCTCCACTCAGGTATGCGTTGTGGGATAAAGACAGTTGCAGAGTGAGTCGGGCCCTCTTTTTTAACATGAGTGCTCATGAGTTCACTCTCTCTCTCTCTCTCTCTGAAAACGCACTTTCGCTCTAGTAAATTTGTAAAACGTCCGCCTTTCCAATGCTTTACTATGGCAAGACGGGAACCAAGGAAACTAACTCTATCATATTAATGGTGCCATGACTCGGATCAAGGTAGTAATCCCCTGTCACTAGAGGGATCTGCTCTACATTTTCCACTATGACGTTTTACCCGCGGGGGCGGGGGGCGAAGTGGAGATACAGAAAAATTTTCTTACTGCCTCATCTGCTTCATTCGCTGAGCCATGGCCGGCTGAGGTGAGCTCGGCGGGACAAGCGGCTGGGGCCTGAGCCTTGGCGGGCACACTAGGGAACATTCCTGGGAACCACCCACCCTGCGCTGATATGCCTAGTTGTGGGCCGGCCCACTGGGCTCCCCAACCCACTGTGGCTGGGACAGCAGGAGCATCCACTCCAGCTCACGCACTTGGGGTGGGTGGGCTGGGGCCACAAATGGTGGCTGCCCCTGGGGTTGGACTAACAGGAGTAAGAGCAGTGCATGTGAACCTGTGGTGCATTCCAGCACAGGAGAGGATGCACCACACAGAGTGCAAAGTCTCTCATGCTGCGGAAAGCCCTGGCTTTTTTTAGGGGTGACCAGCAGTGTCCAGAAATGAAAATAAGTCCAATGCCTTTTTCTCCCTCCAGCTCATGGATTATTCCTCTCTCTCTGAGCACATGCTCATCTCCATTTGATGCTAGAAAGACAGTTCTTGTTCAAAGAGCCAAAGGATGAAATTCAAGAACACACAGGCAGCAAGCAAGCAAAGCTTTTATTATAGGAAAGCAAACAGTTCCCAGGACAGACTGGAATGTGGAAGAAGAGTTCCCATCTCTATTGTCCTATAGGGGTTTTTATCCCTTAAAGATGGAGGTTACCAACGTGGGGTCCAGAAAGATGTGGTTTCTCTCCTATTGACCTTGCCCAGCTACCTGTTTCAGTCCTTGTCCTATAGGGGCCTTGGCGGTGGAAATGTCCAGTAAGACATTCTTTGCCCTTCTCTTCCCTTAGACTGAGTCACCATTCCTCTCATTCCTTTTCTATCAGTTGAGGAGTGGGTTAGAGATTAATGTCCATCTGGGCATAGATACACTCTCTATAGTATAGTAGGGAAGATATTCCCTGGAGCCCTTAAGCCACAAATGTAAATCAATAGCCATATTAAATAATGCATCAAAGCCCCTGCTCCTACACTAACTACCTGAGTTACTATGCTGCCTCACAATCCCCTCCCCCACAGGCCATCTCCTGGCTGACCATTTCCTTCCCCTTCCTTCCCAGCAGAAGGAAGCTCAGCAGGAGCTCCGCTGGTCTCCTGGCAACTTAAAACCCACCTAGCCTATCTGTAACTGCCATCTATGCCTGCCTGCCTGCCTTTCTTCCTTCCTTCCTTCCTTCCTTTCTTTCTTCTCTTTCTCCCTCCCTACTCCTCTGTCTGGAACCATCTGTGAACAGGTGACTGGCGATGGAGCAACTGATGAAATCTGGTCAGGGCTACACCCTGACATATTCCAAAGGTGATAGCTCACTGCCTTAGTAACTGTTGCCTCTTCCCACCCCCAGCCTTCTCTTTCTGTTACTGTCTCTTTGCCTTAGATGATAACTCATTGCTCCTGGACCATTTTACTTTATTATTATTATTTTTTCTCTGCAAAGTTGTATATCTTTATCTTTTTCTTTATTTTTTTCATTGTTCAATGTACTTTTTTTTTTGTCTTTTTGCCTTTTGAGGGCCGCCCCTGTGGCATATCGAGGTTCCCATGCTAGGGGTCAAATCAGAGGTATAGCTACCGGCCTACACCACAGCCATAACAACGCGGGATCCGAGCCACGTCTGCGACCTACACCACAGCTCACGGCAATGCTGGATCCTTAACCCACTGAGCAAGGCCAGGGATTGAACCCTCAACCTCATGGTTCCTAGTCATATTCATTAACCACTGAGCCACAACGGGAATTCCTCAATGTACTTTTTATTAAAGTGTGGTTGATTTGCAGTGTTTCTTCAGTTTCAGATATTCAGCAAAGTGACCCAGTCACTCAGAATTTCCCATACTGTACAGTGGGGTTCCATTACCCATCCATTCCAAGAATAACTGTTTGCATCCAAAAACCCAAGAATGCCCATCCACCCCACTCCTGGGAACCACAAGTCTGCTCTCCTTGGCTGTGATCTGTTTCTGTTTTATAGATGGGATCATCTGTGCCATGTTTTGGATTCCACAGATAAGTGATACATGGTATTTGTCTTTTTCTTTCTGGATTTCTTCACTCAGCATGAAAATCTCTGGTTCCATCCATGTTGCTACACATGACATTAGTTTATCTTTTTATGCCTGAGTAATATTCCATTGTGTATATGTACCACATCTTCTTAATCCATTCATCTGTTGATGGACAATTAGGTTGTTTCCATGTCTGGTCTACTGGAATGAACATAGGGGTGCATGTATCTTTTCAATAAAAGTCCCGATATATGCCCAAGAGTGGGATTGCTGGATCATATGGTGGTTCTAGATTTAGTTTTCTGAGGAACATCCACATAGTGGTTTCCATAGTGGTTATACCAATTTACATTCCTACCAACAGTGAAGGAGGGTACCCTTTTCTCCACACCATCTCCAGCATTTGTTAATGATGGCCATTCTGACTGGTGTGAGGTGGTACCTCATTGTAGTTTTGATTTGCGTTTCTCTAATAATTAGTGATGTTGAGCATTTTTTTCATGTGTCTGTTGGCCATCTGTATGTCTTCTTTGGAAATTTGTCTATTTAGGTCTTCTGCTCATTTTCTAATTGGGTTGTTCATTTTTGTTGTTGAGTTGTATGTGTTGTTTGTATCCTGGCCTGTCTTAAAGGAAACTTACTGCTCTTCTTCTCTGTCTACAGAAATTGTATCTGAACAAAACCTCAGTCCCCTTACCCAAACCTTGTAATATCCCAGGATAATTTCTCCTCCTCCTCCCAAGGCACAAGCCATGCTCCCTCTGTCAAGGGAAAGATATTAGGCCAGGGCTAGGTCCATCGCCATTAAGGCCCCCTCCCAGAGGGATGACACCATCTAGGCTAAACAACCTAGCTTAAGATAAAGTATACCTACTCATCTTCTTAAGTGTGGCACAGAGAACTCAGACCAGGGTGAAACCTTCCAGTAGGGGGCCCACCTCATTAGCTGGTTAGGGGACACCCTCCACTAGCCTTAGAGTTTGAGCGACATCCAGAGCACCTTCAAAATATGCAAGCTCTGACCTGAGGATGCTCATCTCTCAAGCCTGCCAGAAGAGTCCCCAAACCCCTTTGTCATCCTGCAAAAGTCTCACCTGTAAGGCTAGGGGTGCCAGTCCTCACAGTTTCTAGGGGTGCATGTGAGTGCCCCAGAACCAGGACTTTCTCTGATCTAGGAACACCAGCTCTCTGAGACTACCTGCCAGAGACTATTTGTTAGCTTCCTTAATCCATCACCCTCTGCTGCCTTGACTGTCATTTTAAATGGGAACAACCATTCAGCCCCACTGAGGATGCCTCTGAAATAACTGGGATCTCTCCTCTCCCTGGGTTAGAGAAACCAACATGACCACGTGCTCACGGTCAACTCTCCCTGATGAAGAATTCCCACTGCACTTGAAGCATCTCTTATCTCAATAAACTCTACTTTCTCTCCATCCCAGGTTTCATTATGTATATCTCTAATACTACTTTGAAATGGAAACTATGAGGCCTCTGTTTTGTGTGTTTGTGCATATCTATATGTGCACTGTACATTTACGGCCGCCAAAATTCATAAAAGAGCTCTACTTAATTGGCTTAAAGGAAATTAAGCACTTACACAAATTCTTGAAATACATAAAGTAACTGGCCAGAATTAAACCTAGGTTCACATGAACCGGAAATACTTCAATACTAAATTAATATCTGGTTTTAAAGTTAAAGTTAGTTTTTTGATATAATTAATATAAACAGGTCATTAGAGTCATCAACGTTAAGTATAACACCTTCATTGTGCCTAAGGTTTAGTAAAAATAAAATAAATGTGTTATGTCTGTTACAAAACTGCCAACAAGAAAAATAACTTGGCATAATAAAGTTTTCATAAATAAACTAAATGTAAATAAGAGCTTTTGGGTAAACTTTTTAGGAGTAATGATTCTAGGAATATCTACTGAAGAATGCTTTCTCCAGATATATGGTATTGTAAAAATTTAGAATTGTGCTGAATTAAGTTAAATGATGGAAACTTATTGAATAGCTGGGTCATCTCCAAATAAAATAAGATACTGAAACATTAATTACTGAACATTGGTTTCATTTTACAGAGAAACTTGTGGTATGTTTGGTGCCACACTGAGGCATTTTCTATAAAAATGCATGCTTTTTAAAAATTATTGGTATTTATGCTTACCAATCTACAGAGTCCGGATGTAAAAGACAATTCATGGTTACTTAAAAAAGGTAGATTGTGTGTTTTCAGTAAAAAGGTATGAGAATAACAAGCCAGCTGGTACAGAATTTGGATTTAGTGTCTTTTTTTTTTTTTTTGCTTTTTAAGGCTGCACCCGTGGCATGTGGAAGTTCCCAGGCTATGGGTCAAATTGGAGCTGTAGCTGAGCTGTAGCTGCCAACCTACGCCACAGCCACAGCAATATAGGATCTGACCCACATCTGAGTCCACACAGCTCACAGCAACACTGAATCCTTAAGCCACTGAGCAAGGCCAGGGACCAGACTCACATCCTCATGGTTCCTAGTCAGGTTTATTAACTACTGAGCCATGAAGGGAACTCCTGGATTTGATCTATATTAAAAAGCTGAGCATTACAAGTATGTAGAAGAATCCTTTAAGAAATAGCCAAATATGACTCAAGGCAAAGGCATCTCTGGTTGAGAACCACACTGGTCCAGAGTTTGAAAACTAGAAACAACCTGACAGAATTTGAAAAATGATCCCATGCCTTACTCAGATTATAACAGGTATACCATTAATTTCATGAACCCTGTTTCTACAATGGAAAATGGTGTTCATGATAGTCCTATCTCATAAAATGGAGTTTTCTAAAAATTAAATTATGCAATCCCTATACAGTGCTAAGATCTCAACATATCTCTTATAATTAACAAACATCTTCTAACGAGGGACTAGCTGACAACTCTTAACTTGTGCTGTATGACATTTCTAATTGTTTTTTGCAAAACCACCATAAATCCAAGCAGTGTACTACCCATGGTTCTATATTAAAGGAATGAAGTTATCCAAATTGAAGAAGGGAATAGTAATTATCTAGAGATATCACAGTGGTTTAAGGACCTAATCAAGACAGAATCTTCAATCTCAGTCTTTGGAGAAAACTTGAACTCATGGTTGGGATGAGGTGCTGCTGCAACCTTAAGGTTTACTCCTCTGCAAGGCACAAGAGTTCATGGAGGGAGTAATAAACACTGAATTCACCTGGCTTGTAACACTGACTCCTTGACACAGAGAATGAGCAAGAAAAAAATTCCTGTCTGTCCAGACCAATGTCCCTCAGGAAATCTATAGACGTAGTGGTAACAGGAGGGAAGAGTGCCAATGAGAATACATGAGGAGCTGTAAATATTATCTCTGCTGCAGTCCCTCAGCCTGTGCAACCTTGGGATGGACAAGACTTGGTTGTTGCTTTTAGAGTAATAACTTTGGCTAAGGAACCAATGCTTGCCTCCATCCCACTGTCTTGTTTGGATATAGAGTTTCTATCTGCATCATCAACCATCCAAGAGGAATTTGGACATCTACATTGATACTTTCCTCTTAGAGAATCCACCCAGGTGCGTCCAAGAGCCTAGCAAATACTGCAGGAGATGGTCTTAGGTAATGGCAGCCAAGAACATTTACCTGAGTTCACCTGAGAGCCAATCCAGACTAGCCCAGAGCTGTAATCACTGTAGTTGTTTGTTTGATTAATTAACTAATGTTTTAGTTTCTAATGCGAAAATAAACCTGAATATTGACCTCAACAATGCAAGGATCAGTGTGGACCATTAAACGGTGGACACGTAAGCTCAAATAGGAGAGGGATTAGGAGGTATAAAGTGCTTCCAGTGAAAGTAGAACAAAGTTTAAGGGCCTTTGCAATTAGCTAGAGTACAGAAATAGGGAATTAGCTGTGAGAGTTGTACAGTTATGTAAGGACTTTTTTTTAAAAGATAATGCCTATGTGACTATGATGAGTAAAGTCCAGACCAAGGAATGCTGGGAAAAATTTTCTTGCAAGAGTAGTTCATGAGACATGCATTTCACAGTATATCCTCCTCTTCATACTCAAATGAAAAAATTATTTATTGTGTAAAATGGGTTGGCTAATGAGCTTACTTTGCAATTATTTCATTGCTTGTGAGGCTAGATATATGTGTATATTAGTTAGCCAGTTACTTTCTGTGTTGAAAATTGTTAAATTTCTTTGCTTTTGCACTGTGAGTTTGGCATGCTTTTATTCCTCTTTTTTGTTCTTATTGTGGCTTTTTAGGGCCACGGCTGCAGCATGTAGAAGTTCCTTGGCTAGGGGTCAAATCAGCCGCTACAGCTTCCAGCCTACACCATAGCCACAGCAACACCAGATCTGAGCTGCCTCTGTGACCTACACCACAGCTCATAGCAAAGCTGGATCCTTAACCCACTGAGCAAGGCCAGGGCTTGAACCTGAATCCTCAAGGGTACTAGTTAGGCTCTTTACTGCTGAGCCACAGTGGGAACTTCCTTATTCCCCTTTTTGATTGTATTATTTTAAACAAAGAATTGTAATTTTCTCAAATTTTCTATCTGCCATCCAGTCATTTTATATATGTGTACAAGTATTTTGGCAGAACGTCTAAGATTTTATAAATTTTGTGTGGTAAAATCTATGAGGCAGTCATATTTTTTTTCTTCTCATTGCTTTTTAATTTTCTTTAACTGAAGAAATAGGGCTGTCACTATTAAACATTCTTTACTGAGAATCTTGCTTTAACCAAAAACGAAAATGAATGTTTTTTAGCATACTAACCCTAATAAGTCATGTTTTATACATATTTCCAACTACTTTCCACATCTGTTATTAAGTGCTATTTCTTCAGTTCTTTGTGATTGGATGTAGCATTTCTGTTTCTAAAAGCTGCATCACATTCAGCCGCCATTTGGAAAGTGCTCTTCTTTACATTTGACTAGACATAACTTCCATATAAGTATTTGAATCTACATGTCTCTAAGTAAGAGGAAATTACAATTTAGATATTGCTTCCTCCCCACATTTTAAAAGATTTTCCGTCATATACTTTTACTTCAGAGTCTTTGGTAATCTAGAATTGAATTGGTGACCCATGTTGATGTAATGAAAGTATAATTTTTTTTTCTTTTAGAACTTGATTTTGATTTTCCTTCAATTTTGTTTCATATGATTTGGGGTTTTTTTTAATACTGAATTTCTTTTTTTTTTTTTTATCTTTTGTCTTTTTAGGACCGCACCCACAGCATATGGAGGTTCCCAGGCTAGGGGTTGAATCAGAGCTGTAGCTGCCGGCCCTACCCCACAGCCACAGCAATGCGGGGTCTGAGCCATGTCTGCGACCCACACCACAGCTCATGGCAACACCGGATCCTTAACCCACTGAGCGAGGCCAGGGATTGAACCCACAACCTCTTGGTTACTAGTCGGGTTCGTTAACCACTGAGCCACAATGGGAACCCCTATACTGAATTTCATCAAATGCTGGAGGTGCATATGCAGATGAGGGACTCCTTGTGACCTGAGGTTTCAGTAGAAGTAGGAAGGCCACAACATTCTTCAATATTGTTCAACACCATCTCTCCCTCCTGCTCACTTCCCTCACCAGACTGGCTTCCTTTTTTTTGAACTTGAACGTCTTAAACAAGCACCTTCCTCAAATGTTTGCCCTGGCAGTTCCCTTGCCAGGCACATTCTCCCCCAGGTATACTCATGCACTGGCTCTCTATTCCTTGAGGTCTCTGTTCAAATATCACCTTGTTGGCAGTCTTGCCAGAACATGCAAAAAAAATTAGCCCCCCTCTTTTCTCTCTTCCTTCTACCTCCCTCCTTTTTCATTATAACATTAGTCATCATCTAACATGCTATACATTTTTAAAAGTTACTTATATTCTTTCTCCATAACTATATTTTAGGAGCTTCTGTTTTTCTGCAAGCTACACTTCCTGCATAGACAGTACCTGAAGTATTGTCACAATTTAATTTACATTTTTAAGTGCTTGGATTTCTCATTAAAACTGTGAATACGGGCGTTTCTATTGTAGCTCAGTGGGTTAAGAATCCAATATAGTGTCTGTGAGGATGTGGGTTCAATCCCTGGCCTCACTCAGTGGGTTAGGACCCAGCATTGCAACAAGTTGCAGTGTAGGTCACAGATGAGGCTTGGATCTGTCATTGCTGTGGCTGTGGCATGGGCTGACACCTGCAGCTATGATTCAACCCCCTAGCCAGGGAGTTTCCATATGCCACAGGTGTGGCCATAAAGAGAGAAAAAAAATCTGTGAATAAATATTTTAATCATTGTGGGGGAAAAAGCTAAGAGTGGGACAAGTTTGCCAATTACAGAAAGCATGAGACATTCCCTAAAGGGGACCAGATTCATACACAAAATATTAATTTCTTGATGATCAAATATAAATTGTAGCATTTCAACACTGTGAGTAATGCCCATTTGTGTGAAAATTAGTCATTTTATTTTCTCTTTCTTCCCAGTCACCTCTACCACATGAACCAAGGGAATGATACAGGAATTTCAGAATTTCTTCTTATGGGATTTTCAGATGAACAAGAATTGCAGCCCCTGATTTTTGTATTTTTCCTCTCCATGTACCTCATCACTGTGTTTGGCAACCCGCTCATCATCCTAGGTGTCAGCTCAGACTCCCACCTCCATACACCTATGTACTTCTTCCTCTCCAACCTGTCCTTTGTAGACATCTGTTTCACCTCCACCACCATCCCAAATATGCTGTGGAACATCCAGACACAGAGCAAAGTCATAACCTATGAAGGGTGCATCATCTAGATGTATTTTTTGTAATCTTTGCAGTATTGGACATCTTTCTTTTGATGGTGATGGCCTATGACCGCTTTGTGGCCATCTGTCACCCCCTGCACTACACAGTCATCATGAACCCCTGACTCTGTGTACTCCTGGTTCTGGCATCCTGGATTATGAGTGTCCTGCATTCCTTTTTACAAAGCTTAATGGTGTTGCGACTGTCCTGTACTGATTTGCAAATTCCCCACTTTTTCTGTGAACTCAATCAGATGGTGCAACTTGCCTGTTCTGACCCATTCCTCAATAACATGATGATGTGTTTCACCGCTGTCCTACTGGGTGTTGGTTCTCTCAGTGGTATAATTTACTCATACTCTAAGATAGTATCCTCCGTATATGGACTTTCATCAGCTTATGGGAAGTATAAAGCATTTTCAACCTGTGCATCTCACCTCTCAATTGTCTCCTTATTTTACTGTACAAGCCTAGGAGTGTACCTTAACTCTGCTGCTACCCGCAGCTCCCATTCAAATGCAGAAGCCTCAGTGATGTACACCTTGGTCACACCCATGCTGAACCCCTTCATCTATAGTCTGAGGAACAAAGATATAAAGAGGGCTCTGAAAATGTTCTTTGGGATGATGTCTATAAAAAGATGTCTGTCTTTTTTATAAAGACCAGTGGTCTTAGGGCTTAAGAAGTGCCTTTGATGAAAGCCTCAGAGCCAGAAATTGTGGTTTGTATCAGATTGTGGACATAGAACATACCTCATCAATATTTTCCTGGTGTTTCCATTCTTTTTATTTCAACCTCTCTGTATAATTTATGTAACTCATTTTTTATTAAGCTTTGTGATCTCTCCGATATCAAGAGTTTTCCCTTTGTAATTATCTTATTGTCCCATTATCCCATTGTTATTTGCAAACTTGGCTCTAAAACATTCAGAAATTTTCATTTATCTCAAGGGATTATATGAGTCTTTTAGGAATAATGTCTTTTCCTTTTCTTTTTTTCTTTTTCTTTTTTTTTTTGTCTTTTTGTCTTTTTGCCTTTTCTAGGGCTGCTCCCATGGCATATGGAGGTTCCCAGGCTGGGGTCTAATCAGAGCTGTAGCCACCAGCCTAAGCCAGAGCCACAGCAATGCTGGATCCGAGCCACGTCTGTAACCTACACCAGAGCTTATGGCAACACCAGATCCTTAACCCACTGAGCAAGGCCAGGGATAGAACCCGCAACCTCATGGTTCCTAGTCAGATTCGTTAACCACTATGCCACAACAGGAACTCTGAATAATGTCTTTTCAAGTGAAAATATAATGTTGAGTATTTTTTCTTTTGTTTGACTAATAAAAAGTCTTAAGCTTTTGCTAACCCTATGGAAAAAGCACTCTTGGTAGTCACAGATATTTATGTCAGCTTGTAACAGAAAAATAAAAAACTGAGACCACTGTTTTTATTTCATGAATGCCATTCCTTTATAGATCACCACCTTAACTGCTCTTCCTGATATTCCAGAACTTAGTATACTGGCTGTTATTGCTGTTTATGAGTGTTTTTCTGTTCTTCAGATTTCTGTTCCATTATTCAGATTGGTGTCTACCATGCCTATAACTGACACTGGCAAAAAAAAAAAAGATAAAATAGAAGTCTCCAAGTGGAAACTACACAGAAAGAAAATATGAATAAAAAGATTTACACAATATGGCCTTAGAATAAGACTTGACCTTAAATATAATGCAGAAGATATTAATCATACGTTTGTTACTACACAAAAGGTGACTGTGTATATGTGTGTGTGTATTTTCATATTTTCTCTTTTAAATAACCATGCTCACACACATATATGTACATGTACACAGAATCATTATGAACTTCCAGCTTTGTGTGCTAGATCATCAGTGTCCGGCATTCCTTAATGCAAAGTTTACTGGTATTGCAGCTGTCTTTCTGCAGTGACTTGGAAATCCCCCACTATTTCTGTGAACTCAAGCAGATGATCCAACTTGCCTGTTTTGACAATTTTTTTAATGAGTTGGGTATATATTTTTTAGCAACACTGCTGGGCAATAGTGCCCTCGCTGGTATTATTTACTCTTACTCTAAGATAGTTTCCTCCATGTGTGGAATGTCATAAGCTAAGCTCGGGAGAAGTATAAAACCTTTTCCACCTATGCATCTCACCTCTCGGTTGTCTCCTTATTTTATTGTACAAGCCTAGGCATGTACCTCAGCTCTGCTACTACCCACAGCTCCTGCTCAAGTGCAACAGCCTCCGTGATGTACACCATGATCACATCCATGTCGAATGCCTTCATCTACAGTCTAAGACGTAAAAGACATAAAGAGGGCTCTGAAAACACTTTGTTAGAAAACAACTATAAAAAGGCCAACTGTCTTGGGGCTAAAGAAGAGCCTATTCAGACTTCAAAACCTTGCAGCCAAAAATCATGATTCTTAAATCAGACTGTGGAAATAAAACTTACTCCTGCAGTATTTCCTAGAATTTCTATTTATTTGACATTCTCTATACAATTTATGTATCTCACTTCATTAAGCTTTGTGATCTTTTTCATATCCAACAGATTTTTTCCCTTTATCATTTTCTTATTCTTCCAAATAATTTTCAAATGTGGCTCTGAAAAACTTGGAAATTCTCATTTGCCATGTGACTATATGAACTTCATCAAAACATTTTTTTTGTAAAATATCAGATACTTAGTATTTTTTTTAACTAAAATGATAGTCACGAGTTGTACTTCTCCTATGGTAAAAAGTACTCTAGGCATCCATAACTATTTATATGTTTATAATGAGAAAAATTTCAGACCACAGTGTTTCACTTTTGTGTACATTATTATTTTTTATATCACTACCTTAATACTCTCTCTGATAATTTGGACATTAATATATGGTGTTTTATAATGTGTCATTGTGTTTTATTCTTCTCATTAGGAACCTGTTCTCTTATTCAGCTCCTTTTCCACAATATTTGTAATAGTCACTGACAAAAGAGGTTATCAAATACATGTGTCCAGTGGAATCTACAAGGAAACAAAGTTTTGAATAAATAGATTGACAATATGGCCTGAGTCATAGATGTCCTTAAATGTGATTAAGCAATTTTTTAAATTATACATTCTATTACTATACAAAATGTTTCTTTTTGTGCAGCATTTATACTCAGTGAGTTATAGAAGATCAGTGGTCATGTGTATAGGGTTTATTTGTTGGGATGAGGGATGTGATGGTGTGTTTTATGTGTTTTTATTGGATTATTTTCTTGTTTCTACTTTAAACATTCCAGTGCTGCCTACATATATGAATCCTTGCTCTAAATGAAAATTTTCCCCTTTTCTAATTTTTGTCATGATTATTAATATCATCCATTGCATGTCTCCTTCATGCTCAGGAACCTCTTCAATCTTGTTAAAGAGTGACTCAAATAGAGCTTGAATTCCTGACCATTCATGTGATTCAGGGTCACCAGATTTCCTGCACAAACATGCATGTCTTTCTAACCTCTCCAAGTTACCTGGAAAGGAGCTTCAATAGAATCATTTGTTAAGCAATTATCTGAAATATACCTTAATAATCATGAATAACAATGTTGACTCCAAATATGAGGACAAAACCCAAAATAAAAAAGAAGCAGATATTATAATTGCCCTCACTTCTAATTTCTTTGATGATTGTATCAATTAGCTATGGCTATATAACAAGGTATCCTAAAGAAATTGATGTAATATAATGACTTTATTATCAAATGAGATTATACGGTGAAGAGTAGATCTGATCTCTGCTGTGCTCTCAATGAGTCTGTAGTCAGCTGTGAGTCTACATTGTGTTTCCAAATCTGATTCATAAGGTTGTGTGCAGGGGAATGCTTCAGATGGCAGAGTAATAGGACATGAAGCTCACCTCCTCCCCTAAATACAACAAAAACACATTTACATGGGGGACACTTTGCACAGAAAATCTACTGAATACTGGCAAAAGATCTCAAGATTCCCATACAGCAGGAAAATTTCTATGTAACCAGGTAGGACAAAAGAAAAAAGAAAAAAAAGGAAAGTGAGAAAGGAAGCAGGAAGGAACATGTGCACCTAGGAGGGAGAGAGAAAAGAAAAGTTTCTGCATCCTTGGAAGTACTCCCATGGGTGGGGAGATAAGTTGAGACAGAGAAAGAACTTCAGAGTCTCAGAAGAGACCACAACTATTGGTTTGTAGCAACTAAGAAACAGTCCTACACAGACATTCAGTGCCACTGCCCTACACTCCCTGGCCAGAGACATATGTTAACCACTATGGGCAGGGGCTGGGAACTGAAGCTCAGGCTTTGGAAATCAGACTCAGGAAGAGAACTGGGACTGGGTGTGTGGGATAAAAACTGGGGTTTGCAGCATGGAAACATCCTGAATGGACAAGAGTTTAGGGCAGCCAAATTTGAGGGTGTAAGCTGAAGAAACCCAGACCAGCTTAGAGGCCAGAAACCTTTGCTGTGGGTGCAAGAGAGGAAAGGCAGGATCCACCACTGCAGCCTCATTCCCTGCATGCTTTCTTAGGTGGAAGGATACCACCTACACCAGCTCTGGGAGCAATCATATGAACAGCTGTTGCCTGGCTCTGGGACAGGTAATGGGAGCACCTACCACCTGGCCCCAGAAGGGGTAGCATAAGTTACCATCACCTGGCATCAGTAGCGGCCACACAAGACACCTAACTCTAAAAGGGGGCACCTGAGTAGCTGCCAGCCCACCTGACCACTCCAGGAGTGGTCCCATGAATTGCTGACACCTCCATCATGGAAACCATCCTTAGCAGATACCTGGCTCCAAGAGAGGTAGTGAGCCACTGCCACTTCCATTACCTGCTCTGGGTGCACATGAGCTGCCCTTATTGACAAGAACTCCAGGACCAGCACTGGCTACCATACCTACATACTAAAACACAAAAAACTAGACAAAGACAGAGAAATATGTTTCAGACAAAGGAACAAGAAAAAAACATATAAAAACAAATAGATGCAGAGGAGATAGGCAATCTGCCTGAAAAGCAATTCACAGTGATGATAATAAGGATGATCCAAGATCTTGGAAAATGAATGAAGGCACAGATCAAGAAGTTACAAAAAGAAAGTTTGACAAAGTGCTAAAGAATTAAAGAACAAAAAGAAAAGATGGACAATATAATATCTGAGATGAAAAATACACTAGATGGAAACAATAGCAGAGTAACTGAGGCATAAGAACAAATTCATGAGGTGGAAGACAGAGTAGTGGAAATCACTGCATGGAAAATAAAAAAGAATGAAAAGATTTGAGGAGCATCTAAGAAACATCTGGGATGACACTAAATGTACCAACATTCACATCATAAGGGTTCTAGAAAGAGAAGAGGGAGAGAAAGGGACAGAGAAAATATTTGAAGAGATTATAGCTGAAAACATTCCTAACATGGGAAAGGAAGCCCCCACTCAAGTTCAGAAAGCACAGAGTCCCATACAGGATAAACCCAAGGAGGAACATGCCGAGACACATATTGATCAAACAGGTAAAAATTAAATACAAAGAAAAAATATTAAAAGCAATATTAAAAGGGAAAGGCAATAAATAGCATACAAGGGAAACTCCATAGGGCTATCAGCTGATTTTTCAGCAGAAACTCTGCAGGATAGAAGACAGCAGCATGATAGATTTAGGGAAGAACCTACAACCAAGAGTACTCTACTCGGTGAAGCTTTCTTTCAAATACAACAGAGAAATCAAAAGCTTTACAGAAAAGTGAAACCTAAAAGAATTCAACACCACCACACCAGCTTTACAGCAAATGCTAAAGGAGCTTCCCTAGGTTGAAAAGAAAAAGCCACAACTAGAAACAAGAAAATTATGAATGGAAAGCTCACCAATAAAAGCAAACATAAAATAAAAATAGGAAATCATAGACAAATGTGGTATCAAAACCATGAGAAGAGGAGAAATCATGAGAAGAGGAGAAGATGAATGCAGAATGTTGAAAATACACATGGTGTCTGTGAGGATTCAGGTTTTATCCCTGGCCTCATTCTGTGGGTTAAGGATCTGGTGTTGCCACAAGCCACAGCAGAGGTCATAGATGTGGCTCAGATCCAGTGCTGCTGTGGCTGATGCATAGGCCTAAAGTTACAGCTCCAATCAGACCCCTAGCCTGGGAACTTCCAAAAGCTACAGGTGCAACCTTAAAAAAAAAGACTACAAACAATAAATGCAGGAGAGGGTGTGGAGAAAAGAGAATTCTCTTACACTGTTAGTGGGAATGCAAATTGGTACAGCTACTGCTGCATCCAGTGCTGCAGGGAAAAGGGAGATCCTGAAAGAGGGATGGCATGATATAACAAAACACGCAAGGATCTTTTTACGTTTAGAAAGTGGGGGACCAGGAGGCACTCTGTTCTGCAGAACAAAGGCATCTAAGCTTTAGCCAACATGACTTTTATTAAGGAAGGTGATGAAATGTGTGCAAGAACAGGCATAGGCAATTACAAGATTATCTTCTCAGTGATATCAAAGGAGGTACTTTAGGACATAGTGCAGTTGTTTATAGAGTAACATGAATATCTTGTCTTTGAAGACCCTGCACTTTAGAGCTCTGCCTCAGCAGATATTTACCTTCTGCAGAGTTCAGCTGTTCAATGGTCTCCAACAAACCACTATGGAAAACAGTATGGAGGTTCATCAAAGAACTAAAAATAGAACTACCATACGATTCAGCCATCCCACTCCTGGGCATATGTCCAGAGAAAATCATAATTCAAAAATTATATTCACTGAAGCACTATTTACAGTAGCCAAGACATGGAAGCAATCTAAATGTCCATTGACAGAGAAGATGTGGTACAGATATATAATGGAATATTACTCAGCCGTAAAAAAAGAATGCAATCATACCCTTTGCAGTAACATAGATGGACCTAGAGATTATCATATTAAGTGAACTAAGTCAGACAAAGACAAATATCATATGAGATCACTGATATCTGGAATCTAATTTTAAAATGATAGAAAAGAGCTTATTGACAAAACTGAAACAGCTGTAAAGATTTCAAAACCAAACTTATAGTTAAACCAAAGGAGGAACATAGGATGTAGGGATAAATTAGGAAGTTGAGATTCATATACACACTACTATATATAAAACAGATAAGTATATAAAACAGATAAGTAACAAGGACCTACTGTACGGCATAGGGAAATCTGTGTAGTAACCTATATGGATATATGCATAAATGATTTCTTTGCTGCACACCTGAAATTAACACAACATTGTAAGTCAATGACTCTCCAATAAAAATTTTTTACAGACCAATGGAACAGAATAGAGAACCCAGAAATAAACCCAGATACCTATGGCCAATTAATCTTTGACAAAGGAGGCAAGAATATAAAATAGGGAAAAGACAATCTTTTCAGCAAATGGTGCTGGGAAAACTGGATGGCCACATGCAAATCAATGAAACTGAAACACACTCTCAAACCATGCACAAAAATAAATTCAAGATAGCTTAAAAACTTAAATGTAAGACAAGATACTATAAAACTCGTAGAAGAGAACATAGGCAAAACATTCTCTGACATCAACCTTACAAATGTTTTCTCAGGTCATTCTCCCAAGGCAACAGAAATACAAGCAAAAATAAACCAATGGGACCTAATTAAACTGTCAAGCTTTTGCACAGCAAAGGAAACCATTAAAAAAAGACAACTTACAAAATAGAAGAAAGTAGTTTCACAAGACGCAACTTACAGAATAGAAGAAAGTAGTTTCACAAGACGCAACTGACAAACAACTTATACAGCTCAACAACAAAAAAGCCAACAACCCAATTGAAAAATGGTCAAAAGCCCTGAATAGACATTTCTCCAAAGAAGGTATACAGATAGCCAACAAGAACATGAAAAAATGCTTGACATCACTGATTATTAGAGAAATGCAAATCAAAACAACACGAGACACCACCTCACACCAGTCAGAATGGCCATCATTAATAAGTCCACAAATAACAAATGCTGGAGTGGGTGTGGAGGAAAGGGAACCCTCCTACACTGTTTGTCAGAATGTAAATTGATAAAACCACTATGGAAAACAGTATGGAGGTACCTCAGAAAACTAAATATATAACTACCATATAACCCAGCAATCCCACTCTTGGCCATACAGCCAAACAAAACTTTCCTTAAAAAGACACATGCACCCACATGCTCATTGCAGCACTATTCACAATAGCCAAGACATGGAATCAACCCAAATGTCCACTGACAGATGATTGGATTAGGAAGATGTGGTATATATACACAATGGAATACTACTCAGCCATAAAAAGGAACAAGCTAATGCCATTTGCAGCAACATGGATGGAACTAGAGACTCTCATACTGAGTGAAGTAAGTCAGAAAGAAAAAGACAAACACCATATGACATCACTTATATCTAGAATCTAATATATGGCACAAATGAACCTTTCCACAGAAAAGAAACTCATGGTCTTGGAGAACAGATTTGTGGTTGCCAAGGTAGGGCGGGTGGGGAGAGTGGGATAGACTGGAAATTTGGGGTTAATAGATGCAGACTATTGCCTTTGGAATGGATAAGCAATGAGATCCTGCTGTATAGCACTGGGAACTATATCTAGTCACTTACAATGGAGCATGATAATGTGAGAAAAATAATGTATATATGTATGTGTGACTGGGTCACCTTGCTGTACAGTAGAAATTTGACAGAACACTGTAAACCAGCTATAATGGAAAAAATAAAAATCAATTAAACATTTTTAAAGAATAATATCAAAACAATTTTGTCAAATTTTTCATTTTAATTTACAATGTTGTTATTTTCCAGTATATAGCAAAATGATCCAGATATACATATATACATATATATACATATATGTGTGTGTGTGTATATATACCTTTCAGATTCATTTTCATTATAGAGCTTTACAAGATAATGAGTAAAGTACCCCTTGCTATACAGTAGGTCCTTGTTGTTTACCAATTACATGTATACCTTACTACTTGAAATCAAACTGTTCTTCCTGTTCAAAATTCAAGAACTAACTAGATTTGGATAGTGAAGGGTTATTTAGGTTTTTTAATTATCCTTTTCTCTTGGAGATGTATGCTACATTGCTTAAATATTATGGGTAAAATAACACCAAATCTGGGAATTGCTAAAAAAATAACACTTTTGTGGTGAATTGGAGTAGAGTGCCCAGGCTACTGATGGAACAAGACAGACTGTAGGTCAGTAATTGTTGAACCCCATTGATGGGAGTTCATTACACTCTTTACTTTTGTATATCTTTGAATTTTCAATAATAAAAAGGGTTTTAGGAGTTCCCATTTGACTCAGTGGTAACAAATCTGGACAGTAACCATGAGGATGCAGGTTGCATCCCTGTACTCATTCAGTGGGTTGGGGATCCAGGGTTGCTGTGAGCTGTGGTGTAGGTTGCAGACGTGGCTCAGATTCTGCATTGCTGTGGCCGTGGTATAGATCAGCAGCTGCAGCTCCAATTTGACCCCTAGCCTGGAAACTTCCATATGCTGCAGGTGCAGCCCTAAAAAGCAAAAAATTAAAATTAAAAAATAAATTAAAATAGTTTTAATCGTCCCAGTGGGAGGAGACAGTCTTCTGACATCAGAAATACCCCCAAGAGGACACAACTGACTGAAATGTTTCCATTTTGATTGCAGTCCCCAGATTCCTAGCAGTTATGTCGCCGCAAGCTTGCAAAAATAAAAACATTTTATTTAATGAGAACCTATGAGAATTCAGCTTCTGGAGCACATTAAACTTTGCTCCTCACCTTCAGTTCACAGATATGAGGAAGGAAGGAAACTCTCTCATGCCTCTAAAAATATCACCCTGGTTCAGAGAACCATGCCTGATACCATCTCCCTGATGTTGAAGGCACAGCTGCTGCCTACACCATTCCACTTCCTGGAATGACCCCACCCGAAGGGGAATAACAGCACAGTGCATCCTTGGAAAACAAAATATGAGAGAGGAGAAGTTTCCCTGGGAACACAGCCAGGGGTAAGGAAATTGGGAAAGGCTATATATTAAAAATGAAAGTCTACATATAAAAAATGTCAAGTGCTTAACTGAGAAAGAAGCTTCAAGTTTAACGGCAGCCTCTCCTCTCTCATTTCCCTTGCTCTGCTCTTTCTGACATCATTTCCATAGCCCTGTCCTGCCTCATCAGGAACTGTCTCTCTCCTAGTTCTCTCCTGTGTGACATTAGTCTTCCCCTAATGTCTTACCCAGTGCCCAGACTCCTCCTGCTCACCTTACTGACATTTCACACGAGAGACCACATTCCTCTTTATCTCAGATGTTCAGCAAGCATTCACAGTCACCTTCAGTTGTCTCTGTGATGTGCATGAATGACAGCACTCTCATCCCAGCTGCTTCCAGGGAGATGAAATGAGACCATTCAAGAAAGTAAATTAGCACAGTTCCTGCACTAAATAAGAGTTACTATTTATATCATTTCCTGAGCACCTTCAATGAGCCAGAATCTGGTCTGTATATGCTACATTTTTGTATAATTTTGAATAGGATATTTTTTCTATTTTTGTATAATTTTGAATAGGATATTTTTTCTATTATGTATCTCTTTATTTCTGGAAATAGGGTAGAAAATGATACCTGCTGTTTTTCACTCTAGCCTTACCAAAATGGCTTCTTAGTTGTAACAGCTTTTTAGCATCTGAAATGCGATCAATTTATTTTTAACAAGGACATGAACCTATGAATGCTTTTACTCCTTGGTCTTATTGGTTCAAAATTTCAGAACAATATTGGGTAGTGGCCATAGTGGGAATATTTGTCTTCTGTATGATCTTCATAGATATTCCTCAAATGTTTCCAGTCAGGTATAAGCTGATGATCAAGGAAAGTATTTTATCGTGGTTAATGCATATTTTATTTATAGTTTCTTCAGAACTATTTTCATGCAGTATCTTTAGCACTTGCTAAGATGATTCTATTAGAGTTGGACAATTTTTTCTACTCATTTGTTCTACTATAATAAATAAATTACCAATATGAAATCCTGGTTGCTTTCTAGGATTAACTGTTACCTAGTCACATTATTTGGTTTGTTCGGTAAATTGCCGAATATATTTTATTGCTATTTTCTTTGAGCTTCTTTCTAACAAGCTAATTAAAGAGATTAATCTGTGGTTTTTCTTATACTCTCCTATTGTAGAAGGCTCTTGCCTTTTGGTATAATGATTTAGATGGCTTTAGAAAATTCATTGGAAATATATTTTCATGTGGCTCCAAATAATTTTTATGTATTTCAAATAGGTTTTGTGAGATTCCAAAGTTAGTAAATTGGCCCTGTGTCTTTTCTGGGAGGTAAGGTTGGTTGATGACTCAGTTTCTTCCTTTGTGATTTTTCATTATACATTTTAGTCAAGTGAGTAGAAAATATCATGAGATTATCATAGCTTGTGGAAATTATATATGGGTCTTTTAAATTACTATTTTAATGCAATTTAAATTATTGTCACTATTTTTATTATAAGGACATTTTAAAATAACGTAATTACTTCAAAGACATGAGAAAACTAAGGCTGGATAACAAAGTGTCAAGGCAGTTGAACAAATGAAGTCTGCTTTGGATGCAAAATCAATTTTCATATGTAGGTTTTCCAGCTAGTAGCAACATCGGAGACAATGGTGGCATTTGGAAACCACGAACTGATAGACAAGAGAAAAGAGACCACTAAGCAAATGCATTGTTTCATCAATATATTGGGTTCAAGCTAAAAGTGAACACATTTATAAGATGCCTGTTGATCACTGATCTAACCGTGTTTCTGCCTCTGTCTTGGCAGACAGTCCTTTACATGGAGCCAAGAAACCACTCAGGTCTTCCAGTATTTCTCCTCCTGGGACTTTCCAAGAAGCCAGAGATTCAATCTGTTCTCTTTGGGTTGTTCCTATCTTTGTACTTTGTCACTATCTTTGGGAACCTGCTCATCATCCTGGCCATCATCTCTGACTCCCACCTCCACACACCCATGTACTCCTTCCTCGCCAACCTGTCCTTTTCTGACATCTGTTTTACCTCCACCACCATCCCAAAGATGCTCCTGAACATACAGACGCAAAGCAAAGCCATAACCTATATAGGCTGCATCACACAGATGTTTTTTTTCACAGTTTTTGGACTTTTGGACAATTTCCTCCTGACCATAATGGCCTATGACCGCTTCGTGGCCATCTGTCACCCCCTGCACTACACAGTCATTATGAATCCCTGTCTCTGTGCCCAGTTACTCCTCCTAACCTGGCTCATCAGTGCTCTGGGGGCCCTCCCTGAGAGTTTAACCACATTGCAACTTTCTTTCTGTGCTGTTGTTGAAATCCCACACTATTTCTGTGAACTCCCTGAGGTCCTCAAGCTTGCCTGCTCAGACACTTTCATCAGTAATGTCGTATTGTATGTTGTGACAGGCATTATGGGCTTTTTTCCTCTTGCTGGGATCCTTTTCTCTTATTCTCGAATTGTTGCTTCTGTACTGAGGATCTCAACAGCAGGAGGGAAGTATAAAGCATTTTCCACTTGTGGGTCTCACCTCTCAGTTGTCTCCTTGTTCTATGGAACCTGCCTTGGGGTCTATCTCAGTTCCACATGGACACATGCCTCTCGTACAGGGGCGTTTGCCTCAGTCCTGTATACTGTGGTCACCCCCATGATGAATCCGTTCATCTACAGTCTGAGGAACAGAGACATGAAGAGAGCTCTGAGAAAGCTTCTCTACAGTGTGTTGTCCCTCCAAGGAGAGCATCAATGACCTTGAGCCTGGAAAAGTGTGATCAAGGGCAATGGAACAGAGCACTTAAGAGAGTCGACTCTAAAATTCCTCTGAGTTCAAACACTGATGCCATCTTTAGTAGATGATGAATATGAGAGAGATGCTCAACCCCATGTGCTCCAGTCTCTCCATCGGTGAGATGAACCTATAAGGCATGCCTCATAAGAGTGTCAAGAGAAGTAAATGGAATAAGACGGTAAAGCTTCAACATAGGAAATGCAAGTAGCAAGCCCTAAGTAAATGTCAGCTATCATTACATACGAGGAGTAATTTTTTGTAATGTGCTGGGTTTTGTTGTTATTGTTGTCCCCATATTATTAAGCCAGTTTCTCTCTGTGTGTGCTGCCCTTCACTAGGACTAAGTCACAAGCTCAGTACCCCCTGGAAGAAAGAGAATGTGATGGCAAGGCAGAATTTCTCAACCCTGGCACCACTGATATCTGGGTCTGGATCATTCCTTACTGTAGGGGCTGTCCTGTGCATTGTAGGATGTTTAGCAGTATATCTGGCCTCTAAAGACTGGATGCCAGTAGCATTGCTAGCCAAGATGCAATGATTAAAAATGTCTCCATATAGGACCAAATACTTCATAAGGAGCCAGGTCACCCCCACTTGAGAACCACAGGAGAGTGTCTTCCAAAGCGGGAGATAACATATGAAAAATCTCCCATGGGAGCAAGCCTAAGGCTGAAAAGAAATAAATGGAAGATATGAGAAAAAGACTGTGTGTATATATGTATGACTGGGTCACTAGGCTGTGCAGCAGAAATTGACACAGCACTGTAAATCAGCTATACTTTAGTATTTAAAAAAAGAAATAAATAGGATTTATCTCTCATGAGGTCCCATTCATTCTCATGTGGAACCTCAAGGATTTTGATCACACAGTTTGGCCCTCCGTAAAGTGGGATTGCTGAAGAAGAGGTGGAATGTGCAGTGTTAGGAATCTGAGAAGGTCACTGGTTTGATCTCAGCCTCTTTGGCTCATATGGGCCTCCATGGGTTCCAAAGAAGGGTCACTAGCTCTTCAATGACCCATGGAGGGACACAAAAGGCTGAGCTGAGTGTCTGCAGGTTGGAAAGTGACCTCCAGGATGAGAGGTCAACCACCAAGTATCTATATAGACAGCCTGTGTCAAGGGACAAATGGAGCACTCACAGTGATTATAAAGATTCCGAGGAGTTGGAAGAGGCTACCATGGGGCCGAATCAGCAGGAGAGGACCATAGAGTTGGTCCAAACCAAGAGAACATAGCAAAGGTGCATTAGACCAGACTATGGCAGAGGCTGTCATGAGAGGCCCAGTGAGAGCTATGACTGCCAATAGCAATCAGTTTGGGGAGCAGATCAATGACTTCCACATTCCAACTGGTATTACCATGATTATTACTGTGTGGTAGCAAGCTGACATCTAGAGGATCAGACATATTTTATTGTGGTAAAATACACATAGCATAAAATTTACCATTTTACTCCATTTAAAGTGCATAATCAATGACATCAAATACATTCACAATGTATTTATGCATCCATCACCACTCTATAGTTCTAGGATATTTTCTTCACTCCCAAAAGGAGATCCAATAATCATTAGCAGTTATTCTGTATTTTCTTTTTCCCCTTAGTCCCTGGAAACCACAAATCTGCTTTCCATCTCTATGATTTGCCTGTTCTGGACAGTTCACATAAATAGAATTATACAATATATGACCTTTGCTGTCTGGTATTTTTCACTTAGCATAATGTTGTCAAGGTTTATCCATGTTGTAGCCTGTGTCAGCACTTTATTCCTTTTCATGGCTGATAAATGGATAAAGAAAATGTGGTATATCCATACAATGAGACTAGACATTTCCTATATGAGAGAAAAAACCGCTCTATTTACTCAATACACAAGATGACCTTGGAAATGATGTGCCTGTTTTTATTCTTTTTTTGTTTTTTTGTCTTTTTGTCTTTTTAGGGCCACGCCCCCAGCATATGGAGGTTCCCAGGCTAGGGGTCGAATCGGAGCTGTAGCACCACAGCCACAGCAATGCCAGATCCAAGTCACGTCTGCGACCTACACCACAGCTCACAGCAATGCCAGATCCTTAACCCACTGAGCGAGGCCAGGGATCGAACCCGCCACCTCATGGTTCCTAGTCAGATTCGTTTCCACTGCGCCAGGACAGGAACTCCTTATTTTATTTTATTTTTTATTTAATTTTTATTTTATATTGGATTATAGTTTATTTACAATGTTGCATTAGTTTCAGGTGTACAGAAAAGTGATTTCTGTTATACATATCCATGTACCTATTCTTTTTCAGATTCTTTTCCCATATAGGTAATTATAGAATAGTGAATAGAGTTCCCCGTACTATACAGCAGGTCCTTGTTGACTATTTTATATATAGTAATGTGTATATGTTAACCGCAAGCTTCTAGTTTATCCCTCCCCCTGCCCCCTACCTTTCCCCTTTGTTAACCGTAAGTTTGCTTTTGATTTTATAAATTAGTTCATTTGTATCATTTTTTTTATTTTTTATCAAAGAATAGTTGATTTAAAATGTTGTGCCAATATCTGCTGTATAGCAAAGTGGTTCAGTCATACATATTCATACATTCTTTTTCTCATATTGTCTTCCATCATGTTCTATCCCAAGAGATTGGATATAGTTCCCTGTGCCATACAGTAAGTTATCATTACTCATCCATTCTAAATGTAATGGTTTGCATCTACTAACCCCAAACTCTCAGTCCATCCCACTCCCTTCCCCCTCTCCCTTGGTATAATATTTTAGATTCCACATATAAATGATATCATATGATATTTGTCTTTCACTGTCTGACTCAATATGACAACATCCATGTTGCTGCAAATGATATTATTTCATTCTTTTTATGGCTGAATAACATTCCATTGTATACATGTACCACATTTTCTTAATCCATTTCCGTTGATGGACATTTAGGGGTTTTTGGGGGGGTTTTGGGGTTTTTTTTGTTTTTTATTTTCCCACTGTAGAGCAAGGGGGTCAGGTTATCCTTACATGTATACATTACAATTACATTTTTTTCCTCACTCTTTCTTCTGTTGCAACATGAGGATCTAGACAAAGTTCTCAATGCTATTCAGCAGGATCTCCTTGTAAATCTATTCTAAGTTGTGTCTGATAAGCCCAAGCTCCCGATCCTTCCCACTCCCTCCCCCTCCCATCAGGCAGCCACAAGTCTCTTCTCCAAGTCCATGAGTTTCTTTTCTGAGGAGATGTTCATTTGTGCTGGATATTAGATTCCAGTCATAAGTGATATCATATGGTATTTGTCTTTGTCTTTCTGGCTCATTTCACTCAGGATGAGATTCTCTAGCTCCATCCATGTTGCTGCAAATGGCATTATGTCATTCTTTTTATGGCTGAGTAGTATTCCATTGTGTATATATACCACTTCTTCCGAATCCAATCATCTGTCGATGGACATTTGGGTTGTTTCCATGTCTTGGCTATTGTGAATAGTGCTGCAATGAGCATGCGGGTGCATGTGTCTCTTTTAAGTAGAGTTTTGTCCGGATAGATGCCCAAGAGTGGGATTGCGGGGTCATATGGAAGTTCATTTAGGTTTTTTCATATCTTGGCTATTGTACATAGCACTGCAATGAATTTTGGGTGCACTTATCTTTTTGAATTATGGTTTTCTCTGGATATATGCCCAGGAGTGGGATTGCTGGTTCATATAGTCCTCAAAGGCTTCTTGTGGACAATCCTGCCTCTGTTGTCTAAACAATTCTACTCTCTATATTTTTCCATTTCTACATTGGCCATTCCCATAATTACATTTGTAGCACTACACTTTTGGAAATAAGCTCTAAAAGAGTCCCCAGTCATCCCCATCTTCTGACACTTTCTCTCCTTATACTCCCCCACAACCCTGAACAGGGATGATCTTTGCAACCAAGAAGACACTATGAAGAGTCAGAGCATGACTTCTGGGACTAGACTATAAAAGACATTGAAGTTTTGCCTGTAGTTCTCCCTGCATTGCTGTCTCTAAAGGGAAACTAGCAGGCATGTTGCAAGGACACTCAATCAGCCCTATAGAGAAACTTATGTGGTCAGGAACTAAGGCCTCCTTTCGACAGCCAAAAATGGATCCTCTAGCCCAAGTCAGGCTTTCCAATGACTGACTGTAACACCAGCCAACATTCTAACTGCAATCTCATGAGAGACCTCAAACCAGAACTTCCAGCAAAACCACTCCTGAATTCTTGACCTACAGAAATAATATGGAATAAAATAAATGTTGATTTTTGTTTTTAAGCAACTAGGTTTAGGAATTTTCATGTAGCAAGAGCAAATTAATGCAGTAAGAAACCCCCAAAATCTTAACAAATAAGATGAAATTCTCAAAAATCTTCCTTGTCCACAAATAATATGTCATCATCTTTTTCTGGATTAGCTCTGCTAAATAATGAGATGTTCACACCCCAAGATGGAAATACATCCTTGGGAACTTGCACAGATTCTTGGAATGAGAAGAGAGATGAGTACAACTCAGTTATTTCTATTTTCACCACCTCTGGCTCACTCCCTTATTGTGCTTACACTGGTGCGATGATGCATGCATTCATGTCACGAATGTTTTCTCTGTAGTTTCTGGTACATTAACAGGCATAAAGTGATCTTCACATAAATGGAGTATATGCCCCCAAACAAGTTTAAATAAATATTCAGACTTAATATAGCCTGGAGATAAAAAGAATCGATGTAGTAGCCTGGACTGGGGTGAGGTGCCCAAGACACAGGAAGACACTCACACTTTAAGTATCATATCTCAGTATCTCAATTTTCTAATATTGGTCCAGCCCTGCAAGGGACCACTCCTGAGCTAAAAGGAAATCATAGGTAAATGGAGGGGAAGCTTCTTTTCCTCTGAGCTGCAGGAAAACAAAGGCATCAGAGGAAAAAGACACAAGCTAAACCACTGGTAAATTATAGAGGACACCAAAGAAAATAGCGCTCACCTGCACTGCCCTGGAAACCAAAAAGGAAACCATACCTGTTCGTGTGGGTTTGGCAAAACTCACTTCTGATTCAGACCTTCATATCAAGAAGATGGTGGCATACTTGGGCACTTTCAAGCCAAAGCCAAGGCTAGAGCCACATGCAATTCTCTTTTGAATGCCTCTCTACACTTCCAACTTATGAAGGGATGGAGAATGACTCATCTTACCAATTAGGTAGAAAGGACCAAGCATGTACAACCTACCCCTCCCTTAACTCCCACACCATGGTCAGGGCTGACATAACCTTGGAAAACAGTATGGAGTTTCCTCAGAAAACTAAATATAGGACTACCATATGATCCAGCAATCCCACTCCTGAGCATATACCCAGACAAAACTATAATTCAAAAACATACAAGCACCCCTATGTTCACTGCAGCACTATTCACAATATCCAAGATATGTAAACAACCTAAATGTCCATCCACAGATGAATGGATTAAGAAGATGTGGCACATATATACAATGGAATACTACTCAGCCATAAAAAAACCAAAACGATGCCATTAGCAGTAACATGGATCCAACTAGAGTCTCATACTAAGTGAAGTACATCAGAAAGAGAAAGAGAAATACCATTTATATGTGGAATCTAAAATATGGCACAAATGAGCCTATCTACAAAACATAAACAGACTCAGACATAGAGAATAGACTTGTGGTTGCCAAGGGGGAGGGTAGAGGGAGTGGGATGGGTGGGGAATTTGGGGTTGGTAGATGCAAACTATTATGTTTAGAGTGGATAGCAATGAGGCCCTGTTGTACAACACAGGGAACTATATCTTCAAACTACATCCTATATCTGAGCCCCTACCACTGCTTCCACAACTGCCACTCTGGTCCCACCAACCATTATTTTTCCTTTATTAGCTGGCCAGTGTCCATGGGATTGTGCTGATTTATATCTGTTATCCCGAAATAAGCATTAATAGCACTTTCTATGTGAACTTAAAATTCAATTTCATTTTGAGCAATTAGGTATATGGTCACCATCCCTCCCTGGTCTTTGCAATAACGTTCTCGTTAGTGTCAACATTCTATCTGGATGCCCCAACCACACAACTAAATGATCTTTTTTTACCAAAGTATAGTTGATTTACAATGTTGTGCCAGTTTCTTCTGTACAGCATAGTAACCCAGTCATACACACACACACACACACACACACACACACACATATATACATTTTTTTCTCATACTATCTTCCATCATGTTCTATCCCAAGAGATTGGTATAGCTCCCTGTGCTGTACAGTAGGGCCTCATTATATAGCCATTCTAAATGTAATAGTTTCCATCTACCAACCCCAGATTCTTTTAAAAATATAAGTCTGCTCAGAGTTCCCATTGTGGCTCAGTGGTTAACAAATCCGACTAGGAACCATGAGGTTGCAGGTTCGATCCCTGGCCTTGCTCAGTGGGTTAAGGATCCGGCATTGCCGTGAGCTGTGGTGTAGGTTGCAGATGCGGCTCGGATCCTGCATTGCTGTGGCTCTGGTGTAGGCCAGTGGCTACAGTTCCGATTAGACCCCTAGCCTGGGAACCTCCATATGCCACAGGAGCGGCCCAAGAAATGCTCAATGATCTCTCCACTCAAAAGCCCTTTAATAGCCTTTAATATCAGTCACAGACTTCCCAGTGGGCTAAAAGACTGCATGAGATGTTCTTGCCCCTCCATCTTATTTATCTCATACATTTCTTCCCTGAAACATTTCTACACCTGACAGTAATGGACCATAAATCCCTGTACCAACACTAAAGTGGAGCCCCCAAATTTGGCTCTATTTACCATAACAACCATAAGAACGAAGGGAGACAATATCAATTACAAGATTCATCACATTGGTTAAAATAAACCCAAATCAGTATTCAAATGGTAAATGGACAAATACACCTAGGCATATCATTTTCATACAGAAGCCATTGCATGTTGTACTAAGAAATGTCTAAAATAATTTTATTTTTTTATCCAAAAATGGATTTCATAGAGATGTTTCCTTGGAGCATGCGTTAGTAGAAAATGATGCCATCACACTAAGCATGATCAAGGAATGGCAGAACTGTGGGCAAGAGAAGTGGGGAGGGTTAATCCAGGAATAAAGTATTGATAAGGTACATAGTGCACTGTTTAATATAACAACATGAGCATAGTGATCCCCACAATAGGTCTGCCTTTCTGGTAGAAAAGTTCTCATCCTTTTGATTACTCATTCAGGCTGAAAACAGACACTCAAAGGAGGATGCCCTAAGTATCCTACTGTTCCTATTTTTTGGGAAATAGTTTAATAACATTTGATTTTGCTTTGCTGTATAGCAAAAATTGACACAACGTTGTGAATCAACTATACTTTAATTAAAAATTTTTTAAAATATTTGACTTGGGCTATAACTTTCACTCCTTTGTGAGTTGATAAAGATGGTCCATTCGCTCTTTATCCATCCAATGGACTTGACTCTGAAGTCAGATTTTGATCCGAAAAAGCTGTGTAAACCCACAGAGTTCTGCCTGCACAGCCAGGCAATCCACCTCTCATGCTATTTCTCTTATCATGTGCCCAAAACTTTCTCTGGATTGCACCTTCAACAGTAAAATGTGGTACATATATACAATGGCATACTACTCAGCCATTAAAAAGTACAAAATAATATCATTTGCAGCAACATGGATACAACTAGAGATTCTCATACTAAGTGAAGTAAGTCATAAAGAGAAAGACAAATACCATATGATACCACTTATTTGTGGAATCTAAAATATGACACAGATGATTCTATCTACAAAACAGAAACAGATCATGGCCAGAGCAGATATATTTGCCACAGGGAGGTGGAGGAGTGGGATGGATGGTGAGTTTGGGGTTGGTAGATGCAAACTGTTATATTTGGAATGGATGGGCAGTGGGGTCCTACTGTACAACACAGGAAATTGTGTGTGATTGGGTCATTCTTTTGCACAATAGAAATTGAAGAAACAATGTAAATCAACTATGCTTTAATTAAAATAAATAAATAAATACATACATATATATATATACATACAACGAAGGTTATGGTAAAGTCATTGGGCTGGTTTTATTGGTATTTGGGCATGACCTAGATCCTTATTCATAACTCCAAGTCAAGATGCTTGGGATTCACATGATCTTGGAAAATGTGCCATTATGTCCTTGACAAAGAAATTCCCTCTAAAATGTTGAGGAAATACTCATGGGAGAGGACAATGGAGGTGGATCCATGGAGAAAAAAACTTCATGACTAAGGGGCCTGGGGAGGGGATACACATATCTCACATCCAAAAAGCTCCCATGGGTACAAAACTAGCAAAAAAGAAGTTCCTTCCTATTTTGGCTCCCTTGCTCATGGGAACCAAATTGCTCAGAGACTAGAGTAATAATGGAATAATTAACTTAATGAGCATTTGTGAGAATTCAACCTCTGAAGCCACCAAAACAGTAAATATGCCCCTTACTTTTCTCACCTTCAGCTCCACCATCACAGGAAGCAAGGAGTTCAACTGTGCTGTTTTAGAGAATCGATGCCTGGTGCCGCCTCCTGCACTTCCATGGAGCTGAGTTGAATTTGCATCACCCGGGGAACTAGAGGCTCAGCAATGACATTAGAGCATGCGCTGTAGGAAAACAGGTATGGAGGCAGGCAGAACTCTCAGAGTATTAACTTTGGTGCCACAAATGGGAATTATACAATGGTAAGAGTCCATTTACTTAAAGCATTCTACACAATTCAAGTGTCTCTCTCACTCTCTTTTCCTCTCAGCTTCTTTCTCTTCTGGAATCCAATTCTGAGACATTCCCACCTTCCTAATGGAAAATGACTTTCTTACACCCCCTTCCCCAACATCTCTCCAGAATTTCTTACCCAACCATCTTAGCCATTTCTCAGGAGCCAAGTTCCTGTCTTCTTCATCAGATTCTCCTGTATTTTTTATCTATCAAATCTGATTAATTCACTCCTTCAAACAAGAAACATTCCCTGGGATTCTGCCTAGTTAGCACTTACAAGTTCATGCAAACAGCTTGTGGTAGTAAGTTACTTAATGTTTCTGTGTCTCGGTTTCTACATTGGTCAAGTGAGGATAATAGTATCCACTTCATAAAATGTTGGGGTTGGTAGATTCAAACTATTACATTTAGAATGGCTAAGCAATGAGGTCCTACTGTACAGTACAGGGAACTATATCCATGGAATATAGGACATGATGGAAGATAATATGAGAAAAAGAGTGTATATGCATACATATATAAATGACTGGGTCATTTTGCTGTACAGCAGAAATTGGCACAACATTGTAAATCAACTATACTTTAATAAAATAATTTTTAATTTTTTAAAAAGATAATGCATGGGAAGTTTTTTAATTATCTCTATCACTTAGCACTTGTACATGTTATGATTATGATGGAATTACTGTAAACATAATTATTTGTCAAAATGATATTCATGATGATAAAATGACCTAAAGTGTACAAAACTTAGCACAATTACTTGATATATGAGGTCTTCAAGTAATTGGGGGCTGTTTGTGTATTTGCAAGTTTCCAGTCCCTGTTCCAAGAGATCTATATTTTTGTTAATACGTGGAATGATTGTAATCTATTTTCTGAGGGACATATGAATACTGTGGGGTTTTTTTCTCTTACACCCACTCTTTATGTTAATTTTTATTTTTGAATAATTTTAGATTTATAGGAAACTTACAAAGATAGTACAGAGAGTTCCCACAGTGATAAAAATGTTTTGGAACTAGATAGAAGAAATGGTTGCAAAACATTCTAAATGCCATTGAACGTCACTTCCAAAAGACTACTGGTTTTTACATATTTGTTTTGTATCAACTGCCTTACCAAAATCATATTCAGTCAAAAGTGGTTTTCAACTGCCAATTCGTTATCTGCAGCCAATCCATCATCTTCCTTTTTGATACTTTTATCTCTTGTATCTTGTTCTCCTTGTATTGAATTGAATGGAACTTGTTGAATGTTGATAAATGACAATAATGATGGTAGACTTTCCTTTCTTCTTTAATAATTAAAGGGGACTACATCTATTGTTCCTGCTACAAGTTTCCACAAGGGCATTTTTGGAGGTAAGCATTGTTGTTTATTTAATTTCTTTCTTAAGAATTTCTTTCTATGTTATCCATCCTGAATCAACTTTGGACATTAATTTTTCCCATAAACAAATACACTTCCAATTTTTAAAATAATTAATATTTTCTTGCCAAGTTGATCATTTCTTTATGTCTGTGTTCATTTTTCTCATTCCTAATTTTAGACATTTGTGTTCTTTTTCTTTCTTTTTTATCCCTTTCATTAGACTTCTAACTTTGCCTATGTGTTCGCTTTTTCCAAAAGATTTGCTCTGGAATTTCTCAGTTCTAGATTTTTTCCTCTTTTTAATTAATTAATTCTGCTTCTCACTTAATTTTCTGCTTCACTTATGTGAAAGTTTTGTGAAACTTTATTGGCAAAGCCTTCCAAATCATTAAGAATTTATTTCTTGAAGATAGACTATGTGTGTGTTCATTTGCAGTTTTTGAAAAATATGAAGAGGCATTCCCATCGTGGTGTAGAGGAAACGAATCCAACTAGGAACAATGAGTTTGGGGTTCAATCCCTGCCCTCACTCAGTAGGTTAAGGATCTAGCATTGCCGTGAGCTGTGGTGTAGGTCTCAGACATGGCTCAGCTGCTGTGGCTATGGAGAGGGCTGGTGGCTGTAGCTCCAATTGGACCCCTAGCCTGGGAACCTTCACATGCTGCAGGTGCAGCCCTAAAAAGCAAAAAAAAAAAAAAAAAAAAAGGACTTTTAATTCCCTCAGTAAAGGGCAACTGATTTTACTTTCAGGCTCATAGGCTAATACTAGAAAAAAAATTGTCAAACATTTATTACCCTTTTTATAGTTTTCATAAATCTTTAATAGCCTATGCTTTTTTCCCAGTCACTACATTAATGTTTCTATGATTTATAATTAAGGCTTTATAGGTTAAGAATACTAACTTCTATTAGTCAAATCAATTATTTTCTGCATTCAGATTTTCTGCATGGAATATTTTCTCATTAATAATATTTCAACTTATGATCAAATTATTGATGTTTTCTTCCCTTACTTTTTTTTTTTTTTTTTGGCTTATTAGGGCCGCACCTGCAGCACATGGAAATTCCCAGGCTAGGGGTTGAATCGGAGCTGTAGCCACCGGCCTACGCCAGAGCCACAGCAACGCGGGATCCGAGCTGCGTCTGCAACCTACACCACAGCTCACGGCAACGCCGGATCCTTAACCCACTGAGCAAGGGCAGGGACCAAACCCGCAACCTCATGGTTCCTAGTCGGGTTCGTTAACCACTGCTCCACGACGGGAACTCCGATTTTCTTCTGATAGTTTTTAAGGTCTCTTGCATCACACTTAACATTTGAAATTTATTAGGGAATACAGAGATAAGATTTAACATTTTTTGTAAATTGTTAATCAATTGTGAAACACTTCTTTGTATTCTCAAAAGACCCTCTAAGGTATCTAGAAATAAAAAATGTGAGCTAAGTTGATAAAAATGTGTACAGATAGGCTTTAATTATAACAAACATCATATTAAATTACAAAACACTAAATTATTCCCTTGAAATAAAGGAAGAATAATAAGAATTCCAATTCTCAATATAAATTTGAAAGTGTTATGGAATTTCAAACGCAATAAGACCTAAAGTTAAACAAGTGTTGTAAATTAATATTACTTGAATAAAGTACATAAATATTAGAGAAAATCTTTAATAAGAGAACCTAGAAAATGCACAACCATACTTTATAAGTACTGAAAAATCTAAGCTTTCTTAAAATAGTAACATTATCAGAGATACAATGTGGAGGAATATCATTATTAATGACATTAAACCTAAAATACATTAAAATACCATGCAGGAATCCTGCCATTTGCAACACCTTGGATGAACCTGGAGGACATTATAAGAAGTGAAATAAGTCAGACACATAAGAACAAATACTGTATGATGCCACTTATATGAAGTATCTAAAGTCATCAAACCCACAGAAGAGAATAGAATATTCGTTGCCAGTGCCTGGAGGGGAAAGGAAATAGGGAATTTTTACTCAACGACTAAAGTTTCTCATGTAAGATGAGTAAGTTCTAGAGAGCTGTGTAAAATATAGTACGTATAGTTAACAATACAGTATTGTACAATATAAAATGTTGGGAGGACACATTGTAATATTCTTACTACACACAAACACACACACAAATGAATACAAGGAAATTTTTGGAGATGATAAATATGTTTACTAACTTGCTTGTGGTGATGGTGTCAGGAGGAATGCCTATGCCCAAACTTACCAAGATATATATACCACATATGTACAATATTTTAGTAAATCAGTTATACTTCAGTAAATCAGTTATACTTCAATAAAGCTAAAAATAAAAGATAAACTCTTAATGCAGTAAGTTAAGGGTCCAGCATTGTTTCTGTGGGTTTGATCCCCTGCCTGGCACAATGGGCTAAAAGGATCTGGCATTGCTGCAACTGTAGCACAGACTGCAGTTGCAGCTCAGGTTCAATCCCTGGCCCAGGAACTTCCATATGCCATGGGTGTGGCCATTAAAAAAAAAAATGACCTTCAGCGAAGACAAACTTGATATATTTTTTTTTAGGGCCACACCTGCAGCATAAGGAATTTCCCAGGCTAGGAGTCAAATCAAAGCTGCAGCTGCTGGCCTATGTCACAGCCACAGAAACACCAGATCCGAGCCACATCTGCAACCTATACCGCAGCTGCAGCAATGCCAGATCCTTAACCCAGTAAGCAAGGCCAGGTATAGAACCTGCATCTTCACAGGCACTATATTGGGTTCTTAACCTGCTGAGCCACAACAGGAACTCCCAAGCCTGACATTTAAAAATTCAAATTTTGTTGAATTTATATAGGGATAGTGATATAAATGAAATGTAAATGATGATAATGATAATATTGATTATTATTTTTTAGCAGAAGGAACACCCAAGGTCCAGAGGATCTAAGATCTAGACGTTACAGAAAGGCAACACAATGAAAGAACCTCTCAATGATCAGAGATCTGCCTAGAGTTAGAGAATTTCCCATTGCCACATGCACTGAGCAGAAAGTGCAAGAGCAGCCATCAGGGATGCAGGAAAGGTGATGATTGCTTAAGGATGCAGGCAAACACTAGAGCAGTGCTCCTCAAAGCTCTGTGTGTCAAAATTCCCAGGAGGGCTTGTTAAAGCAGTGTGCTGGCTTCACATCCAGAATATCTGACTCAGTAGATCATATGAGCCTAAAAACATGCATTTCTGACAGGTTTCCAGGGGATGCTGATGGTGCTAATCAGAGAACATGATTTGAGAACTAATGAACTTAAATAATTTTTCTAGGTAGCAACAGTAACCACAATTTGTCATCAAAGAAGGCCAATCATTAGCCAAAATGAATGACTTCATGATTTCCTTTGGTTTAGATTGAGGATATTTCTATCACTCTGGGGAATACTTATTTGGAGTGAATTTTTATTGCTTTTTTCATCCCTCTGGGCAAACCCAGCAGCCCCATGGAAAGTGGAAACCAAACAGGAGTCAGAAATTTTCTCCTCCTGGGATTCACAAAGGATCCAGCCCTCTTTTGGCTGTTTCTGTCCATGTACCTGATCATATTCACTGGGAACCTGGCCATCATCTTGGCCATCATCTCAGACTCCCACCTCCACACACCCATGTACTTCTTCCTCTCCAACCTGTCCTTTGCTGACTTTTGTTTCACCTCTACCACCATCCCAAAGATGCTGATGAACTTGCAGACAGAAAGAAAAGTTATCACCTATGCAGGCTGCCTCAGCCAGATATTTTTTTTCATTGTGTTTGGATGCCTGGACAATTTACTCCTGACTGTGATGGCCTATGACCGCTTTGTGGCCATTTGTCACCCCCTGAACTACACAGTCATCATGAACCCCCAGGTGTGTGGGATGCTGGCTCTGGGGTCCTGGTGCATCAGTATCATAGGCTCCCTGCTCGGGACCTTGACCCTCTTGAGGCTGTCCTTCTGCAGGAACATGAACATTCCACACTTCTTTTGTGATCTTCCTGAAGTCTTGAAGCTTGCCTGCTCAGACACCCTCATCAATAACATTGTGCTGTATTTTGTGACTATTGCCCTAGGTGTTTTTCCTCTCTCTGGCATCCTCTTTTCTTATTCTCAGATTTTCTCATCCATCCTGAGAATTTCATCAGTCAGGGGCAAGTACAAAGCCTTTTCCACCTGTGGGTCTCACCTTTCAGTGGTTTCCTTATTCTATGGCACAGGCCTTGGAGTCTACCTCAGTTCTGCAATGACTTCATCCTCTAGGACAAGTCTGGTGGCCTCGGTGACGTACACCATGGTCACCCCCATGCTGAACCCCTTCATCTACAGTCTGAGGAACAAGGACATGAAGGGGGCCCTGATTAGACTCCTCAGCAGGGCAGCATCTCTCAGTGTTATGACTTTTACAAGACTCTCCTAAGTAGTGAGGTACATAGTACTAAGGACTAGAAATCCTGGCTTGCTTTATTTAATATTTTTATCTTTCCTAATATTCATATTTTAAAGCAAAATATTCCTTGAGTCTTCAATGCCTTCTCTATTTTCCTTCAAGTTATATCTTGGGTTCCCTTTTTTACTTTGTAACCAGTTGTTTTAACTTCAGGTGAATAGAACCCAGGAATTCCCACTGTGATACAATTATATTAGCCATGTCTCTGGAGCACTGGCACGCAGGTTTGATCCCCAGCCTGGTGCAGTGAGTTAAGTGTCTGGCATTGCAAAAGTGGCAAATGTCACAACTGTCTCTCAGATATGATCCCTGTCCTTAGAATTAATAAAACTGAATGTTTTCTTAGTTATCTTCGGTAATGATTTAAATTTCATTAAAAAAAGATTAATTGAATCTCATGTATTTAATATGTGTCCTCAAAGTAATAGGATATATACCTATTATGAAATATTTCCCTGTAAAATCATTTACAGAGATGTTTTCTAAGGTTATGTGAATGAAATGAACTCAAAGATGTGATTTTTTTTCTGATTCACTCTCCTTTTGGTCACATCAAACTTTGTGAATTTCTCTACTCATTGACAATATGAAGTCCTTGAACTTCCAAACTGTTTATCCATCTTTGAAACTGCAATGACTAGTACATTTCTTAGGAAGAAGTTTATGCCCAGAGAATATTTGTTGAACAGAGTGAAAAAGAGATGGTGCGTGGTTAAACATAGAATTGGGACCAGAAAAATATAACAGTGTTGATTTAATAAAAGCTTTTGAGCTGAAAAGAGATTCAGTTTTGATACTGATAATAAGGTAGTGGGATGGTTGGGAGTTTGGGGTTAGTAGATGTAAACTATTGTATTTAGAATGGATAAGCAATGAGATCCTACTGTACAGCACAGGGAACTATATCCAGCCTCTTGAGACTGAATATGATGGAAGATACCATGAGAAAAATGATGTCTGTGTGTGTGTGTGCGTATATATATATACATGACTGGGTCACCATACTGTTCAGCAGAAATTGGTACAACATTGAAAATCAATTACACATTAATAAAAAATAAATTATCCATCCATCTGTGCACTGTAAATAGTTCTGCTTATTATACATCAGTTGTACCTCAATAAAGGTGTTTGAAAAAATAAAACGGCTCTAGGTATATGTCAGCGCTATTTAAGCATTTTAAACACATTGTCTCATTGAAGTTTTCCACTAACACTTTTATGTGGTGGATGTCACTTCCCCTTAGTTATAGATGAGAAAGTAAGTGTTTATGGTAACCTGATAACTAGCTCAATATCGCACATGTTGATATGATGAGGAGGCTCAAAACTAGGGCTGTCTAAATCAAGCCACTCTCTTAAGTATGATATTGTTATCTCTCAAAATTTATTATAATAATAGTTCAACCTCCAAGGAAACAGTAGACTTCAAACATAAAAACTCCATTTCTGGAAGTCAGCTCCCCAACCAAGCAATACTCTGTTTCTGTGGCTGCGCCTCAGAAATAAATCAAACCCTAGAGTAAGATTAAGACTCCCATAATACTTTAATCTGACATCCTTTCATATGATGGGTGAGCACATTATCATGTCTATATATTTACTTATATTTATCCTTTCTAAATTTTCATTTATATACTTTCAACATTTATTATCTCAGGGCTTTTTATTCTTGTTGGTTTTTCTGTTTTTTATTGTTGTCTAGTTGATTTACAATACTATATTAGTTTCAGGTATACAGCATAAGTGAGTCAACATTTTTGCAGATCATACTCCATTACAGGTTACTATAAAATAATGTCTATACTTCCCCCATGCTATACAGTATATCCTTGTTGCTTATCTATTTATACATAGTACTTTTTGTATATGTTAATCCCATGCCCTTAATTTGTCCCTCCCTCCTTTCCTCTCCCCTTTGGTAACTAAAAGTTTATTTTCTGTATCTATGAGTCTGTTTCTACTTTGCATAGGTATTCACATCCTTTTTTTAAGATTCCACATATGATTGATATCATGCAGAATTTGGCTTTCTCTAACTTATTTCACTAAGCATAATATTCTTTAGGTCTCCATCCACAGTGCTATAAATGGCAGGATTTCATTTATGGCTGAGTAGTATTCCATTATGTGGAGGTGTATAAATATACCAGTTTATATACATAAACATCAGATGCACAGTTTACATTCCCACCAAGAGTGTACTGGAATTCCTTCTCTCTACATCTTTGCCAGCATTTGTTATCTGTGGTCTTTTTAATGACAGCCATTCTGACAGGTATTAGGTGATCACTCATTGTGGTTTGGATGTCCCATATCTCCAAAAAAGGAAGTCACTTCCCTGAATCATTTATTAATCTAGGCTTTAGCTTTGTCACTTCATGGCCTCACCTGCTCTAAGTGGACTGTGACATCTCAAGGGGACATAGAGAGACAGCAGCTTTGGACACTCAGCCAGAATGCCCATGCTTAGAGGAAACCCTCAGCTTCACTGGCATGAGGTCAAATAAAGAAACATGAACCCTACAGTCTGGAACAGGAGTGCTGACCACCTTGGTCCATCATAGGGGTCAGAGCTATGTCCTTCCCACTCCTAACTCCACAAAAATAGCTCCATTGCCCCCAAAGAAAGTATTCCTTAAAAGTGTGTTATCTAGTACAATATACTAGCTATTGTCCACATGTGGCTAAGTCTAAAGTAATTAAAATAAATAAAAATTTTAAAACTTCAGTGCCTTAGTTATACTAGATACATATCAAGTGCTCAATAAATCATGTATGGCTAGTGGCTACCATAGTGAACAGTGCAGGTAGAGAACATTTCCATCATTGCACAAAGTTCTATCAGAGAGCATGGCTTTAGAAGGATGCTGGCTTTTCTGTATAATAATCTGCAAGATGCCCTGTCAAGCCAATCAGATATGTTGCTAGCAAATTTCTCCTATACCTATTTTTAAAAAGTAATTAGCTACATATAGTAGAAGCCAGACTAAAATGGCCTAACCAAAAAAAAATTTCTTTCCTTTTGAAACATTAGCTAAGTAGTCAAAGCTGGACCTCAAGCACTCAGGATCCTTCTAACTTTCTGCTCTACAACCTGTAACATGGGGATCTCACCCTCATGGTCACTAAATAGCTTCTTCCCTTCCAGCCATTGCAACTGCATCCCAGAAAGGTAAAATGGCAAAACATAATATAGAAGCTATTTCATCATCATTTACCATTTAAATGCATCCTGTCTGGCTTCAAACTTTCATATCTGCATCCTTTGCCTGAGTAATTTCTGTAGTCTGCCCTGCCCATGTGCATAGAAAATTAATGGCCCAGAAATCACTCCCTAGCCAAAGACTGACAGAAATTGCTATATAAATCACTTGCCTATTTGGTGAACTAAGTCTGAAGCATATATATTACACTGGTTCCCATCATTCCCTAACAGTAGTCCCAATTAACCAGTCCCAATTAACTGGCTTGATAAACACAAACTTCATGGCTGTTTTCCCTTGCCTGACTCATGTCTCCACTTCCTGGGACCACAAATAACTAGACTGAGCTACATTTCCTGTCCCATGTAGTGTCTTCATTGGAAGCCCCACAAAAGTTATGCCTACCAAAACCTGTGAATGTGGCCTTATTTAGAAAAAGTTCCTTTGCCAATTTAATTAAGGATCATGAAATAATTACGGATTACTTGGGTGGGCTCTAAACCCAATGAGAGTTGTCCTTATAAGATACAGAAGAGGAAAAGACACAAAGAAAAGAAGGACCTGTGGAGTGAAGGCAGAAATTTGAGTGAGGTGGCCACAAGCCAAGGAACACTTGGAGTCACCAGAAGCTGGAGTAGTAAGGAGTCTCCTCTGAAGACTTGGGAGGGAGTGTGGCCCTATTGATATCCTGATTTGGGAGTTTTGGCCTCTAGAACTGTGAGAAAATAAATTTCTGTTCTTGTAAGCCACTCAGGTTGTAGTAATGTGTTACAGTAGCCACAGGAAACTAATACAGACCATAATGAAAATTCTTGGAAAATCTGGAGGTATACCAGAAGCAGCTGCCATCTGTGGTATATATGAGCATGTGCACACGCACACACATACACACACACACACGCGCACACACACACACACACACACAGCTGAAGATCTGCCAATTTGCCTCACTGGCATTAAGTAGTAGATGTCCCTACAATTGCTCTATATCCCCCTAGATCCTCTTTGTATCTCTCTGCCTCCTGGGCCAAGTGTATGTTCATCTCCATGACAAAAGGCTTTGGGTTCTACAGGATACCCTCAACATCAAGGTCAGAGGCAACACAGGTGGACACAGGCTTTCTTCCATCCCCGTGGGTTTCTGTCTCTTGCTTGTTACTTCTAGCTTGCCCTTGATCACACCTCAGTTTACATCCATCTTCTCTTTTCCAGATAAATCCATAAATCAGGTCACATATTTTACAAGAGATTACTTCTGGGGTCAGAGATAAATTTGTCTTCTTCTGGATGACATGAAGAACTTGAATGAATGAAAAGATCAGTCCAATCCACAAATCCCTCCAGAAACTATGTTTTCCTTTTCTCAGGGAATAAAATCAAATTCAAGCCACATTCCTCTCCCTCCTTCCCTCTACAAAAAAGTGATCTATGTTTCCCTTGCTCCTTTATTCTTTAAAACCCAGACTTACAAAGAAAATAGAGCAGGAGGGGATTCCAAGGATTGGAGGAGATGGACTTATGAATCCCTTAACAATATATCACAACTTGCATTGTGACCAGAACTGTGTCCCCCCCAAAATTCCTATGTTGAGGTCCTAATCCCCTCATACCTCAGAATGTATCTAGAGATGGGATTTTTAAAGAGGTAATTAACAATAGCCAAGACAAGGAAACAACCTAAATGTCCAACGACAGATGAATGGATTAAGAGGATGTGGTACATATATACAATGGAATACTACTCAGTCATAAAAAAGAACAAAATAATGCCATTTGCATTTGCAACATGGATGGAAATAGAGACTCTCGGACTAGGTGAAGTAAGTCAAAATGATAAGGACAAATACCATATGATATCACTTATATCTGGAATCTAAAATCTAGGTTCACAAGTGAACCTATCTACAGATAAGAAACAAACTCGTGAACATGGAGAACAGACTTGTGGTTGCCAAGAGGGAGGGGGAGAGAGTAGGAGGGACTGGGAGTATGGAGTTAGTAGATGCAAACTATTGCATTTGGAATGGATGTGAAATGAGGTCCTGCTGTATAGCACAGGAAACTATATCTAATCACTTGTGATGGAACATAATGGAGGATAATGTGAAAAAAACGTATATAAATGTATAACTTTTCTGTATGGCAGAAATTGACAGAACATTGTAAATCAAGTATAATAAAATAATTTTTTAAATAAAATTAAAATAAAGAGGTAATTAAATTAAAATGAGTTCATTCAGAGGGCCCTATTTCAATCTGACTGGTGTCCTTAGAAGAAGAGGAGATTAGGACATGAACACACACAGAAGGAAGACCATGTGAAGATAGAGAGAAGACAGCCATCTACAAGTCAAGGAGAGGAGTCTCAGAAGACACTAATCCTGCTGACTCACTGACCTAAAACTTCTAATCTCCAAAACCATGAGAAAATAAATTTCCATTGTTTAACCCAATCTGTGTTACTTGGTCATGGCAGCCCTAGAAAACTATACCCTGCACCCACAGGAGCCTGCTAAAGATTCAGGTTTGACACTGGGATCTTGGGAAAACTTCCCTATGGTCAGATGTAGGGTAGGATGTTTTATAAATGGAGGAGCCTTTTGTCTTTGCATGGACTATTTCCAATATCTGACCATAATTGTCTCTGTGGTGATTACAAATAGATATAAAGATTTTTAGAGCTCTTGTCTCAACTTCTCTCAATTGCTCAAGCTCAAGAGTTCTCTTGGGATCCCAAATAATGTGGAGGGGGGAATCCCAAAACTCCTTTATGCTTTCACTTCCCTCCCCACTCCTTTGGGAGAAGTAGGTGGTCAGGGAAGCTTAATTTGATTTAGAAAAAACTAATGTCATGTTTCCTAAACAAAAGAGTCATGAAGTTAAGTTATACTCATGGGAACTAGAGTTATGTTACTCTCTGTGCACCTAACTTGTGTTTTCCCCAGACCCTTAGCAAGGGCTTATGCAATGTCTCACCTGGTTCATGAGGCTGCAAGAAAATCATGCTAAAAGTCCAACATCCACTCTTGTGTAGTAAGGAGACACAGAGCCCCCTGAGGCCAACATGGGGCCATCCAGGCCACTTGGTCTCAGGAGTCAAGAGATAGGGGCTACAAGTCCCAACTATTCATCCCCATGGGAGCTGCTTCCTCTATTCCCAATCATGAGGTATATGAAGTAAAGGGTTAACTCAGAGGATAAGGGGTGCTCAAAGCCTGCACATCCCCAAGAAAGGACTTGCCCCTGAAAGATGACCTCCAAACCCTTAGAATATTCTGCCTATATATATATATATATATATATATATATATATATAGGCAGAATATATATATCTGGGGCCAAGCTATGCCAGGGTAGTCTATGTGGACAGTGTAGTTGAATGGTAAATACTTGCTTTTGTTCGTTTGAGGCCTTGGGCAATGCTGTATTCATTTAACCTCTAGGGAGACTCAATAATGAGTAGTAAAAGTCAGTGGGCACTCCATGCCTACCTGGCAGACCCCAATAAAAACTCTGGACACCAAGGCTCAGGTGGGCTTCTATGGTTGGCAGTACTTTACATGTGTTGCTGGAAGAATTAAGTGCTATCCATGCAATTCCACTGGGACAGGACAACTGGAAGCTCCTTCTTGGTCTCTCCAGGCCCCTGCCCTATGCACCTTTTGCTTTTGCTGATTTTAATCTGGGTCCTTTCACTGCAATAAAACATACACATGAGCATGACAGATTTTTTGAGTTCTGTAAGTCCTAGCAATTCCTGGAATCTGAAGGTGGTCTTAGGGACCCCTGACACAGAAGCCATTGATATTGCTTTATTATGAGAAATACTGGTTTTCCTTTACCTTTTCCAGTTCTATCACTCCTTGAGAAAGGAGGAACATGCACTGACCCCTCATTTTGTTGAACCTGATGCTTCCCTTACCCTTAATCCTAGGGAAAACATTTCCTCCCCTGCCTTGCTCCCTGCCTTCCCATAAGTACTCAGCAGGTGCTCAGAGAGAAACACAGACCTTAGACATCTTTCATTCCTGCTCCTTTATCTGAGTTCCCCCCAAACACGCTAGAAGGAATATGTGTGTTCAGGGCACACTCAGGCAATAGGTCTTTCCCAGAAACCCCTCCCTAGCCCCTGTTCCTCCTCCCTGGGTGGCAGAGCTGGAAGCTCTCACATGGCACTTTCATTGCCTCCCCGTCCCCTGGACGCCCCCTTCTCTTGTGCCATGAGTGACTTGTAGGGCTTCCCCAGGCTGGGGAGGGTGAGTTCAGCTTCCTGAAGCTCCAGCTCCCGCTGAGACAAATGCTCAATGACCGCTGCTCCAATAGAGTCCCCCAGCACATTGGTCATCGTGCGAAGTCGGTCACTAGGAAGAGGAAGGGAGAGAGAAGCCACCATTAATCAGGGTTTGAACAGCTCCACAGCAAAGAGGGTGCAGCACCCAAGGAGCTCCTTGTGCCTGGCAGTTGGAGCTCATATTCCAGTCCAATCCACAACTACATAACTTCAAACAGGTTCCTCCTCTTAACAAACACAGGTTGGACCAAGCTCTGATATGCTCACATTTTTCTTAGCAATGCATTTCTTTTTTTATTAAAAAAAAATGTAAATGTCTTATATAGAAACTTAGGGGTCATGAGCTAAATAGCATACAGGATGAGGAAGGTGACCACTGTGAGTAAATAAGGCCAGACTGGAGACCATCTAATGGACTCATAACCAGGAGTTCCTGTTGTGGCTCAGGGGAAATGAATCCGACTAGGAACCATGAGGTTGCAGGTTCGATTCCTGGCCTCGCTCAGGGGGTTGGGTACCCGGCATTGCCATGAGCTATGGTGTAGGTCGCAGACATGGCTCAGATCTGGCATTGCTGTGGCTGTGGTGTAGGTCAGTGGCAATAGCTCCGATTTGACCCCTAGCTTGTTAACGTCCTGGCCCAAATAAAATAAAATAAATTTTGAGTTCCCATTGTGACACAGTGGAAACAAATCCGACTAGTAACCATGAGGTTGTGGGTTCAATCTCTGACCTCTCTCAGTGGGTAAAGGATCCAGTGTTGCTGTGGCTGTGGTATAGGCTGACAGCTGTAGCTCCAATTAGACCCGTAGCCTGGGAACCTCCATATGCCATGGATGTGGCCCCAAAAAGCAAAAAAAAAATTTTTAAATAAATAAATGGACTCAGATCCAGCTGACAGCTCCCAGATGGGGATGAAAATCCAGATTTTTATATGTAAACCTCCTTTTTTAAAAAGTTGAGAATTTTTTTAAAGCATGTGCAAGCCAGCTCTTCATCCATGGGTCACTTTTTTATGACTTTTACATAAAATGGGTACAGCAGGATTTTTCTGGATGATGGGGAAAGCCCCCATCGTTTATCTCCTCCCTGCCCTGCTTCCCAGGTTAACTCCATGGAATTTGGGATCCATAGGCCATGGCTTGAAGTATTCTCCAAATTCTAAAACTACATCCTTACTGAAATGAGGGCCCATGTGTTGGGAGTCCTGCAGGGAAAGTGGGGGTTTGAGAAGGGCTAGTACCAGAGTCTGAAGAACACTTACAGGAACCAGTCCACAGCTATAATAAGTGTGATGTCTTCAGTGGGCAGGCCAACCGAGGTGAGCACGATGACCATGGTGACCAGACCTGCCTGGGGGATGCCAGCAGCCCCAACACTGGCTGCTGTAGCCGTGATACTGCACATGGAGACAACACAGGGAAGCAAAAGAAGGGAAGGCAGAAGTGAGGCAGTGTCAGAGGGACACAAGAGAAAGGAAGGGGTCAATTTCCCAAGGAATCTTAAATCTAATTCCCCCAAATAAAAAGCAAATCCAAAGTGACTTTCATCGAGTGCCAATGCAGAGAGGTTCCTCATACTTTGCTGAGATTTGGCTGGCTGTCCCCCCAATGATAGACATTTGTAGATTCAAACAAATCATACTGCAAATTCAAGAGTAGGGATTTATCTAGATGCCTCTGGGGGCTGGAAGAGGGCAGAAGAATCAATGTGCGAATTTCTGATTCAGTAGGACTGCAGTAGGGTCTAAGAATTTACATTTTCCAGAAAGTTCCCAGATGATGCTACTATTGGTCCACTTTGAGAACCACTGCTCTCAAATGTCATGATTCCCTTGGCCCACTTCCTTCCTTTCCACCTGGCCATCTCCTATTCCTCCTCCCACATTCAGTTCGGATGGTGCCTGTCCAAGAAGGCTTCGCTCACTGCCTTCATTCAAGGCCAGGCCAGGTGCTCCTTCCTATAGCACCTGCCTTCCCCAACACAGCACTTAGAAGACCACACAGGAATGTTCAGTTCATTCATGGTCTCCTCTAATAGACTGGCAACTCCTTCCAAGCAAGGTTCACGCCTGTCACATCTTTAGTCCTCCAAGTACCAAGCACAGTGCCTGACATGTAGACACACCAAAAAAATGTTTGGACAAAGAAGGAACAAACAAAGGCAGACCCACAGCTACAAAATTACTGCAAATCTTTTCAAGTTTGCTTTTTCTAAGGAAATGGCAACATAATCCAAGAAAATGGCCCCTGGGCTTCTATCAACAGAGGCATCACACTGAGTCCATCTTCTTCCTCCAAAAAAATTCCCCCACAACAGCAGAGCCTTGGAGAACGGTGTCCAGTATATCCTAACCAGCCTTTTTTGGGAGTCCATGCAGAGTCTGTACTACCAGGAGCTCAAGCCATGAGGAAAATGCTCAATGACACCTTCCCAAGACACTGAGTCAGCTGTGCCATCTGATTTTCAAAGAGACCCAGGCGTGATTTACAAAACTACAGGCGTGCCATATTCCCAGATCCTGAAACTGAATCAGTACTACTACCACAAATCAATTAAAATAAATATTTGCTGATTGAACAAGAGACTATTCCTCAATATCCAATACTTATGATACCTATTTCAAGGGAGATGGGGAATAAAGAACCAAGTATGTCATGCTCACATGAAGGCATCCTAAGGTTGCTGATTATGGGGCAGAAGAAGGTAAGGTCTGTTGACTCAGACTCTTCACATAGGCAAGAGAATCTCAAACCATTGTCCACATGTACCCATACTTCCCAGCCCAGCTCTTTAAATGCATGTTCCTTCCTCCCACCCCTCTTCCCACCATGTCCTCTGCAGTTAACAAGACTGGTTTAAGAATCCACCTCTTCATACTGTGCAATCTTGAACAAGTAAATTAACCAGTCTTAATTTCCATTTCTTCCTCTCTGAAACAATAATGATAATTCTATCTACCTCAGGGGCTGTTACGAGGATCAAACTAAAGAATACAAAGGCACTTTGTAAAGGCTGTTTACAGAACCCTCAACAAATTTGTTCTTTCAGCTCATATTTATTGAGCATTTACTATGTGCTAGACACCTAATAGAAATTCCTATTAAAAAATCCCTATTTAAATGGAGCTTACATTCTATTAGGGGAGGCAAGTAATTTTATATATATCTTACATGAATAAGTGAAATATATACTAAGGCATATGTTTCTATGAGGAAATGGTTCAGCCTAAGTCTATATACATGCAATTTTAAATAAGATACACAGGGAATGTAGCCCTGAAAAGGTGACATTGGAGCAAAGACCTGAAGGAGAGGAGGATATTTGTTGTTATTTTTATAATGACTAAATTGGAACTTCTGAGTGATGGGGCTCAGGAATCCAAATTTATAACAAAAACCCCAGGTTATTAGGATGCACCAGCCCTACTTTGGAAAATAATGGACAAAGGAATCTCCCACAATGGCATGCAAGAGAACTGACTGGAACATCAGCCTCGGGTTGTAAAGTCTCACCTTCAACCTGATCCAGCGTGGTGACTGGGCTCGTCCCACATCCTCCCTCCAACCTCCAAAGGCTCCTTTTACCTCCAGCTGTGGCTCCTTCCCCATCCCACCCTCAGCCAAGCTAATGACTTTTTAGGTCTCATGTGCTGGCAGGTCTCAGTCAAAGCCAGCTCACCTGATAGTTGTGATCTGGCCCAGGTTAAGCTCATAGTTGTTGACTTGGGCAATGAAGATGGCAGCCAGGGCCTCATAGAGGGCGGTGCCGTCCATGTTGACAGTGGCCCCCACGGGCAGCACGAACCTGGTGATGCGGCGGTCCACACCCAGGCCCTCCTCCAGACAGCGGAAGGTGATTGGCAGTGTCGCAGAGCTGTGGGAGAGATCCCCAAGGGCTGAGAATAGGGGGTGGCAATGGGCCAAGGGAGGCATCCCCTAAGAACACTGGAGAGGCAAGGCAGGAGCTAGAGCAATGGGAAGATGGCAGGTGTTTAACATTTTAGAGGCTGATAATGTGCATAGGGAGAGGGACTCTTCATCACATGGGAAGTACACAGCAACGAGGTCCCTCAGGCTGAAGGTTTAAGGTACTTACTAGACACTAGTTCATGCCACCAGTTCCACTCTAACTATCCACTCCCAGAAAGGAGATTAGGGTCTTCCAAGCCCCCACCCCTCAGAGCTCAGAAAGGGATATTACAGAGGGCTCCTATTCCTCATTCCCCATGTTTACATTGGGAGTGACTTCAGCTACCCTAACTTTCTTGGTCTCTCTCCCCACCTGGGATCAGCTGGTCCATTAAACATGTGTTCTATCTGGTCAGCTTTATATCATGCAGTAAGAAGCCTGGACCCACAAAGATAATCTTTGGGTGTCCATGCCTGTGGTAGGCAGATGAGTTTAATTGTGGGGTGCAAGGGCACCAGTCTTACTTGGCCACAGATCAAAAGGCACGTCCTCCATTCAGTATTATAAGCAATAAAAAATGATATTTTTCTTCCATCTGGTTGGCTCTAGTGATATCTCTAAAATTGTTTTGAATTTGGATAGTGGGGGAAAGAGGAGCTCTCTATTAACACCCTGAAACCACACAAAAAAGAAGGAAGCCCAAGAGAGCTCCCAGAGACCATCTCCAGGGAAGATGAGACCCTCTGAGCTTGAAAATGACTGAGATCATGAGGTATATTGGAACATTTGTCCTAACCTCAAAATTCACAGCTGGTGCTCCCTCCATATTAAACAGAGAAACAGAAAAGGAGAGAAAAGGGTCAGGAGACCCAGCCCTGGACGAAGATCAGTGCCCAGGTATTGTGCCACCTGGAGACCTTCAAGAACCCCTGACATTACTATACAACCCAAATGAGGCTCTGTAGTGACAAGGAGGGTGGGACTCCTAGGAGAACCTGTGAAAGACAAAGAGTGAATCTAAGAAGGGTATCAGTGATGGGGGACGAGGACATACCTGGAAGATGTGCCCATGGCAGTGATTAGGGCCTGCAGGATGCCCCCAATGAAGGGGAAAGGATTCCGATGGGTGATAAGGAAGTAGATGAGGGGCAGGATGCCACAGGCATGAAGGAACAAACCCACGATGACGGTCAGGGTGTACATGCCCAGCTGACCCCCCAGGACAGCCATGTCTTCCATCTCTAGGATCTTGCCAGCAATCAGGAACAGGATGCCCACAGGTGCATACCTGGGCCAAGCCAGACACTTGTCAGGCCTCCCTCATAACCTGGAATGAGCATCCCCAAGGCTTTTCCCATATAGACCCTGGAGCCAGGTAACACCCACCGTATAGAACCCACTTCACTCCAACCTTCCTCACCTAGTACAACCAGAGCTGGGTCCCATAAAGATATTCTACCTTCTCTTCCTGCTTATCTACAGCTCGTCCTCAGAGAGCTGAAAAGATCCTACACACTCCAAGACATGCACTGTTATAAGGTCTCTCCTTCACCCACTCCCCCATTCAAGTCCCCCCAAATAATTGCTATCTTCAGGACTCCTTCCCTAGACACTTCCCAGACATGCCCTATCTCTAGCCTTCTAACTTCCCTTATTCACCACCCCCAACTCTTCGCTCTAAATTTGTAACCTTGTATGCCCCTATTCTCTTTCCTATGCATGCATATTATCACTCATTCACCAGTCCTGAGCAGTTTCACTTGGATTTCCCACACACATCTCCAACAACCTGTCTTATTAAATTGCCTATGTATTCATTTAGTCAACAGATATCCATTGAGCACCTACTACGTTCCAGTCACATGGTCCTCATGGCATTTACATTCTAATCAGTGGAAATGGACAATATGCAGGGAAATACATAATTTAAAACTTCAAGATGTGATACATATATAGAATGGAATACTACTCAGCCACAAAAAAGAATGAAATCATGCTATTTGCAGCAACAAGGATGGAACTAGAGATTCTCATACTACGGGAAGTAAGTCAGAAAGAGAAAGATAGGAGTTCCCATCATGGCTCAGCAGAAACAAATCTGACTAGCATCCATGAGGCTGCAGGTTCTATCCCTGGCCTTGCTCAGTGGGTTAAGGATCCAGCATTGCTGTGAGCTGTGGTGTATATAGGTCACAGATGCAGCTTGGATCCCGCATAGCTGGGGCTGTGGTGTAGGCCAGCAGCTACAGCTCTAATTCAACCCCTAGCATGGGAATCTCCATATGCCGCTGGTATGGCACTAAAAAGACAAAGAAGGAAAGAAGGAAGGAGGGAAGGAAGGAAGGAAGGAAGGAAGGAAGGAAGGAAGGAAGGAAGGAAGGAAAGAGAGAGAGAAAGAAAGAAGGAAAGGAAAGGAAAGGAAGAAGGAAGGAAGAAAGAAAAAAGGAAAGGGAGGGAGAAAGGAAGGAAGAAAAGAAAAGGGAGAGAGAAAGAAAGAGAGGGACAAACACCATATGATATCACTTTATATGTGGAATCTAAAATATGGCACAGTGAACCTATCAGCAAAACAGAAACAGACTTGAGACATAGAGAACAGACCATGGTTGCCAAGGAGGTGGGAGAGAGTAGGGCGGATGGAGAATTTGGGGTTAGTAGATGCAAACTATTACATTTAGAATGGATAAGCAATGAGGTCCAGCATAGGGAACTATATCCAATATCTTGGGATAGACCATGATGGAAGATAACATAAGAAAGGCATGTATACATATGTGTGTGAGTGTGTGTGTGTGTGTGTGTGTGTGTACACACACACGTGATTGGATCACTTTGCTGTACAGCAGAAACAATATTGTAAATCAACTATACTTTAATAAAAATAATTTTTTTTAAAAAGTGATAACTGCAAAAGAGGGTCACTGCGGGGGCTGCTTAAGAATGAATGGGCGGGGAGGGCTTCTCTTAAGAGGTGACATTTAAGCTGAAGCCTGAAAGGTAAAAAGGAACCACACAAACCTGAGAAGGAAGCATTGCTGGCACAGTGCAAGAACCTTGAGATGAATGTGAGTTAGGAGTATTGGAGGAGCAGAGAGACTAGTGTGGCTGCAGCAGTGAGTGAAAAGGATGGCAGAGAAGACAGAAGAAGCAAATTCATCAGGGTCTCACCTGTTTTCCCCAAAACCAGCCCATTGCTTAGTTTTGTGAGTTTCTGCCAGTGGTGCCATAATTCACCCATCACCAGGCTTACTTTATTTCTCTGTCTTTAGAACTTGAAGGATATGCTTGGTCATTGTCATGGGATGTATTGGAGGAGGTGGGGACCATTTGGGAAGCCGGTGCAATAACTTAGGTAAGAAATTATGAGACCCACGCTAAGGTTTTGGAATGACAATACAAAGGATTCCTCAGCCACATCTGTGTTCCCCAAGCTGGGCTCATTGTTACCCCTGATGGGTGGTTGCTGAGTTGCCTCCAATTCTATACCTGCCTCTGTGAATACTCTGGAAAACTCCTTTCCCAACTCCCAACACCTCCATCCTTCCTTCTCTTCCTCTGCAAAATTCCTCAACTCTGGATCAATTGTGCATGACTTATTTCCTCCTATACCCAGCTACCTGGCATATATGAATATTTTCCCAAGCATGCCAATGACACCACAATAATAAATTCATGGTTCCCAATTCAGTTGAGCTTCCAATACTCCCCTTTCAATTTTCTTGCTTATACTTGCTAAGTTTTCCTTTCCAATCCCCTCAGCTGCTTTTCCAAGCTCTCAACTTAGCCTCTTGCCCCCTACACAACGTTCAAATTATTTGAGATGATGTACGAAGTCTTCCCCCACTGGGGACCAAACAGCCTTGTTAACAACTTCCACCACCATTCCCAATGTATGCCCCACCTTCTTGGACTCTTCCAAACAATGAAGGTTCTTTCCAGCTTTTCATGTTCTATTCCCTCTGCTCTTCCTGTCCTGTTGGATTCCTACTCACCCTTCAAGGCCCAGCTAAGAGGTGGACTTCTCCATGACTTCCTCCTCACCTTCCCAGGCAGAATTCACTGTATATCCCTCACTATCTTCCCACTTTTCCACTTTCCCTGTACTTTGCTTTAATGTCTCTTGACTCTAGAACTTTTCACCTTGTATTATATTTATCTAATATATGTCTGTCTCCTCCAAGACTTTTTGAGCTTCTTGAATTCAATGTATCTCTTTATTCCAGAGTTAAAAAATAAAGTCAGACTGGGACTCAGTCCGATGAATAAGTGAAGGAATTTAAAGAAAGAATGAATGACTGCATCAATTAAGGAATAATTAGAAAGTGGATAAGTGAGTGAGAAAATGAGCAAATGAGACATGAATAATGGATAAGTGAATGAATAAGTGTGTTAAGCAAATGGATAAATGAGGGCAGAGAATACCTGACTGAGTGAATGAGAGAATAACAAATGCATAGATGAACAAGCTGGTCAAAGAATGAGTCTGACTTTGAAAACAAATTTATGGTTACCAGAGGTGTGGGGGCAGGGATGGACTGGGGGTTTGGGATTGGCATATGTACACTGTGGTACATGGAATGACTGGCCAACAGGGAACTGCTGTATAGCAAAGTGAACTCTACCCAATATTCTGTGATAATCTATATGGTGAAAGGATCTGAAAAAGAATGGATGCGTGTATATGTATAACTGAAACACTCAGTTGTATGGCAGAAATTATCACATTGTAAATCAACTTTAATAAAATGTTTAAAAATGAAAAAAGAATGAGTCTGAATAAATAAGTGACTTAGTGACTAAATCAATCAATCAATGGATTAATTAATGCATGAATGAGTTTATGAATGAATCTACAAGTGAATGAACATATGAGTGAGTGGATTAACTAATGCACAGAAAAATGAATAAATAAATGAGAAAATAAGTGAACCAATGCATGGAAGAATGGGGACAAGGACTTCCCACACAGCAGGTCCAATCCCCAGCCTGGTGCAGTTGGTTAAAAGATCTGGTGTTGCCTCAGCTGCAGCACAGGTCACAGCTATGGCTTTGATTCAGTCCCTGGCCCAGGAACTTCAGCATGCCATGGGTGCAGCCATAAAATTTTTTAAAAATAAAATTATTTTTATTAATGATTTTTATTTTTTCCATTATAGTTGGTTTACAGTGGTCTGTCAATTTTCTACTGTACAGCAAAGTGACCCAGTCACACACACATATATAAACACTTTTTTCTCACATTATCCTCCATCATGTTCCATCACAAGTGACTAGATAGAGTTCCCTGTGCTATACAGCAGGATCTCACTGCTTATCCACTCCAAATGCAATAGTTTGCATCTATTAATCCCAATTAAACTAAATTTTAAAAACAGTGAGGAAAAATACATAAATGAGTGACTGGATAATTTGGCCAATCCATAGAAGAATAAGTGGATGAATAGATGAATGAGGGAATGAATGAATAATACATGTAGCAGAAGTGTGAGTATAAATGAATAAATGAGTGTGAATAAATGGATGAACAAGGGAGTGAGTGAATAAATCATTGCACAAAGGTATGAATGAATAAGTGAGTGAATGAGTGATTAACCAATACATATATAAATGACCTTGACCACATGGTCCCAACAACCACCTCAGCAGCCGCCCCACAGCCTGACTTCCCAGTCCTGCCACATCCTTCCTGAGCACCATCATCACCACCCTCCACCCCATCACAGCCCAGCACTCACCAGATAATGATGCCCACCAGCCTCATAATAGCCTCATTGAGGCTGTCGAAGAAGTCCCGCAGGACTCGGCCCTTGTGTTTCATGCCACCGATGACCAGCCCAAAGGCCACCGAGAAGACCACAAGGCCCAGAGCATTGATGCCATTAGCCGAGCCAGGCACAGGCACAGTCTCCTCAAAGCTCAGCACCTCGTGCAGGGTGCCCAAGGCCCGTGTGACGTTTTCCAGGAGGCTGGTTCCATTCTCCAAGGAGGATGAAGGAGGCATGGAGGTGCCCGGCTCAGATCCATTATCTGTTCTCACAATGGTCCTGGTTACCAACCTTGTGCTGTACTGCGTCTTAAACTGAAATAGGGAGATATTGGGCCACAGGCCAATGCATAGTACATTGAGTGAATTAATAGATAAATGAGGGAGTAAATGACCAACGCCTGGGAGAATGAATATAAATTATGAGTTTTTCACAAGCTCCCTGGGCAATGCTCAGACAGACCTGGGGGCCCGTCTCCTCAGCCATCTATGATCTTTGGTTCCTCCTCCATTACCATCCCCAGGCAGCTTTGCCCTAAGTTATTCTCTCTAACTTTCCCTTGATCACCACCCTAACAGGAAGCATTTTTGTTTTGGCCATGCTTGCAGCATGCAAAAGTTCCCAGGCCAGGGACCGAATCTGTGCCACAGCAGTAACCCAAAGCCATAACAGTGACAATGCTGGATCCTTAACTGCTAGGTCACCAGGGAATTCCTTGGAAGCACATTCTTTCTTTCCGACTCTTCAAAAAGGCCATGCACAATGTTCTGTCAGGTCCTTCTTCCCATCCCTCACTTCTGGACCATTCTCTCAGCAGCAAGCTCTCCCCACCCTCCAGACCTCCTTGGTTAGACTGTATACTTCCCTCTGACCTGTTTGAAGCAGGCCTCCACAAGGTTGGGTGGAAACATATTTCTGCAGAAAAACATCAGATGAATGAAGGTGGTTAGACCTGGAAAGAGAATCTAGAGTGATAACAATAATATAATAACAGCAACAGCAATAATAATAATGGCAGCCAACATTTGAACCTGAGCTAAGTGCCTTACTTATATGATCTGATTTAAACACCACAATAACCCTAGAAGTGATGTTCCATTTTACACACAAAGACACCAAAGCACAAGGAATTTATGTAAGTTACCCAAAGCCACACAGCTGCTAAGGGGTTCAGATGGACGTCAAATTCAGGTCGTTCTGAGTCCTTTGATAGGAGCCTATGCCACCTTAGGGACTTCAATTCACACATTCATGCCAGTGATGTCTTAAAACACACACACACACACACACACACACACACACCTCTTGAACACTTCCAACACTGGGTTCTCGCCAAGTCAGTCACCAGGGTAGAACTATGGCCAGCCTTGATTCCGGCAGGCAAAAATCTTGCTGCTCTGAGAGAATCATTCACCTTTCAATGGAACTTGGGAACACCAGACAAACACCATCTGTTCTGAGCCCATCTCAAGATGCTGCAACTAGAGCCTCCCTAGCCTAAGGGTCAAGAGATCATATCCTAGGAGAAAGCTGTTCTCAGAGAATTCATGTAACACTCCAGGATAGAAAACGAGTACCGATAAACCTGCTGTTGCATTTCCAAGCTGGGTCAGTCTGTCTGCTTTGTCTCCCCTTGAGTATAGGCTGTTACAAGAAGGGCTGGAATTCACATCAAAATTAGAAAGGACGTCACCTGACCAGGTCCATGAAGGCATCAGCTGTGGGGATGGTCTCGATCCGGCCCTCTCGGTGCAGCCCCTCCTTGGAGCCCTTCCCAGGATGGATGATGGTGACCATGAGGATGCCGATGAAGACTGCGATGACTGTGGTCACCATGTAGTACACAGCTGCCCGCATCCCCATCCTCCCTGTTGCCTTGTTATCCAGGGACGCCATACCTGGAGGACAGGTGGTGCAACCCCGAGCAGCCCCATCCACACCCTCCCATCCATTTGCTCCATGGTCCCCACACAACCACAATCATTGCACCAAGCATCCTTTCTCCTATACCCCATCCCGATCCTTCCATTCTTCCACTCACATCACCATCCTCCAACTTCCAGCCTATGTTCCAAATACACCTTCCACTCCATCCTTTATCCCACGCACTATTTCACTAAAGACCCCTCTGCTCCAAGACAACATTTTCAACCCCATCTCCATCCTCTATTTACTCTTATTTTGCACAATAATTTCATATGCATTCCTCTCTTCATACTGCTATCCACCCCAATATCACACCTCCCTCCAACTATACACTATTTGTAGTAGATGCTTTTGGTGCCCTATCCAGACACCCTTTACCAAGCTGATACACTTATCCTTCCACTGCTGGGCATGTTGGCTGCTAACACCTCATGCTTCCCCCTTCTCTTGAGAGTTGCCCACAGCAGAACAGGAGATCACTCACTCACAAAGGTCCCATGGGAGACCTACAGCCAAAGACTGATTGGTATAAGAATTTGAACAACTCTGCAGTGTTGCACATGCTCCATAGCTCCACATGAGATCAGCTGAGAGGCCAGCCTTCTCCTGAACCCACATTTCTGCTTAGCTTCTTTCCCCACCCCATCCTGCTCACCTCAGTTCTCATAGGTTTATCTTGAGAGCTATTCCTCAATAAATCACTTGTACAAATACCCCCATCTCAGACTCTGCATCTAGGGAAACCCAACCTAAGAAATCATTCTTCCCTGCCTTCATCTTTCTCCCAAACCCCAAAACTGGAGATTGGCAACTGACTGCCCATAGGCCAAATCTGGCCTGCTGCCTGTTTTTTGTTAATACGGTTTTATTGAAAACACAACCATGCCCATTTGTTTACATGTTAATCTGTTGCTGCTTTTGCACCTCAACAGAAGCACTGAGGAATTTCAACAGAGGCCACATGGTCTCTGAAGGTGAAAATGTTATCTACCTGGCCCTTTAGAGAAAAAGTTTGCCAACCCCTGTATAGGCCATTCATACTTCTATCCCACCCTCCAACCACCATCCTGTCACCTCCAACTCAAATCTTCATCCACATCCCACCCCATGACAACCCACACCATATTCCAGCTACCTTCCCTGGCTGCCCCACATCAGCCTTCCTTTTATCCCTGGATGATACTAAGCTCCTGGTAGGTATATTACCACCAAGGAAAAGGACAGGAAAGTTACCGAGATAAGTATTGTAGCTCCACCTGGGCTCTGGATCCCAGGTCTGATTGGGATCAGGGCTTTGGCCAAGGACTCAGAGCTAGGGGCATGCTCCATATATAAGGTCCTGAGTTGGGGAGGTGGTCTCATGCTTGGAACAGCCTTGGCTCCAGGTTTGAGCCTGGACTCTGTTGGGTCTTGGAGGCCACTGGCCTGGGCTCTCTCACCTGTGACCAGACTGGAGACAATGAGTGGCAGCACCAGCATCTGCAGCATCCTCATGAGAAGCTCTCCAGGAAAAGAAAAGTACTTGATCTGGCGGTAGCTGAGCTGGTATGGGCGCAGGGCAAAGGCCAGGCTGACCCCTAGGACCAAAATGAGGGATCCAAAGAAATGAATTTGGTCACTGAGCCCCAAGCAGGAGCCACCCATCCCAAGATGGGTATGCGTGGATGGGAGTGAAAGAAAGAAATATTCCATGAATATGAGTTTGCATGTACATTATGGAATATATGATTTTATGTGTTGATATGTGTGTAAATTTGTATGTAATGTCTGCGCATATTCAGGTACACATATGTACACATATGTGGCAATGTATGCTCATTTGTGCACAGGTATCTGTGCCTGTATAGAAGGGCCCATACACATGACGCACATGTTTTCTCTACATGTATCTATAGGTATGACTTGTATGTGTATGTTACTATTTTCAAGCATGGGGGTGTACGTGTATTTAAGTTCGTGTGCCAATGTGTGTGCAGAGGAATGCATGCGCGTGTGTGAACGCGTTAAGTTCTAATATATGTGTGCAAGTGTGTATGTGAGTTTAAGTATTTGCACCTGTAAGTTTGGGGCATGCATAAAAATATTCATGTTTGTGTATGTTCATATGCAGAACATGTGCTTTTATCTAGTGTATACTTAATGTGTGTATGTACACATGCAAATGCATGAAACACTGCACATACAACTATGATTGTGTGTGTCCTGGGGAGAGGTAATGGTGGACGTGTGCATGACTGCGGGTGAGAATAAGTAGAGGGAAGAAATGTGCGTGCAGGGAATTTCCCTCAAGTCCTCTCCCTCCGGGAGCAGAGCCCGCCCCCTCCCAGACCACTCACCAATGACCACTGCACTGACTGTCAGCAGGATGAAGGCGTTCCGGCGCAGGAAGCGCAGCACGTGCTCGCGTGTCATGGTCTGCAGGCGCAAGCGCGTGCGCAGCGCTCTCTGCTGCAGGCTTTCCTGCAGCCGCTGCAGCCAGCCCACCCGGCCGAGCCGCTGGCCGCTCTCCCGCAGAAATAGGCTGTTGCCATGGCTGCTCATCGTCTATCTGTGGGGGACAGAAGGGCCCGGGCTTGGTGATGGACTGGGCAGAAGGCGGATGTGGGTAGAGAGGGAAGGGTGGAAGAAGCTGGTGAGGAACTCATAGAGAGTTCAGACAGCAGGGGGGGAGGGATCTCAGGTCTGCTGGGAAGTGCCTGCGCTGGGCCACCTGAGAACACTGCCAGGTGTTCAAGGGTCCTGTCCTGGCAGAAAAGCATCATCTCCAGAATCACTGCCAGGCATGGCTGATGAGAGACCAAGAAGCAGACCACAATATAATGAACATTTCTGCCATTCTGACTCCAGGGCCCTTCTTACTTCATGAGACCATCACAATTTTTTTGCAGCTGACCCAGCTCCCAAACCAAAATAACAAGGCTTTGCTAAGCACCAACTTCATGCAGAACCTTAAACAAGGCGCTTTGGGCCTAGCTTCTCAAGTTAATAAGTTCTTGGAGTTCCCGTCATGGCACAGTGGTTAACGAATCCAACTAGGAACCATGAGGTTGCGGGTTTGATCCCTGGCCTTGCTCAGTGGGTTGAGGATCCAGGGTTGCCATAGCTGTGGTGTAGGTCGCAGACACGGCTCAGATCCCCACATTGCTCTGGCTCTGGGGTAGGCCAGCAGTTACAGCTCTGATTCAACCCCTAGCCTGGGAACCTACATATGCCATGGGAGCGGTGCTAGAAAAGGCAAAAAGACAAAAAAAAAGTTCTGATGTCTGGCCTTGAAGTGCTACCAAAAATGGGCTTTCCACAACCACAAAATCAGCAGGTGCCTGGCAAACCGTAGGTGCCCAATAAATGCAGCTGCTCTGCATGAATGTCCAACTAAGCAACAGGGAGAGGGAGAGTCCAGTGAGAAGGAAATGGAGATAATTACTGACCCCAGTGGCTCCTCAGGATCAATTTTTGAAGAGAAATGGGACATTAAGAATCACTTTGGGTGCCAGGAATTGTTTCCCAAACTTCAGACTTCCATGTCTCCTCTTTACAGTCTGCCATATCCATGTCATTTACTTACTTATCTAAATAAATGCATCTAAACGGGAGATATTAGGAGTTCCCAATGTGGCTCAGAAGCTTAAGGACCCGATCTTTGTGGCCCCTTCCTCCGTTGAAATATATATGTTAAAATTATTTTTACAACTACACTGGAATAAAAATGAATATATTATTTGAGAACTAAATAGAGGTGATTGTCGTACAATGTTGCAAATGTACTCAATGCTGCTTTAAAATGGTTTTCTGTCTATGTGAGGATCTGAGTTCAATCTCTGGCCTGGATCAGTGGGTTAAGGATCTAGAGTTGCTGCAAGCTGTGGTGTAGTTCAAAAATGTGGCTCAGATCTGGCATCGCTGTGGCTGTGGTGTAGGCTTTCAGCTGAAGCTCTGATATAACCCTGAGCCCAGGCACTTCCATATGCTGCAGGTACAAGAGTAAAAAGAAGAAAAGTTTTTTTAATTAAAAGATAAACTGGAAGCTTTAGATCATTACTTGCAGTGCTGATTTTAATACACATTAAATAAAATTCATATAAAAATTAAAACTAGCCTGTTCTTTTACCAACCAAACACCTTACATGTATAGGGAAGCATGGAAATTGTGACTTTCATGACTCTGAGGAATATTTGCCTTTGTGGCCCCTTCCTCTGTTGAAATATATATGTTAAAATTATTTTTACAACTACACTGGAATAAAAATGAATATATTATTTGAGAACTAAATAGAGGTGCAATGTTGCAAATGTACTCAGTGCTGCTTTAAAATGGTTTTCTGTTGTGTAAATTTCATCCCAATTTTTTAAATGAATATATCAATACTATATATTGAAACATTTTCTTTCACCTGAAAGTTTAATTTTTTTAAATCAAACTGTAGTTGATTCACAACATTGTGTGAATTTCTGCTGCAAAGTTCAATTCTTTATTCTGATTTTAAAGGAAGCAAAAATGTTAACACTGTAAATCAAATATACTTTAAATTTTTAAAAAAAAATTTTTTTAAATGTTAAGTAAAAGAAGCAAAAATATTTGCATGAGTCCCTAAAAGTATCATGGGCACTGGACACCTCTTATTTTGGAACAATAAGCAGGTTTGCCTATGCCAATCTCACAGCAAAACCCACTGAAGTGCCTCTATTCCAGGCATACTGGCAATATTGTTATCCCTCTAGATTAATTCCCAGGCAAAAGGCTGACCACTGGAGATGGCATTACCCAGGCTCTCTTGCCCTTTCAGTCTGGCCAGCGGAAAACAGCAGGAGACTGGAAGGTGGGAGGAGATGGAGACAAGCACTCTCCCAGCTCCCTCTCAGCTCCCCCTGCCAGGCCACTGTCTGGCAGTGACGGTAATCCTCTACCTAAGGCCACAGCTCCCATCAATCCTCTACAGCTGTTGGCCATTTGGACATCTCCCTTGGAAATATGACTAGTTCCTCTGCCCATTTTCTAATCAGATTGTTTATGGTTTTTTTCTTTTTCTTTTTAAGGCCGCACCTGGTGCATAGAGAAGTTCCCAGGCCAGGGGTCTAATCAGAGCTACAGCTGCAGCCACAGCCATGGCAACACCTGATCCTTAACCCACTGAGCGAGGCCAGGGATTGAACTTGCAACCTCACACAATGTCAGGTTGTTAACCCGCTGAGCTGCTACAGGAACTCCTGTTTACAATTTTTATTGTTGAGTTATATGAGATCTTTATATATTTAGGATATTAACCCCTTGTCTGGTATATGGTCTGCAAAATTTTTCTCCCACTCTGTAGATCACCCTTTCATTTTGTTGTTTCTCTTGGTGTGCGGAGGCTTTTAAGTTCAGTGTAGTCCCCCTTGTTGATTTTTGCTTTTGTAGTTTGTGTTTTGGTGTCATATCCAAAAAAATAAATAAATAACTGCCAGGGCCAATGTTGAGCAGCTTCTTCCTTACATTTACTTCCAGCAGTTTTATGGTGTCATATCTTTTTTTTTTTTTTTTTTGCTTTTAAGGGCTGCACCCATAGCATATGGAAGTTCCCAGGGGTTGAATCGGAGATACAGCTGCCGGCCTACACCACAGCCACAGCAATACCAGATCTGAGCAGCATCTGCGACCTACACCACAGCTCATGGCAATGCCAGATCCCTGACCCACTGAGTGAGGCCAGGGATGGAACTTGCATCCTCATGGATACTAGTCAGAATTGTTTCCACTGAGCCACCATGGGAACTCCTTTTTTGAGGGGGTGAAATGTGTGTCAGGTCTTATGTTTAAGTCTTGTAGCCATTTCGAGTTGATTTTTATGAGCGGTATAAAATAGGAGTCCAACTTCATTACTCTGTACATTTATCCAAGTTTTCCCAACACCATTTGTTAAAAAGACTCTCCTTTCTCCATTGAGTGTTCCTGGCTCCCTTGACATCATAGAGGTGCTATTGTTACCATGACAACCACATTACAATATACAAATACATCAAAACAACACGGTGGACATCTTAAATTTACAAAATGTTATGTATCAATATGTACTTCTATTGAAACAATAAAGATAATCCTCTAGTACAGGTGTGGCTCTCCCCAGGTTCCCCTTTTGCTCCTTCCCTGTGGCTCCCCTCTCTTGCTGGTCCCTGAGGGCTGCACCAGCTTTACTGGTTTAAGCTTTGTAAAGAGTCCTTAATTTCAATTCTCTGAGTCCTAGAAAAGCTCTCCAAACTAAAGGAAGACAATAAATATTGTATCTAGTGCTGGACTGTGCATATTTGGGTTGCCTGGGATTGCTATAAGTATAAGGAGAATTTGGCCTCCCCCAACTACTCTCTGAGGAATCATGGTTTCAGATACCTCTCCTTGCCTCCCTCCAGCCCCACCCTGAACCCCAGAGCCTGTATTCATCCAGATCAGGCTGGGAGTCTGTCAGAGAGTTCAGTTCCACCAATAGGTAGTTCCCTGAACCTTTTTTGGGGGGGTGGAGGGGGAATGTCACTGGCTGAGCAGCTACTTTTCTGAGATCACTATCTCTCTTGTCCTCTTCTGCTGTCTCCATACCCCAGGGATGTGGCATCTGACTACACTTTCCAGGTCCTGCTTCCTCTGGTCTAAGCTCTGGTTTCCAAGGCCAAACCCCATTTGCAGTCCTGTTCCAAAGGATACCATGATGGTGCTTTTCAGCTAGCTATGAAAAATCCCAGCCAGGGACCACATACTACACAGGGAAGGTGTACTTATTCCCTCTCTTCCAGGATGTATGTTCCTGGTCACCAAACAGTAGCACAAAGCTGCCTGTGGGTCCCAAAGCAGTATTTAGCTGAGATTCAAACTAGTCACAAAAACTGCAGAGCTAGTTTTGTCTATTTCCTGTCTCTTCCTTACAAGAAATAGCACAGTAAGGGGAGTTCCATGTGGTACAGTGGATTAAGAATCTGACTGCAGCAGCTTGGGTCTCTGCAGAGGTGTGGGTTTGTAGCTGGGGCTCTGATTCAGTCCTTGGCCTGGGAACCTCCATATGCCACAGATGTAGCCATTAAAAAAAAAAGAAAAAAAGAAATATCACAGGGATGGACAAGCCATAGTTTAAAGGCCAAATATGGCCCACTGCTTGTTTTGTAAATAAAGATTTATTTGCACACAGCCATATTCATTTGTTGTGTATTGTCTATGGCTACTTCTGTACCACAATGGCTGAGTTCGGTTTTTCCGACAGAGATTTTATGGGTCTCCATACAATCTCACTGGCCCTTTACCGAAAACTTTTGCAGACCCCTAGCCTAGAGGAAAAGCATACATGAGGTCTTTATCTCAAACCCCACTCCACCTTGCAGGAAAGGGTCACTTTCAATGTGGCTTTGATAGCCCAAATCACATGACCCTTGGAACAGCACCTAGTGAGCATGAAATAGATGACAACCAGAGTCAATAAAAAGTAGGAATCCAAGGGACACGCAACTGAGGACAGAGAAAAACGCAGACATGAGAGAGAGTGTCTTCCCAGCAATTTTGTTCCATCCTGTCTGCACTACTTGCCAAGTTTTCTTTTAGTTTTCTCAGGATCTTGATTTCCACTTAGCCTGTTCTCAGCCTCTCTTGGACCACTCATCCTGGGTTCTCTTTTCTAGTTTTTGCTTGGCCCTGCTTCTTAGGCTTCCTGATTAGAAAATGGCCCTTCTAGTGTCCCCATCACCTGCAGGTGTTCAAGGATGGGTCTCGCACCTGGTTGCCCAACCTCCAGTCTCTTAGATGTGATGAGATGTGCCAGCCACCCTTCCCTCAGAGCTGAAGGAAAAAAAAGAACGAACTCCTACATTCTAAAACTGGAGCAAACAACAGTGGCAAACAAGAATGCTTTCCATACCCTTTACCTCAATACTCTGCTAGCCTGAGAAGTGAGCGAAGAGGGAAAAAGAAGAAGGAAATCACATATGTCACACACACACACACACACACACACACACTTGAACACACTTCACACACCTCTTGTGTACAACTGACATATACACAACCACACACACAGAGCCTCACAAACACAGAACTGTTCGACATACAACCCCACACATCTTCAGAAATGCAATTTCAAGGTACTATTATAGGTGAAAAGTCATCGAACAGAGAAGACAAATACTGTATGGTATCACAGTTATGTGTAATCTAAAAAAAAAAAAACACTAGTGAATATAACAACAACAAAAAAACCAAACTCACAGATATAGAGAACAAACTAATGGTTACCAGTGGGGAGAGGGAAGAGAGAGGGGTAATTTAGGGGTAGGGAGTTAAGAGTTACAAACCATTACATATAAAAGAAGCTACAAGGATACATTATGCAATAGACAGAATATAGCCAATATTTTATAATAACTATAAATAGAGTAAACCTTTGAAAATTATGAATCCCTATATTTTACACCTGTAGCTTATATAGTATGGTACATCAACTATAGCTCAACTTAAAAAAAAGAAATGCAACTCCACTCATGCACCAGCAGTCATACAATTCCTACACACACAAATATGCACACCATCAGACACATAAACCCACACTCCTCTTCAGACACACAATTCCATACACACATACCTTCACATCCTTGCACAACTCACCTTGGAAATGAAATTCCATACTGGCAGCTGCAGTAATGCCATTCCTACACCTACACACACACACACACAAAACTTGGGACACAAGACATAAGACTTAAGGCATCCAAATTCCTTCCCTCGTTTGAACATTCAGCCCCACACACCTCTTTGGGAAGGCAACCCTACTCATAAATTCAGTCTCACACACACACACCCATAACCACCACCATCCCAAACATAACTTTGGCCCCCACCCCCACAGCAGCGGTGGCCAAAGTCTCAGTCACAACCTGATCCCTTCGGAGTTGGAGAAATGAACCCCCTTACAGGGAAGGGAGCCAGGCCCTGCAAAGGGACCGGGCATCAAGCAGAGATGGAAACCTGCCCACGAGTAGAGGCCACGGATAAAGAGATAGGATGGGGAAGGAAGACAGATGATCAGGGAGACCCTGAGGGAACCAAGGCGAAAGGAAACTCACCAGGGCTACAGGGATGAGCGGAGGCTAAGACTCTAAGGGTCAGGGAGCAGTTGAGACAAAAACAGCCAAGAGATGGGAACTCGGGCGCAGGGGGCGCCCCGCCAGCCTGACCCCAGTGTAGGCCGAGCCAGCCTCTCATTCTGCCTGTCCAGAACCTCAGAGCCCCTGTCCTCACGTAACCACGGTGTCCCCACGCAGCCGCGGTGTTCCCACTCACCCGCGCCAGGAGCGGCGGGGGCAGCTTGCCCGCGCCTCGGCCTGCGCGCCGCGCCGGGATGCAGGAGCCGGAGCCCAGCGAAGCGGCCGGCCTGGGCTGCGGGGACCCGCCAGAGACCGATCAGCGCCGGCTCCAGGACCAAAAGGCCGAGGTACCCGCGTGGAGCAGCGAAGCGCTGTGCAGCGGGTGGGATCCGCGCCGGCCCGGCGTTCACGTGGGTGTGGGGGCGCCAGGCAGCTGGAAGGGGGGGCACGGGATCCCCTCCGGGATGCCCCCCGCCTCCCCCGCGCCCAGCGCAGGCTCCGCAGCCGCGCGGGAGAAAGGACGCCTCCAGTTTGGGAAGGGAGGGGATCCAGGGGTAGGCGGGGTGGGCGGCCTCTCTTAGGTCTAGCCCCCGCCCCCAGCTCACTGCCGCGCCTCCGAGCCCTCGCCTCCTGAGCCCTCCCGTGGCCTGAACATCCCTGGAGAGATGTTCACCGCTGGGCCACCTCCCCCATCCTCCGAGGAGGTCTGAGAAGGCGTGGGCGTGAGCATCCGAGTTACGGCAGTTACCGCTTGGGCTCCGCTACCGGGTTTCTCCCCCTTGGGGTGCACATTCCATCCTTGGCCAGTTGGCCGCTGTTTGAGCTCTGGCCAGCCCCTCTCCCTCTCTGAGCCTGGTCTCCTCATTTAAACAACAGATGACTCGGCCGACCCCACAGAAAATTAAAACTGAGAAAATTAAAGTGCGTGAGCAAGGAAATCCTCCGTGCAGCGTGAAGCATTGTGCAAATGGGAGACGAATCATTGCTGTTAGTATTGTAATTAATACTATTCTTTGCTCTCTTTAGGATATACCGGGGAATGTTGATTTTGCTTTTGATCCCAAATGGCACTGACTTGGTTGCTTCCAACGTCTCCTACCTCTCCTGAAAGCTAATTGCCATTTTAAGAGCTGAGCACAGAGCAAGGTATGTGATAAAAACCCAATATATGTTTGCTATTATTATTATCAAGCAATTGTTGATGGCAGCTTCCTAATCTAGGCAGGCTCTTTTATTTATATTTAATCTACACACCCCTGTGCAGTAGATATCACTGCTCTCATTCGCAGATGAGAGGACAGGCTCTCAGAGAAGTTCAGTAACTTGACCAGGGTTAAGGAGCAACACAGCCAAAGAACAACCACCCCAATTCCAGCTCTTTGTACATATAGCCCCCACTCTCCTTCCTGACATAATTCCTTCTTGATAAGTGGATCTCAAACTTAACTGTACCTTAGAATCACCAGGAGAGCCACTAAAAATTCTGATGCCTTGGATTTCCCATGTTGGCTCAGTGGATTGAGAACCTGATAGTTTCTGTAAGGATGCAGGTTCAATCTCTGGCCTCACTCAGTGGGTTAAGGATCTGGCATTGCTGCAAGCTGCAGCACAGTGGCAAATGTGCCTCAGGTCCAGAGATGCTGTGGCTTTGGCATAGGCCAGCAGCTGCAGCTCCGATTCAACCCCAAGCTCAGGAACTTCCATATGCCACAGGTGTGGCCCTAAAAAGGAAAAAAAAAAATCTGATGCCTGGGTGGCACCCTACACCAGTCACATCAACATGGAAAGGTGAGGGGCTCAAGTATGTTTTTAATGCTCAAGTGATTTCAGTGTATGGGTGAAGTTGAACCCCTGCCCTGGATGTCAGATTCTCCTGGGCCATACCTGCAACTATTCCCCAAAGCCTTCGCATTCCTTCTGTTTCAGTCACCAGCTGTGCCCACATTATTCTGCATCCTTCTCTGACCCTAGAACTGCCCCTGAAATTCCAGATCTTGCAGTCGTTTACTACACAAATGTTTATTGTTCATCTGCCCACTGTGCTCCAGGCTGTGCTAGGTACTGGAAATTGAGAAGGGAAGCTAGGTCTTTGCTCTTTTACACAAAATAATAAGAAAAAGTACCAATGGTTTTCAAACTATTGGTCTTGGAACCCCTTTACCCTCTTAAAATTAAGGAGGAGCCCCCCAAAACTCAAACCACAGTCTAACCAAGAGTTTTTTAAGGCACACAAATTCCAATAGGGGCAGCCTACAACATGCCTAACCAGTACTCCTTAAAACTGTCAAGTTATCAAAAACAAGGAAAGTCTATCACAACAAAGAGTCTAAGGAAACATGAAGAGTGCAATATAGGAACCTTCATGGGCTCCTGGAACAGAAAAGTATATTGGGAGAAAACTGAGGAAATCTGAATAAGGCGTGGACTTTAATAATAATGGATCAACATTGGCTCATTAATTGTAACAAGTGTATGGTACCAGCGAAAGATATTAATAATGGGGGAAATTTGGGAGGTAAATGGAATCTCTCTGTCCTATCTTTTCAATTTTTCTGTAAATCTAAAACTGTTCTAAGAAATTGTGTCTGTTGACTTAAAAGATCATGGAGGGAGAGTGGATAAGCAATGAGGTCCTACTGTATTGCACAGGAAACTATATCCAATCTCTTTGGATAGAACATGATGGAAGATAGTATGAGAAAAAGAATGTGAATATGTATGATTGTGTCACTATGCTGCACAGCAGAAATTGGCACAACACTGGAAATCAACTACACTCTAATAAAAAATTTTTAAAAATTTTTACAAAGATCATGGAGGGAAAAAAAGATGATGGAGAATTGTGGCTCAGCAGGGTTACCAACCTGACTAGTATCCATGAGGATGTGGGTTTGATCCCTGGCCTCGCTCAGTGAGTTAAATCTCTGGTGCTTATGGTTAGCAGATGTGGCTCCAATCAGGTGTTGCCAAGACATAGGCCTCGGGTGCAATTCTGATTGGACCCCTGGCCTGGGAACTTCCATATGCCAAAGATGCAGCCATTAAAAAAGAAGAAGAAGAAAGAAAGGTCTGTAAGTGTTGGCAAGCTCTGAAGATCACAGTGATGAATACAAATTTTTCAGTTGTATTTATAAATATATCCATTATTTTCCCATATAGCTTATTACAAGCCATTGAGTAGATTCTCCTGTGCTGTGCAGTAGGTTCTCATTAATCACCTATTTTATACAGTAGTGTGTATATGTTATTCCCACCCTCCCCAATTCTTTCCTCCCCCCACCCATGATTTCACCTGTGGTAACCGTAAGATTGGTTTTGAAATCTGAGTTTGTTTCTGTTTTATAAATAAGTTCTTTTGTATCATTTTTATTAGATTCACATATGTTGAAACTAATAAAACATTGTAAGTCAACTATACTCCAATAAAGTTAAATAATAAATAAATAAATAAATAGTTTTTCAAAGTTCTAGTTTTCACTTACATGTCCAAAATTTATCATTAACAACAAATACCATCAGCTGTTTTCCTTGAAGGTGGCAAGCCCATTTCTTTCATTTTTGTGAAAATGCCTGCCAAATACTCATGGTGGAATAACTGAAGCTTGTCTGTCTGAAAATAACTTTCCATGAAAAAAGTGGCTTGTTCAGTTTGCAATTCAAATAATCACATAAGCCTTTTTTCCTGGAGATAGCTGCCCCAGTACTTCAACCTGCAACAGTAATGCTTTATGCATACTTCCCATTTTATCATATTGGATATTAAAAAGATATAAACTGGTACAGCCACTTTGGAAGACAGTTTGGCAGTTTCTTACAAAGCTAAACATCCTTTTACTATATGGTCCAGTAATTGCACTCCATGCTCTTTGCCCAAAGGACTTGAAAACTTAGGTCCACACATAATCTACACACAGATGTTTATAGCAGCTTTATTCATAATTGCCAAAACTTGGAAGCAACCAAGATGTCCTTCAGTAAGCTAATGGATAAATAAACTGTGGAACATCCAGACAGTGGAATATATTTTTTTTAATTAAAGTATAGTTGATTTACAATGTTATGCCAGTTTCTAACAGAATGTTATTCAATGCTGAAAAGAAATGAGATATCAAGACATGAAATGATATGGAGGACTCAAGTGTGTATTTCTAAGTGAAAGAAGCCAATTTGAAAAAGCTGCATACTATAAGATTCCAATCATATGACACTGTGGAGAAGGCAAAACTACAGGCAGTAAAAACATCAGTGGTTGGCAAGGATTAGGGGAAAGGGAGAGATGAAGAGTGGAGCACAAAGGTGTTTTAGGGCAGTGTATTCTGTATGATATGAGAATGATGGATGAATGCCATTATACATTTTTCCAAACCCTTAGAACCTACCGGTAAACCTGTAGGTTCATCAGTTGTAACAAAAGCATCGCTTTGGTGGGGATGTTCATAGCTGGAAAGGCTGTGCATGAGTAGGGGCAAGATGTGTATGAGAAATCTCTCTACCTTCTGCTTAATTTGCTGTCAACCCAAACTGCTCTAAAAAATTGTCTCAAAAAAAAAAACCCACTCAAATTAAAATCAGAAAATAATTGGAATTCCCATTGTGGTGTGGTGGAAATGAATCCGACTAGGAACCATGAGGTTTCGGGTTTGATCCCTGGCTTTGCTCAGTGGGTTAAGGATCCGGCATTGCGGTGAGCTGTGGTGTATGTTGCAGACATGGCTCGGATCAGATGTTGCTGTGGCTGTGACATAGTCCGGCAGCTGTAGCTCCGATTAAACCCCTAGCCTGGGAACCTCCATATGCCGTGGGTGCAGCCCTAAAAAGCAAAAGAAAAAAAGAAAATAATTAAAACATGCACTCAAGAGTTGTGATTTAATCAAAGGAATAATTTTTATTGCTTCATCAAGGGCATAATAAGTAAAACTGGCTTTTTGTTGGCTTTTTTTTTTTTTAGCCATTAGTGTGTGGCAGCAAAGAATATAACAATTCCTAGCACAGGTTCTTGTTGCTGCCCTGATTCATGCTAAGATATTCCCTGATACATTGCCCTGGTACATTGCTTTGGTACCATCAGAGCACAGATCAACACAGTGAAAAAAGCAAATAATATCCTAGTATTAGTATGAAAATAGTTTTCACCATGTAGACCCCCTGAAATCTCAGAGAACCACATCTTAGGGTTCTCTGAGACTACAGTGTGCAAACTGTTGTCAGATAGTGATAAGCCCTGTGGAAAAAAAATAATCAGAAAAAGAAAGTATGAAGGGTAGGGAAGGAGTAACATTCTTATTGATGTTTCACACCTCTAGATGTGAAGGTGATATATGTGCAAAGACCCAGGGTGGCTGAGGGAGCAAACCACGAGGATATCTGGAGGAAGAACAATCCAAGCAGAGGAAAGAGCAAATGCAAAGGCTCTGAGCAGGACTTGCCACACACAGCAAGGAGGGCAGCACATGCATCTCCTGGCAACATGTTTCACAAGCTTTTCAAAATCTACCTATCCCCAACTAGGAAGCCTTTGGGAAGCGAATCAGGGAGCCTCGTCTGGGCTCAGGCAGAGCCTACTCTTTTTGGATCCATATGGCCTGAGCTATTCTGCATGTACCAAGAGCTCCTTCTATGCCAGGTACTGCCCAGGCACTCTACCTACACATTATTAAGGGTCAGACCCTGGAATCAGACTACCTGAGTTTGGATTCCTTCCATTCTCCCATTAGTTAGCTCATAGGCTTATGACAGGTTGCTTTACTTCTCCAAGTTTCAGTTTTCCTATGTGTGAAATGAGAATGCTCAGAGTCTTTGCATTTGTAGGAACTACCCCCATAGAATTGTAGCGAGGGTTAAATGAACTAAAAGATGAATAAGTATCTGGAGATTTTATGCTTTGCGTAGTGATTACCGTCAACCATTCTATGTTATAAACTTGAAAGTTGCTAAGAGACTAGATCTTGAATGTTCTCGCCACAAAAAAAGAAATGATAATTAGGTGATGTGATAGAGGTGTTAACTAATGCTCTGGTGTTAATCATATTGCAATATGTAAATGCATAAAATCAACACTTTGTACACCATAATCTTACACAATGTTATATGTCAACTATGTCACAATTTTTTTTAATGAAGCATTCTTTAAGGGCTCAGTAAAAATTAGCCGCTATGGTTCTTCAGGGCTTGGACAAGGTTGGAGCAAGTGAAGCATTCACTATGGTGCAAAATGTATCGGGCAGCACTGATGCATGTTATAATGTAGATAAACCTCTAAAGCACTAAGCTTGGTGATAAAACCTAGACACAGACACAGAAGTACATACTGTTTGGTATGTATCTATTTATATGAAATGTCCAGAACAGGTAAATCCATAGAGACGGAAGCCAGATTAGTGGTTATGTGGGGCTAGACCAGGGAGAAGGAATGGAGTCTGGTTGCCAGTGGCTACTAGATCTCCTTTAGAGATGATAAAAATGTTCTGAAACTAGATAGAGATAATATTGTGAATGTATCAAATGCCACTGAACTATACTCTTTGAAATAGTCAATTTTATGTTGTGTGAATTTCATTTCAATTTAAGAAAAGTAAAGGAGTGCCCAAAGAAACTCTGTGTTTAAGATAAATAATATTACAATGTAGGCGTTCCTGTAGTGGCAGAATGGGTTAAGGATCCGGCGGCATTGCCGCAGCTGTGGCGTAGGTTACGGCTCCAGCTCAGGTTTGATTCCTGGCCCTGGAATTTTCTTATGCCATGAAGGTGGCTGAAAAAGAAAAAATAATAATAATGTTTCAATGCAATACTTTAAAAACTGAAAATTAATCCAAAAAATCCATGATAAACAAAATATCGATATTTCATAGAAAGACAGGATCAGGATTCCTGATTTTTCCTTGTACTCCAGGCTTCCATATGGCTCAGCTTGACACTCTTACTGACTCTGCCTTTAACATTTTGATATTTTGCTTATTGTGGATTTTTGCCTTAATTTTGTGTGGTTTTAAATTATTAATAATAGGATGTTATTTATTTTTTATAGGAGAACATCTTCGTTACCTCTGAATGGAGATAAGATAACTTAACTATATCCCCAAAGGATAATTTATAAAGAAAAAAATTTGACTTCATATTTCAAAATTACAGATACACACAGACTCACTATGTGTTTCTCTGCCCTATTCATTTCTTTTTTAACCATTTTATTGGGGTATATGGTCACATCAAAATCTGGATGTATTTAATGTATACAAACTTTATGAGTTTGGGAATAATCATATACCCATGAAACCATCACCACCATCAAGGCCATAAACATATCTATCACTTCTCAAAATTAATATTCCAATAATAAGATTCCAATATTATTTCTTCTTAATTACAGAGGTTTTTTGGCTCTCCCTAACATATTGCAGCCCAGGCAAGTGCCTCATTCTCCTCACCCTTGCCCAGGCCCTGTGAGTCCTTCTCTCATTCTTTCAGTAAGGGAAAGGCTACTGGCTCCCTTTTATAGATGCTCAAAGAAGTTAATTCACAGCCCGCATTGTTAATAAATGGTGCAAACAGTGTTTGAGGCCAGCCCAAGGCCCACTCTGACCAGAAGCTTCAGCTCTGGCCCTAGCATTAAGCGGGCAGACCACCCCAGACAGAGCATCCCTAGACTGCCCCACACACCTGCACCAGCTGTGGGGTGGGGCTTGAGCAGGGGCTGAGCCAAGAGGAACCTGAGATGGAGGAGGAATTGAGGCTAATTCCTCTGTGGGAAGCACTCCCTATAATTAATTAGGACAGAGCTAGCCTGCGGCATCCCCGCAGCCTCCAGAGTCATTAAGGGAGAAGGGGAGGTCTCATTATTGGCTGACAGCTTCCCCATCATTCCTGGGACCCCAGAGGGAACGGAGGAGGGGGAAGAGGAAGGCCAGGCCCCCTTACTCCCGCCCAACCCTCATTACCGGAGTGGCATGATAGGCAAGTGAAGTGTCTGAAACCACAGGCGGAATTTCAGGGGAGAAAAGAAAGAGATGAAGAGAGAAGTTACCCACCTCCAAAATTGAGTCTGTATTTATATTTATATGAGATATTCAGAATAGGTAAATCCATAGAGACAGAAAGCAGATTACTGTTTACCAGGAGCTAGCAGTAGGAGGGGATGGTGATGGCCTTCTTCACAGGTTCAGGGCTTCCATTCGGGGTGATGAAAAAGTTCTGGAGCAGGAGAGTGGTGATGTTTGCACAACATCATGAACATACTAAACACCCCTGACTTATGACTTTATAATGGTTACAATGGCTAGGATGGTAATCATTTTGCAACGTAAAAATGTATTAAATCAAGACACGGTACACCTTAAATTTACACAGTCTTCCATATCAGTTTATCTCAATAAGGCTGGGAAAAAAATGGTTACAATGGTAATCCTTACCTGTGTTATACAATTTAAAAAAATCAGTCTCCTTCTAGTTCATGAATACTGATTCAATTTTGACGAACATCTGTTTTGTGTCCAGCACTGTACTGAATGAGGAATTCCACCTCTGTGCTCAGAGCTTTACTCTCTCCCTCTTCTTTTTTTTATTAAGGTGTAGTTGATTTACAATGTTCCTTCAGTTTCTGCTTACAGCAAAATTACCCAGTCACACATATACACACATTCTTTTTTCATACTATCTTCCTTATGTTCTAACCTAAGAGATTGGACAAAGTGGCCTGTACTGTACAATACGACCCCATTGCTTATCCATTTTAAATGTAATAGTTTGCATCTACCAACCCCAAATTCCCAGTCCATCCCGCTTTCTCCCCCTGCCCCCGCCTGGCAACCCCAAGTCTGTCAGAGGTCTATTTCAGTGAGACATGGCACGGGAGAACTCCCATATCTTCTCCTGAGATACTCTTCATCCTCCTCTTGTTCTGTGTTCTAGAACCCCCATGGATTGTACCAGCAGGGTCCCTTTGATCTCTGGCTTCTGGTTGGGTTCTAGCAATGAAAGATGCTTTCAGGAGGACAGAGGGATAAAGGAGAGCGAGGCCAGGGTACTTTCTCCTTCAGGTCCCTCCCTACATGCTCGCTGAAGATGTCTGTGCCCCTAGACTTTAGATCACAGGTACTAGCAGGTGGTCCTCTCCAGATTCTAGTAGTAACTTCCCCCTCTTGTCTCTCTGCTTCTGCCTTCTCCCCTCTCCAGAATGTTCCTCTAAGGATGGACAACTGCTCCCAGGTGCTGCTAACTTCAAGTTACCATGCCATCCTATGTGGTTTTCTTACCCTCCTAACACACCTTCACCAAACTCTCCTCAGCTTCCCTTGAGTGTATGTCTGCTTCCTGCTCAGACTTCCTGAATAGACAGGTATTAAGAAGAGACAGTAGGAGTTCCCGTCGTGGCGCAGTGGTTAACGAATCCGACTAGGAACAATGAGGTTGCGGGTTCGGTCCCTGCCCTTGTTCAGTGGGTTAACGATCCGGCGTTGCCGTGAGCTGTGGTGTAGGTTGCAGACGCGGCTCGGATCTCGCGTTGCTGTGGCTCTGGCGTAGGCCGGTGGCTACAGCTCCGATTCAACCCCTAGCCTGGAAACCTCCATATGCCGCGGGAGCGGCCCAAGAAATAGCAACAACAACAACAAAAAAGACAAAAGACAAAAAAAAAAAAAGAAGAGACAGTAGAAGAATAAGCAAGCGATGAGGAGTAGATTGTAGCAATAGAAGTGTCTTCAGTGGTACTTTCAGGAGCTGGGGAACTCTAGTAGCATTGCTCACAGGAAAGAGAGGGAGATAAACAAAGGGGCACTAATTTTAGACTTTTGTATAAATGTAATAAAATTCATTGAGTTAAAAAAATTAGACTTTTGTATGACCAAGGTAATGAATATCCATTGCAGAAAATTTGGAAAATGCAGAAAGTGTAGAATGATTCAAAAAAGTCATCCAAATCCTATTCATAAGAACTATTAAAATTTTGGTGGATTACTTTCCAAGTGGGGATATTTTTCCTAGTCAAAATTAGAATCATGCCTACATGTTACAATGGAACCTTGAGGACATTATGCTCAGTGAATAAGCCAGAAACAAAAGGACAAATGTTTTACTACTTATATGAGGTCCCCAGAGCAGTCAGATTCATAGAGACAGTAGCATGGTGGGTGCCAGGGGGCTTGGGGAAGAGTGGGGGTGGAGAATTTTAAAGTGTGTGTGTTTAATGGGAACAGAGTTGCAGTTTGTTGCAGAATTTTAAAGTGTGTGTATTTAATGGGAACAGAGTTGCAGTTTGAAAAGATGAACAATTTCATAGCGATGGCTATGCAACCATGTGAATATACTTCATGCCACTGGACTGTACACTTAAGATGGTGGGGATGCTAACTGTTATGCTGTGTACATTTTACTACAATTAAAAATAATAATATTCATGTCATTTTGGCAGTTTGATGTCCTGCCTATGACTATAGTGATTACTATGACTTATCATGGCAACTTAAGCAAGTACTTTTATCTGGCATGACCTTGAGGCTTATTTGAGTTTTTTCATTTTTTGTCTCCTTCACCTAGTGGGAAAGAGCTTTGTCTTATCATTCTCTTCTCCTGGTTCTTAGCCCAGTGCTTGACACAAAACAGGTGCTCAGTCAATATTTGTCCAGTAACTTGATCAACCAATCAGTCCACCCATTGGGAAAGACAGATTTTTCTGGTAGACCCCACACCTCCTCTCCATCTACCTCCAACCAGCTCTGCACCCCAGGATGCAAATCTGTGTGAACCATGTCAATGAGCTTCCTGCCTCAGGGCATCTGGTGAGTTTGGTTTAAAGGAGGCATCAGCAGGAGATGAGAGAACGGTTAGGATGAAGGTGGAAAACCTAGAAATTAGAAGATGAGTTCAGACAGCCAAGTGAAGAAATGGCTGCTTCTCTCTGATTTAGATTTTTTTTTCTTTTTTATAGCCACACTTGTAGCATATGGAAATTCCCCTGCCAGGGGTCAAATTGCTGCTGCAGCTGCAGGCCTTTGCCACAGCCACAGCAACACCAGACCCAAGCCACATCTGTGACCTAAGCCACATCTTGGGGCAACACCAGATCCTTAACCCACTGAATGAAGCCAGGGATCAAATCCACATCATCACAGAGACTATATTGGGTTCTTAACCTGCTGAGCCACAACAGGAAATCCCTGGTTCTGCATTTTGAGCATTGAAGAGGTGCTGTCAGTATGCACAGGTGATAGGAAATGTCACATGGAAACAGGCCAGAAGTAGGCAGGGAACCCAGACTAAAGAGACAAATACTACTATATTAGTTTCCTAAGCTATCAGAATAAATTAGCACAAACAAGATGACTTAAAAGAATAGAAGTTTATTCTCTCACAATCCTGGAGCCCAGAAGTCTAAAATCAAAATATGGACACGATCACGCTCCCTTCAAAGGCTCTTGGGGAGGAGCCTTCCTGGCCCCTCCTAGATTATAGTGGCATTCCTAGACTTGTAGGCATCACTCCAATCCATGCCTCTTTGTCCACATGGACTTCTTCCCTGTCTGTGTCACTCTCCCTTCAAATAGCCTTCTTGTAAGAGCATTAGTCATTCAGTTAAGGCCCCACCTTATTCCAGTATAACCTCATGTTAAGTAATTAATCCTGCAAAGATCCTATTTCCAAATAAGGTCATATTAGAGGTACCAGGAGCAGCACTAGTCACAGTAGCCAAAACATGGAAGCAACCTAAATGTCCATCAACAGAGGAATGGATAAAGAAGATGTGGTACCTATACACAATGGAATATTACTCAGCCATAAAAAAGAATGAAATAATGCCATTTGCAGCAACATGGTGGACCTAGAAAATATACTAAGTGAAGTTAGTGAAAGACAAATATTATATGACATCACTTATATGTGGAATCTTTAAAAAAAAAGATACAAATGAACTTATTTGCAGAATAGAAACAAACTCACAGACTTTGAAAACAAACTTATGGTTACCAAAAGGGACAGGCTGGGGGCGGGGGGAATGGACTGAGGATTTAGGATTGGCATATGTACACTGAGGTATATGGTATGATTGGCCAGTGGGGATCTGCTATTTAGCACAGAGAACTCTACCCAATATTCTGTAATAATCTATGTGGGAAAAGAATCTGAAAGAGAATTGTTGGGTATACATGCATAACTGAATCACTTTGTGGTACAGCAGAATTTATCACAACATGGTAATCAATTAGACTTCAATAAAACTTTTAAAAATGAAAGAAAGAAAAAAAAAAGACCACCTAACTCACCTAAAGAATTCTGTATTTGAAGGTGGATGGGAGACAACCAGCCAGTGAATGACCAAGACTAAAGACAAAGGGAAGAATGTGAAAGAGTATAGGGGAGGAGATTCAAGTTTCAGGTAGCTGACAACTTCAAATACCACCTAGAGGTCAAGTTGAATGGGATGGAAAAGAAGCTAGGAATTTTTCAATTGCAGGAGGATATTGATTACCTTTGCCTGAAGACAGATGGGGGCTAGAGTCATGTGGACCAGTCTTTATATCCCTCACTGACCAGCACGGTCACCACCTTTGCAGGAGGTGACTGGGAAAAACCAGGAAGAACCTTTTCTCCCAGCCTGGGGCTTCCCATAGTCTCCTGACACCTCCCCCAGGAAAGCGACCTCATTTCTCAAAGACAAAACTGATTCTAGGTCATATCCCCCTGGAGCAAGAGACCAATTGATGTGATTATCTCCAAGAGAAAGGGGGCACCTACTAAAAGTAGAAGCTGGTGCCCCAGAAGGGAAGACATCGGGGAACCTAAAAAGGGGTCTCTGATAATTACCTGCCAAGATTTCAGAGTGAAGGGCATCTCCATGTAATACCAAAGGAAAACAGGAAAGAAAAGGCAAAAGTTTTAGAAGCTTTTCCTTCTTCCTTCATTATGCAATTTCACCCTTAATGCAAAGGCAGAATTTTTCTCCCCACTTTGTAGGACTCCCATTATATAGAACAGGTGATCCCACGAAAGATGGCTACAAAAAAGAATTTCTGTTAAGTATCCTTCACTATAAAAGTCAGAGAGCTAATCTCACAAATGCTATTCCCCACTGAGTTCAAATATTTGAGCTTTAGTATGTTGGGAGGAGGGAGATGTGTACAACTATAACTATATATATATATAGGAGGATGATAGGGAAATAGCTGAAATGAAGTCAAAACATGTTCAGAATATATATTTCTGAATGATAAAATTACAGATGATTTATATTCTCTTCATTATTTTTTTTCTGTGTTTTACACAATGCCCATACATTACTTTCATATCATGAAAACAGGTTTATCTGTTAGCTTGAGAAGGCATTTGGGCTTGAAAAGTAGTGAAACATTTTCCCAGCCATCAGCTCATATATATAAATTTCATGTATATAAGTTTCTGTAGCATTTTTCAAACTTCATCATTTCCCTTTTTTACTTTTATTGTAGTATATTTGACTTACAATGTTGTGTTAGCTTCAGGTATACAGCAAAGTAAATCAGTTTTATATATGTACATATAGCCATTCCCGTATAGATTATTCACAGTATTAAGATTTCCTTGTGCTTTACAGAAGGTCCTTTTTACCTGTCTATTTTATATATACTAGTAGGTATATGCCAATCCCAACTTCCCAATTAATCCCTCTCCCAACATCTCCCCTTTGGTAACCATAATTTTGGTTTTGAAATCTTTGAGTCTGTTTCTGTTTTATAAGTTCTTTTGTATCATTTTTATAAGATTCCACATATTAATTATCTCAAATGATATTTGTCTTTCTCTGACTTACTTCACTTAGTATGATAATTTCTAGGTCCATCCATGTTGCTGTAAATGGCGTTATTTCATTTTTTATGGCTGAGGAATATCCCATTGTGTATATGTACCACATCTTCTTTACCTGTTAAGTATCCTTCTCTGTCAATTGACATTTAGTTTGCTTGCATGTATTGGCTATTGTAAATAGTGTTGCAGAGAACATTGGGGTGCACTGGATCTTTTCAAATTATGGTTTTCTCCAGATAGATGCCCAAGAGTGGGATTACTGAATCATATGGCAGTTCCATATTTAGTTTTTTTTTTTTTTAGGGAACCTCCATACTGTGCTCCATAGTGGTTGCAACAATTTACATTCCCACCAACAGTGAAGGAGGGTTCCCTTTTCTCCACACCCTCTCCAGCATTTATTGTCAAACTTCATCATTTCTGTTCAGCCACACATAGTTGAATCTCTTGGAGACTGAAAGCCCACCCCAGCCCTGCTATGTTCCTCCGAGGCACATGCTATCTAGTGAGTCCATGCTACTATGAGAAAATACCATAGACTGGTGACTTATAAACAATAGAAGTTTATTCTTCACAGGTCTGGAGGATGGGAAGTCCAAGGTCAAGGCGGTGGCAGATTTTGTGTCTGGTGAAAACTTCCTGATTAATAGACAGCCATTTTCTTGCTGTGACCTCACACAGCAGAAAAGGTGAGGGAGCTCTCTGGGGTCTCTTTTAAAAGGGCACTATTCCTATTCTTGAGGGTTCCACCTTCATGACCTAATCCTCTCCCAGAGATCCCCACCTCTATCTAAATACGATCACATTGGCCATTAGGATTTAACATATGAACTTTGGAAGGACACATTCGGTCTCTAGCACCTACCAACCCAGGCTCTGACCTACAAGCTCTGAAAGCAGAACAGATGTTTCACCTCTTCCTAAACACAGGCATATGTGGCAGGATAGAGAAAAGTGTCCAAAATGGGCCATCAAAGCCAGGAACTGGAGGTGAGTTTTAGAAGTTGATACAGTCAAATTCGGAATGTTGGAAATGTCGGAAAATGAAAATGACAAGTTGGAAGACTGAGCAATGGCAGCAGTAGGCATCAATTTCAAAGCTCAGAAAATGTAATAGACATTAGGAGTATATTGGCAAGAAAAAGGTGGACCAATTAAAAGCCAAAATGGGATGAACAAACCCCCAACCATAGTCCTAATGACTTTCACCCAAGACCCAAGTCAAAGCCAAAATCCTCCAGATGTAGGTCTGACACAGAAAGCTTCCTCAAGTGTTCCTCAGGTAGCTCAGCACAAACACTGCCCAATAGATGTGCTCTACATGCCAGTAAGCAAACCAATCCAGTGAAATCCTCCGGTTAGGAAAATGAAAGCATTAAATGAACACAAAGTTGGATGGTTGAGTCCACAATGTTGTCCCAAATGAACTGTCTCCCTGGTTCTTTGTGGAGCCCTCTCTGCATCTCCTGGTATTGGACTAGCTCATTCATCTATTCATTCAATTAATAAAAATGAAAATTAAGCACTTTCATAAAAATTACTTTGTGGGAGTTCCTGTTGTTTCTCAGTGGGTTACGAACCTGACTAGTCTCCACGAGGATGCGGGTTCAATCCCTAGCTCAGTGGGTTAAGGATTCAGCATTGCCGTGAGCTATGGTGTAGGTTGCAGATGTGGCTTGGATAGTGCATTCCTGTGGCTGTGGTGTAGGCCACCAGCCACAGCTCTGATTCAACCCCTAGCCTTGGAACTTCCATATGCCACAGTGAGGCCCTAAAAAATAGCACAGTGTGCCAGTCACCGTGCTAAGCATTTCAATCATATTAACTCACTTAATCCATGCCACAATCCCACTATCCTATTTGACAGATGAGGAAATGGATGCACAGAGAAATCAAGCAACTTGACCGAGATCACACAGATGACAAATATCAGAATCATAATTTGAACCTAAGTCATCTGGCTCCAGAATCTTGACTATGATACTATCCTGACTCTAGTGAAGACCTCTTGAGTCAGATACCATTGGACACAGGAGCTAACGTCTGTACTAAGCCAGCATTCCTGTGAATCCTTGAAACAAGCCTACATTACCAAAGGTTACCTGCCCTCATTTCTTCCTGGTTAATCATCAGCATAGCTGCTGATTTGGATCCTTCAGTTTTCCATCTTATTGTTCCCCATAACTAAACGATCCTTTGGTTTTGCAAAGCTAGGTTAATTCATTCCTTCTTCTTCTTTCCATTTCTTATTCACTCAATGAGAAAATACTTACTCATTCCTTCTTCATGGTATTCATTAAATAAATGTTTACTGAATACCAGGCTCATGCCTGGTATAAATAATAGTAATAAATTGTTATAAATAGGTTAGGTTGAATCATAGGAGAGTGATGTTTTATGGGTCATAAAATGTCAAATATCAGCACTTTCATGTGGGTTAATTAACCTAAAGATATAAACAGGTTTAAAAGTTATCTTTTGGGAAGAGAAAATTTTTTAGAAATTCATCTATGGAGTTTCCGTCATGGCGCAGTGGTTAATGAATCCGACTAGGAACCATGAGGTTGCGGGTTCAATCCCTGGCCTTGCGCATTGAGTTAAGGATCTGGCATTGCCGTGAGCTGTGGTGTAGGTTGCAGATGCAGCTCGGATCCCACGTTGCTGTGTCTCTGGCGTAGGCTTGTGGCTACAGCTCCGATTCGACCCCTAGCCTGGGAATCTCCACATGCCGCAGAAGCAGCCCTAGAAAAGGCAAAAAGACAAAAAAGAAAAGGAAAAAGAAAAAGAAATTCATCTGAAATATAGTCACCTACATCCCTCACATATTGAGATTTTAAAGTCTTCAGTACAACTTGAAAATGTTTCATGTTCTAAATCATAAGAATGGAGTAAGTGTAGTTACTATTCCTGCAACTTCTTTGTTAGTGAAGTAAATAATTTTATTATGAAAAAAATATTATGGGCCACAGTCTGTGCTATGTGCTAGGATACACTGATATATAAAACAGATGAAGTCACTGCCCTCATGAAGGGGAAGGTAGACAAAGAAGACAAGCAAAAATTACATAAAATATCCATCAATCAATCAATGGGAAAACAAAGTTGCGATATATAAATATAATGGAATAAGCCATAAAAAACTGAAGTACTGATACATGTTACAGCATGGATGAACCTCAGAAACATTATGCTAAGGAAAGAAGCCAGACACAGAAGGTCACATAGTATCTGATTAGTTTAAATGAAATATACAAAACTGGCAAGTCCATAGAGACAGAGAGTAGATTAGTATCTGCTGGGGCTGAGGGGAGAGGGGAATGGAAAGTGACTGTTAATGGGGAGTGACTATTAATGGAAACAGGGTTTTATTTTGGGGTGAAAAAATGTTTTAGAACTAGATAAATGTGTTGATTGCACATCATAAGTGTACTAAATGTCTCTGAATTATGCATTTTGAAATGGTTAATTTTAGGAATTCCCACTGAGCACAACAGGTTAAGGATCCAGCATTGCCACAGCTGTGGCATAGTCGCAGCTGCAGCTCAGATTCAATCCCTGACCTAGGAAGTTCCATATGCTGTGGATGCAGCCAAAAATAAACTAATTAAATGCTTAATTGTATTTATATTTAGATTATAATAAATTTCTTTACTATTCATCTAAAAAAGAAACATAAAATTATCACAGTATGTTGTTGAGGCCTTCCATTCCTTCATCACATGTATATTGAGGACCTATTATGTGCCCAGAGCCATGCTAGGCACTTGAGAGCAAGGTTCCTCCTCTCAAGTCTCTTAGATTCTTCCAGGATAGGTGGGAAAATCAAAAATTTTAAGTAAGCAAATGAATGGATAAGATACTTTCAAACAGTAGTGAGTGTCATGAAGATACTATATAAAGAAACTATAAGGCTAAGAGAGCTCCTTTTGAGTAGTTAAGGAAAACCTAAGAGGTGAGATCCCCCTGTCCCCAAAGGGACACCAAGAGCCCAGCCAGGCAAATATCTTGAGGAAAAGAGATCCAACCAAAAAAAGATAACAGTAAGTGCAAAGGCCCTGAGGTAGGACCTAGCATGACATGTTAGGAGAACATAAAGATGGCCAAGGAGGCTAGAGCACTGAGTGGGCCTGAGGGGGTGGGATCGAAGGTGAGTTAATTTGGGGAAGTGAGAAAACCCAAATCATTCAGAGCCTTGCAAGAAAAGAGCTCATATTTTATTCTAGGTACAATTAGTTTCACTGAAGGGCTTTTAAGTGAGACAACATTTAGTTTAGAACACAGTGCTGGCTGTGTTAGGGAGAATGAATTTGGGGAGGCAAGGGGAGATCTGTGAATGAGAAATGATGGTATGAATGAGAAGAATTCTGCTGCACCTAAATGTCCATCAACAGAGGAATGGAGGAGTTCCTGTCGTGGCTCAATGGTTAACAAACCCGACTAGCATCCATGATGACATGGGTTCAATCCCTGGCCTTGCTCAGTGGATTAAGGATCTGACATTGTTGTGAGCTGTGGGGTAGGTCACAGACACCACTCAGATCCTGCATTGCTGTGACTGTGGCATAGGCCAGTGACTACAGCTCCAATTTGACTCCTAGCATGGCAACCTCCATATGCCACCAGTGCAGCCCTAAAAGACAAAAAAAGACCGGAAAAAAAAAAAAAAGAGGACTGGATAAAGAAGATGTGGTACATACCTACGATGGAATATTACTCAGCCATAAAAAGAATGAAAGAATGCCATTTGCAGCAACATGGGTGGACCTAGAAACTATCATACTAAGTGAACTTAGAAAGTGAAAGACAAACATCATATAATATCACCTACCTGTGGAATATAAAAGAAAGAATACAAATGAACTTATTTGCAGAACAGAAATAGACTCACAGACTGAAAAACTTATGGTTACCAAAGGAGACAGGTGAGGAGGAGGGAGGGATGGACTGGGGAGTTGGGATTGGCATATGCACACTGAGGTATGTGGAATGATTGGCCTACAAGGACCTGCTGTATAGCACAGAGAATTCTACCAAGTATTCCATGATAATCTGTGTGGGAAAAGAATCTGAAAGAGAATGGAAATGCATATATGTATGGCTGAGTCACTTTGTTGTACAGCAGAAATTATCACAACCTTGTAAATCAACTATACTTCAATGAAACTTAAAAAAAGAATGCTGCCAGTAGCAATGGAGGGAAAAAAATGATTACATTAGGGATAAGTTTTGAAGGTAGGACAAGCAAATTTTGTTACTGGATTGGATGTGGACATGAAAAAATTGTTTCCTAAGTTTCTAACATGAGCAACTAAGATGAATGTGGGCCAACTATCAAGTCAAGGAACATTATCATAGGGTAAAAAAATCAGGGAGATTAATCAAAAGTGTGGTTTGGGGCCTGCTGAGTTTGAAGTGCCTAGCAACGGACCTTGTAAAGATACCACCGCTAGAAGGAAATAAACAGGGTCATGTGATGGAGAATTATGGGGAGGAATTGAGAGAAATTGTCTCTTTTTCTTCCAGAATCTGACCTACTTCCTATGTTGAAGGAATTCTACATCATATGTTGGCAGGAAACAAAGATCTTCTCCTGCCATAGAAACAGGAAGTTCAGACAAGACTCACCTTCCTAGCTTCCCTTGCAGCCCAGGCACGCCATGTAATACAGGTTCAGGCAATTAAACACAGCCACCTTGGACCCTGGGAACTAAGGAGGCAAAAAATCAGGTACTATAGAGAACTAATTCAGTTGCTGGCCACAGTATCGGAGACATTTCTAGGGACAACCTACTGGCAGTTGAGAGTTCTGCAAGGGTAGCCATGTTGTCCTCAAGAGTCACTGTGTATCTGTATATTGGACTGTGATTTTGACTGTGATGCCACCTTTTTCCTTTTCTGTGATTTGCACTGAAAATTCTGAGTGGTGGGAGAGAGTGGGCCTTAGAAATGGTACTAGGAGTTCCCGTCGTGGCGCAGTGGTTGACCGGCCCGGCTAGGAACCATGAGGTTGCGGGTTCGGTCCCTGCCCTTGCTCGGTGGGTTGGCGATCTGGCTTTGCCGTGGGCTGTGGTGTGGGTTGCAGACGCGGCTCGGATCCCGCGTTGCTGTGGCTCTGGCGTAGGCTGGTGGCTGCGGCTCCGATTGGACCCCTGGCCTGGGAACCTCCATATGCCGCGGGAGCGGCCCAAGAAATAGCAACAACAACAAAAGACAAAAAAAAAAAAAAGAAAGAAAAAGAAATGGTGCTAAAGAAAGATCCCCTTGAGGATGGTGATCTTTAAACTGGGCTCTGAAGATTGAAAAGGAGCCAGCAATGGGAAGGACATAGAAAGGAGTATGCTATACAGAAGGAAGAACAAATCTAAAGCTTTGAGGTGGGAAAGAGTTTCACATGTCCTCAGAGCTAGAAGAAAGCTGGTGTTGCTGGAGCAACAGTGAGAGGGGGCTTGATAAGGCTGGTTTTGTTAAGGAGCCAGGATTCCAAGCTACCTCTGCCTAGTTTCAAAGCACAGACTCCATCCAATCCCTCCCTTTGGCCTTTCCCCTCCCCCACTTTTGGAACTCACCTGCACTATTGCCACTGTCGTCATGGTGATGAGTGCTCTGTTTCACTCACTCTTCAGGCCAGGAAGGAGTTGCGTGTTCATTGGGGTAGGGTCGCTGTTCCTCCTCTAGATAATCTTGGGCCAGGCCAGGACACCAAGCAGGGACCATGCCTGTGTTGATACCCCCAGTTGAGCATAGCCCGGACGTGTATGTTGGCCCTCCAGCATGGCGCGAGGCTGCCAAAGCCATTATACAGAAGGCACACGAGCTGAACGATCGCTGCGGACAGGAGGCAGTGACCATGTGGCAACCCAAGGACGACGTGCAGGACCCTCACATGGCGCGCCACCTCTGCCGGGCAGCCTACATTCTGCCCTGGCGCTTCCGCGTGGAAATGCTCAAAGGTGGTGGCACCATGGAGCAGCCACCGCCCGGCGAGGGCGTTACTTTGTGGAAGAACAAGATGAAGCCCCCTGCCTGGCACGCCCGCCTACCACTGCCCATGCACCGCGACGCGCGAGCCCTACAGACGGCAGAGGTGGTGCACGCGCACGCTCGGGGGGCGCGCCTCACCGCCGCCCGCCTCGGCCGTGCGCAGCAGCAGATCAATGGGCAGATGCGGCTGCTGCAGCGTCAGCGAGAGGCTACCGACCACAGGCTCAGCGAAGTGCGCAAGGGACTGCTTATTAATCAGCAGAGCGTCAAACTGCGGGGCTACCGGCCCAAGTCTGAGAAGGTGGGACCACCCCAGCCCCTGCCAAGTCGCAAAGACTGAGGCCTCTGCTCCAGCTCCCGGATGCTCAGCCTGGACAAAACTCACCCCATAGAGAGAACACTCCCCGACCCAGGCCCCAACTCCACTGAGTAACGGCACAAGAAGACACCCCCAAGATAAGGTGCCATGGTCCCCAGGCACATATGCTAAGATCCTCCCAAGGGGATGAGATCCTCAGACCCCCCCTTGCCCCAGAAGGGAAATCTTATCCCAGTCTTTCAGCCAGGGAAAGAATGCGGGACCCTTGAGTCAGACTAGATGAAGTTCTTCCCAAGAAGTAAAATCCGCACCTCCCAGCCCAGACATGAAATCACTCCCCAGGCACAGAGGATGAGACCCTCCCACAGGCATGAGACCCTCAATTCCCTAATTCCAGTTAAAACACACCTGAAGCCCCCTACTGAGAAGAATGGGATCCTTGTCCCAACCCAGATGAAACTCTCCTCAAATTGTTTATTTTTAGGACCTTAACTGAACCTCCCACCCCCACCCCCGGCCTCACCTGCAGGGGAAAGGAACAGGTCCTGCCTAAAAATTGAGATCCTCAGGCTTCCAGCCTCTGCACCTGAGTTAAGCCACCAGTGGGGGGTGTGGTGAGACCTCTAGTCCCAGCCCTGGTGAAATCCTCCCCTTTAAGTAAAACCCCAGGCCCCTACCTCAAAAATAGAGAACACTCCAGTCTCACTGGGGAGAGACAAGCCTCCACCTACATGGTGGGATTCCTACTCCCAGCCCCCAGATACAATGAATAAAACCTCAAAAAGGCAAACTCTCAACATCCCTGTGATAAGACCCCTCGCTTCCTTTTTTTTTTTTTTTTTTCTGCTGCACTTGCTGCAAATGGAACAGGTCAGGGATTGAACTGACAACACCACATAGACAAGCCAGATCATTAATGCACTCACTGTGCCACAGCAGGAACTCCTAAGACTCCTTCACTTCTAGCTAAGGAGACAGGAGTAGAGGATAACATTATCACCAGGGAAGGGGGACCCCCAGCCCCAGAAAGTAATGATAACCTTCCCCCATGTTAACTAACCTCCATCCCAGCTCACTGGGCTCCTACCCGTAAAAGGAAGAAGACCCCAGGCCCACTTTCTGGAGGGAACAACCTCCCCTAAGTGAAAGCCAGACCTCTAAAAGGGTAAAGCCAGATTCCTAGTGTGGCTCAGTGATAACGAACCTGACTAGTATCCATGAGGATGCAGGTTCAATCCCTGGACTCACTTAGTGGGTTAAGGATCCGGTGTTGCTGTGAGCTGTCATGTAGGTCTGAGGAGGCTCAGATCTTGCATTGCTGTGGCTATGGTGTAGAAGGGCAGTTGCAGCTCCAATTCGACCCCTACCCTGGGAACTTCCATGTGCTGTGTGTGTGGCCCTAAAAAGACAAAAAAAAAAAAAAAAAAAAAAAAAACAGGGTAAAGCCTTCTCAGAGAATGAGATCCCCAAAGGGTGAGAGTGCCCAAAACTTCATTCTCCAAACACAGAGTGTATGAGGTTGGCAATCCCTCTACTACTCTGGCAGGAGAAATCTCCCTCCAGCCCTTTCCCAAGGATGTGAGAGATTCATTCCATGTTTTCCAGATCCCTGACAAAGCTGACACTATGCTTACCTGGGAAAAAGAGGAGCTGAAGAGTATGAAGAGGAAGATGGAGAAAGATATGGAAAAATCAGAGGCCCTGCTCAAGGTTGGGGACTACCTGAGGCCAAATTAAGGGGAATAGAGGGGAGCCCTTGGCTATCTAATGGGAAAACCACTCTAACCTTGGTGACAATAGCAACAGAAAATCCCTCAGCCCACACACCCGCCCCATGCTGACCTGACACTCACCGTATTTCCTTCCACTTTGTGAAATGGAAAAACCAGGGACTCTGAGAGATGGGATTGAGCCTCAAAATAACAATGAACACCCCCTTCTGTGTCAAGCCCTGTGCAGTCATTAACTCCTTAAAACCCTACTGTGAAGTAGAAACTATGATCCCCTCATTAGAGAGGGAGAAATTGAGGCTTAGAGAGATGTGGTCTCACCCAAGGAATGGAGCGAGCCAATGGTAAGGCTATGGTTTGAGCTCAGGTATATTTTTCCCCCAGCTTTAACAAGGCATAATTAATCATTTTAAATTGTGTGTATATTTTAAACGTACAACTTGATGACTTATATATGTATGCATTGTGAAATAATCACCACAGTCACCTCACATAGTTACCTGTATGTGTGTGTACGGTGAAAACTCTTAAGATCTACTTCCTTAGCAGATGTCCATTATCAAAGACAGTATCAGAGTTCCTGTTGTTGCTCAGTGGGTTAAGAATCCAACTAGGAGTTCCCATCATGGCACAGTGGTTAACGAATCTGACTAGGAACCATGAGGTTGTGGGTTCGATCGATCCCTGGCCTTGCTCCGTGGGCTAAGGATCCGGCGTTGCCGTGAACTGTGGTGTAGGTTGCAGATGCTGCTCAGATCCTGCACTGCTGTGGCTCTGGCATAGGCTGGTGGCTACAGCTCCAATTAGACCCCTAGCCTGGGAATCTCCATATGCCACAGGAAGCAGCCCTAGAAAAGGCAAAAAAAAAAAAAAAAGACTAGAATCCAATCAGTATCCATGAGGATGCAGGTTTGATTCTTGGCTTCACTCAGTGGGTTAAGGATCCAGCATTGCCATAAGCTTGGTGCAGGTCACAGACATGGCTCAGATCTGGCACCACTGTGGCTACGGCGCAGGCCATCAACTGCAGCTCCAATTCAACCCCTAGCCTGGGAACTTCCATATGCCGCAAGTGTGCCCCCCTCCCCAAAAAAAAGATTGTTAGCCGTAGACACATTAGATCTCCAGAACTTAATCATATTGCATAACTGAAATTCTGTACAACTTGACCAGTATCTCCTCATTTCTCTCTCCTCTTAGCCCATGGCAACCACCATTCTACTCTCTCCATCTATGAATTTGACTATTTTTTTTTAATTTGACTATTTTAGATTCCACATATAAGTGAGATCTTTCTACACCTAGCTTATTTCACTTGTTATAATATCCTCCAGGTTGGTTCCTTAAAAAACTAAATATAGAGCTACCATATCATCCAGCAATCCCACTCCTGGGCATATATCCAGAGAAAACCATAATTCAAAAAGATATATTCACTCCAGTGTACAAGACAGCACTATTTACAGTAGCCAAGACATGGAAGCAACCTAAATGTCCATCAACAGAAGACTGGATAAAGATGATGTGATACATATATAAAATAGAGTATTATTGGAGTTACCGTAGTGGCACACTGGTTAACAAATCCGACTAGGGACCATGAGGTTGCGGTTCGGTCCCTGCCCTTGCTCACTGGGTTAACGATCCAGCGTCGCTGTGAGCTGTGGTGTAGGTCGCAGAGGCGGCTCGGATCCCACGTTGCTGAGGCTCTGGTGTCGGCCAGTGGCTACAGCTCCGATTCGACCCCTAGCCTGGGAACCTCCATATGCCACAGGAGCAGCCCAAGAAATGGCAAAAAGACAAAAAAAAGTGATACATATATAAAATAGAGTATTATTGGAGTTCCTGTCATGGTGCAGTGGTTAAGGAATCCGACTAGGAACCATGAGGTCACGGGTTCGATCCTTGACCTTGCTCAGTGGGTTAAGAATCCGGCGTTGCCGTGAGCTGTGGTGTAGGTTGCAGATGCAGCTTGGATCCTGCACTGCTGTGGCTCCGGCGTAGGCCAGTGGCTACAGCTCCGATTAGACCCCTAGCCTGGGAATCTCCATATGCCACAGGAGCAGCCCTAGAAAAGGCAAAAAGACAAAAAAAAATAGAGTATTATTCAGCCATAAAAAAGAATGAAATAATGCCATCTGTAGCAAAATGGATCAACCTAGATTATCGTACTAAGTGAAGTAAGTCAGACAGAGAAAGACAAATATCATATGAGATCATTAATGGGTGGACTCTAACCAAAAAAAAAAAAAAAAGATACAAAAGAACTTACAAAACAGAAATAGACTCAAAGATTTTTGAAACCAAAATTACGCTTACCAAGGGGAAATGTGGGGTGGGAGGGATAAATTAGGGGGCTGGGGTTGACGTATGCACACAACTCTATATAAAATCGATAGGTAACAAGGACCTACTTTATAGCACAGGGCGTCAGTATTTTACACGGTATATTACACTCAATACTGTGTAATAACGTAGATGGGAAAAGAATCTGAAAAGGAATGGATATATGTATATGTATAACTGATTTTCTTTGCTGTACACCTAAAGCTAACACAAACATCTAAGTCAACTATATTCCAATGAATTTTTTTTGCTTTTTTTTGGGGGGGGGGCACACCTGCAGCATATGGAAGTTCCCAAGCTAGGGGTCGAATCAGAGCTACAGCTGCCTGCCTACTCCACAGCCACAGCAATGTGGGATCCGAGCCATGTCTGGGATCTGCACCACAGCTCAGGGCAACACTGGATTCTTAACCCACTGAGCAAGGCCAGGGATCAAACCCATGTCTTCATGCATTCTAGTCAGGTTTGTCAACCACTGAGCCATGAAGGGAACTCCCAATGAACTTTATTTTTAAAAAGATATATCCTACAGGAGTTTCCATTGTGGTTCAGCAGATTAAGACCCAATGTTGTCTCTGAGAGGATATGAGTTCCATCCCTGGCCTGGCTTAGTGGATCTGGCATTGCCACAAGCTGTGGCAAAGGCTGCAGATGCAGCTCATGTCTAATGTTACCATAAGCCTCAGCTACAACACCTATTAGACCCCTAGCACAGGAACTTCCCTGTGCTCCAGGCGCAGCCATAAAAAATATATATATATATTCCATGTTCATCCATGGTGTCACAAATGGAAAAAGTTCCTTCTTTTTTAAGATTGAATAATATTTTATTACATATTATATTATTTATTACATTTATTAATATATATACATGGTTATTAATTATTAATGTATTGATATTGCTATACATTATAATATAGTTATAGTATTAATATGAGATAGTAATATTGCCGGTAATTACTAATATTACTATATTATATACCATATCACATTTTCTTTTCCAATCATCTGGCAACAGACATTTAGATTGTTTCTATGTCTTGGTTATTGAGAATAATGCTAAAATGTACATGGGAGTGATTTCTCTTCAAGATCTCGATTTCCTTTGGATATGTGGGAGGACTTCCTCATGATTCAACTCAGGTATATTGAGCTCTTTATGCTGTACTATGTGTTCGTCTTTGTCAGCTCCAGCCAGAGATGGTCTCTTACTGCATCTTTCACTCTTGCAACAAGGATTTCTTTATAAGAGCAATAATGGAGATGGTAGGGTAGCCATGCTTTACAGAGCCTGTGTGAACCTCTGTCTCATCCATTTGACAAATATTAATCTAGTACCCTGGTGTCCCAGGCACCATGCTAGGCACTGGGGACAAAATAGTGAACAGTACAGAACTGGCTTTGCTCTCGAGGAGTTCACATTATAGGAGCATTCAAAGAAAGGACCAGCCAGGGGTGGGGATGGGTGTGGAGTTAGGGAAAGAGATCTAGAAGCAGGTGCACCACTGTCCGTGGTACTGAATCTTAATTGCATTCATTTCACTGCACCCCCAGGCTGCTGTCATATTCATTTAAATCTGGTGGTCCTGAAAAATCCTTCAAGGAAGTCTGAAACAGACAAAGGAGAAGACACTGAGGGTGGCTCCAGTAGGGAAGGACTTGCAAGAGAGAAAGGGAAATGGGGGGGGGAGAGACACAGACATAGATAGAACCCAGAAGAGGCCTGGGGCAAATATTTCTGGAGAAAAATGTTCACCACCAATAGACATGTTTCAACTTCAAATCATAAACTCAGACCTCAAAATGACACTCAGAACTTTCCCAGAGACCTGACCATGTGTCCCTAGAAGGCTTGCTGTTCCATTGAGCAAGTTATTTCATACCTTCTCCTCCTTCAGATCTCTCAAATTCCCTGCTCTTTCTTCATCCTCAATGAATGACCCCATTGCATGGGAACCACTGAAGAGAACCTCTCTCATTTTTCTTCTGCCAACCCTATAATTCCACCTACCTACCACACCCACCTTCTGCCCCTTCTCCAGCACCATCAATATTTCTTTATTGTATCATTTCCAACAGTGAACAAATGGGGAATTATTCTTTAATAGGTAAAGACGTGTTCAGCATGATGGAAAAGTTCTTGAAATGGACAGTGGTGATAGTTGCACAACACTGAATATACTTAATGCCACTAAACTCTCCACTGAAAATGGTTAAAATGGCAAAGCTTTACATACCTTTTACCACCATAAAAAAGAACCCACCTTTATTGATCATGTGCACCCTTCCAGTTAATCTCCATTTCTCTTATTCCCTCACTAGCCATTCTTATCTGCATATTCTGACACTTTCACTTCTTTTGGAGAGGAACTGGATCATTTTTCCCCCTGTCACACTGCCCAGCATACAGGAAGGGCTGGGTGAATATTTGAATTAATGAATGAAAGACTTTTTACATCCATTTTTTACCTAAGTGGATGAATCCTAAGGACATGATATTCAGCAAAAGAAATTGGACATAAAGAACACATTTATATGATTCCATTTATATGAGGTTCTAAATTTCAAAAGCTTTTTCTTAAGGAGGTAGTAAATTTTTAAGCTTTGTATGCAACAGAGTCTCTCACAATTGCAGATGGCCCCCAATTTCCAATGATTCAATTTATGATGGTGCAAAAGTAAGACACATTCAGTAGAAACTGTAATTCAAATTTTGAGCTTTTATCTTTTCCCCAGCTAGCAATGTGCAGAACCATACTCTCATGATGCTGGGCAGCAGCAGTGAGCTGCAGCCCCCAGTCAGCCACACGTAGGGTAAACAACCAATGCACTTATAGCTATTCTGTATCTGTACAACCATTATGTCATTCACTTTCCATACAATATTTGATAAAGTACATGGAATATTAGGTACTTAATTATAACATAGGCTTTGTGTTAGGTGATTTTGCCCAACTGTAGACTAATGCAAATGTTCTGAGCACATTTAAAGTGGGCTAGGCTAAGCTATGAAGTTCAGTAGGTTAAGTGTATTAAATGCATTTCAACACAATATTTTCAGTTTACAATGTGTTTACTGGGATGTAGCCCCATCAGAAGATGAGAAAGATCTATACTTTATTTGGCCAGTGGAGCACAAAAACAGACAGAAACAATATGTATATGAATAAACATGGCCACATTCCAATAAAGTTTTATTTACAAAACCAGATGGCCAGTCCATAGGCAGCAGTTTTATTGAGCCCTTAAAGAAATGGCAAAATTTATCTACTAGGCATCTTAGTGGAGAAGAGGGGTACAGGGCACCAGGGAAATTTCTGAGATGATGGAAATATTCTATATTCTGATGAGTGTGGTGTTTATATGGGTATATACATATGGGAAAAGTCTTCTGTTTTAATATGACTTTCTTTTTTTGGCACACCCAAGGCATGCAGAAGATCTCTGGGCCAGGAATCAAACCCAAGCCACAGTTCTAACCAGAGCCATAGCAACGGCAATGCCGGATTCTTAACCCACCAAGCCATGAGGGATGACTTAAAGAGTTGCCAGTATCTAAAGAAAGCAAACTATTTTATTTTATAATGGTGGAGGTAGGGTTTAGGTGGGGGTGGGGATCCAGAAAAGATGTAATAGAGCCTAGGAGCAGGGAGCTCTTGACACTGATTAGAAAAGAGGGAGACCTGGAGGCTAGGAGTGGAGGCAGGATAAGCCCTGAATGTGGTTGAGGAGAAGGCATGGCACAAGAAAACCAAAATGTAAGTACAGCTAGCAACCTCTCCACTTTACAGATGGGGAAAGTGATGGGAGAGAGTGCCAGAGCAAAGCCAGGCAACTGATGCTGGGAACGGGAAAGCTGCCACCAGCCCCTACTGCTCCTCCCCTCTCCACCCAAGGGTATTGAAGGCTTTCTGGACAGAAGTTGAGAGAATGCATCTGAGCTTCAATTTGAAAACAGGTTACTCCTTTCTGGCTGCAACAAGCACTGGAGAAGATCAATTTGGAGACAAAAACACTTTGTGGCCACTAGCAGAGAGATTAAGTCACTTCCTCCAATCTCTCATCTCACAATTGACCTTTTCTGCCTCTCTCTCCTTCCTCACCCCCAGACCCTGGCCTCCTGCCGTGAAACTCTGATCTTCTGCTGTGAGGAGAGGCTCCAAGCTGTGGAGTTAATGAACCAGCCACTGGACAAGGTTCTGGAGCAGGCCTGCCGCCACTCTTGGGTGAACCTCTCCAGAGTTCCCACCCCTCGCACTCAGGGCTTGAAAACTCCACCTCCAGACCCTGTGGGCACCTATACTCCAGGTAAACCCCCACAGAAAGGAGTCCAGGATAGTGGGTGCCCTTGTTGCCACATCTCCCCTATTCCTCTGGCTGCTGCCTTCCCTGGGTAATTGTCCCCGCCCCCTCCCAGATCAAGCAAGAGGACTGAGAGCCAGTCTCCAGCTGAACCCATGTTTTTGACTAGCTCTTCCCACTGCTTCCCACACCCAAGCGTGCACAACCCCTTCAGTCACTCCCTGACACTACTCATATTAACCCCCCTATCGAACCCTCCCCCCTGGACCTTCTCCCAGCCCCTTGAGTAAAGCCCCCTTCCCTGGGGGCCCGTCACCACCTGAGAACAGAAGAGGGGGACTCTGAAAGCCAGGATGGGGAAAAGGAGACCCTGGCATCTCACACGCGCCCCGCCCCCAACTCTGGCAGAGTGCGCCGCTGTACTGTATGAAGCCAAGCAACTGCTGATGGAGTCTAAGGACACTTTGCTAGATATGGCAAAGAACGAGGAGGACATCCGGGAACAACAACAGCAGATAAGCGATCGCGTGTGCGCCTCGATAGCACAAAAAATGCGTGAGACTTTGGAGCTGAAGGTAGGCCCCACTGGCAGTGCCCCTCATCGGCAGCTGGAGTCTAGAATGGGAGAGTACGGAGGAGGGAGAAAGGGGGTGCAAGAGGAGATGGGACAGAAAGCCAGAGTGACCCCCCTGTGCTCCTACCCACTCAGGATAAAATGAACATGACCTTAGGACTGATGAGGAGAACTATCCACCGGTGCACAAAATTCAACCAGGAGATGTACATCACCCGCGGCCTCACCAAGGTATGGTTTGGGGAAAGGGTCTGCGGGGATGGGGTCAGGGGTATCAGGTAGGCTGGGACTCATGGTTCTGCACACCACACCCTGCCAGGGTCCTCTGTCTAAAACTCACCTGGAGACTCGAGAGAAACTGGACAGACCTCTGGTTCGTGTATACCAGAGACACGTGGGCACCCAACTCCCAGAAGCCACGCGCCTTGCCCAGGTACACCTCTCTCTGTCCCCCTTCTGTGATTTCCCACCCTCTCCAGGCAAGGCCCTGCCCTGCTAAGACTCCTTTCTCAAGCACATTTATCCCAGGTAAGACCCCCTCGCTCAGGTCTATGAGTCCTTCAGCTCCTCACCCAGGAGGAGGTTCTTCAATACCCACAGCTATCTCAAGTTCCCTCAACCTCTGTCCCACCTCTATCCAGGTCTGCCCTCCCACACACACATCACCTTCAGGCTCACCTGCTCCCTCATACTCGTCCTGTCGTCTTGTATTCTTTTCCAAGTACATCGTGGCCCAGGTGTGTTACTCCAACCCCATTTGAGGCTCACTCCTAGCTGTGCTCCATCCCAGACGGGGCCCTTCCGCACGCACACCTGACTCAGCTGTGTACCCCCCTTCCCATCTGAGGCCCAACCCTTCTTCATCTGTTGTCCTTTCACACGCTCACCTGGCTCAGGTGTGTCCGCCTATCCCAGAGAGTGCCTCGTGGAGACCCTCCTGTCTCCCAGCACGGTCCCTCCCCGTCTCCAGGGCACTGACAAGCTGCAGCGCCACATCTCCCTTGCGGAAAAGAATCTGAAGGAGCTCCTTGCTGCGCGCAAGAACCTCACCTGGAGCCTGAACTGCAAGAAGATTGGGCATGAAGTGGACGACAACGTGGTGCGCCTGCGCCTCCGCCAACGGCACCCACAAGTGTGCTACGAGCAAGCGCAACGCCTAGTCAGCGACTGGGACCCACGCACGCCGCCGCGCTGGGAGTCCAGCGCCGCAGCCAAGTGACAGGAGCACCCCTGCCCCTAGCGGGCCACAGCCCAATGGCCCCCTCTATCTTCTGATCCACTCTCCATTGAGCGCCCTCTAACAGAATTATAACTAAAAATAACAATAATTACCATTTATTAGGCATCGACTGTGTATCACTTATCATAAAACACCTTATAGGCAGTGTATCTTGGAAGTTAATAGTATGGGTTTAGCCACCATATTTCTGGGGTTCAAATACTGGCTCCCTAATTTAAAATTGTGTGGCCTTAGGCAAGTCACTGTTCCTCTCTGACCTCAGTGTCTCCAACCTTTAAACTGTAGAATTACAGCATTCACCTCAAAGCCTTATCATAAGAATAGATGAGTTATACATTAAAGGCCTGTAGAATGGTGGCTGCATATAAAATATACTCAACTGCAGGTGAATTGTTATTGCCACTTTACAGTTAAGGAAAGTACATGAGGTTAAGCAGATGCCCAAGGTTGTGCAGCCAGTAAGCAGAAAAGCTAGGATTTTAATATCTGACTTGAGCCTTAGCTCTAAGCTGAACTTGGATTCTGCATTTATTGACAAAACACACGCAGGGATACAGCTTCCTCTAGAGCTCTTTCTAGTGGAGGCTGTTTATTTTCCCAAACCCCAAGTGGGCAGGTGGAGTTGTGCCCTCCCCTCCTCCCATTGCCCTTTCCTCCATTTACCTGGGGGAGGGGATACTGCTCCTTCAAAATTCACAGCCTCCTTCATTCATTTATTAAGCCCCTATAAAGTGCAAGGTTCTGAGCCAGGCTCTGAGAGTGCAGCAGTGAGCAAGGTTCACATGGTCCCTGATCTCAGGAAGCTCATAAGTTGATCAAGAACAGCTCTACTGTGGCCTCCTACAGGAAGCTCACCTGACTAAAGCCCACCAGACATTCAGGCATAGATCGGTTTCTCCTCCCTGTTCTCTTGGACACCCTCCCATCACAGAATTCCTCACAGCAAGCTGTGATAATCATCTTCTCTCATAGGAAGATTCCAGGGTGTGGTATACCTAGAATAAGAGGTGTCTATTCAAGCCACAAATATTTCCCAAGCAACTGCTTCGTGCAAGAGTCTGTGTTAGGTGCTGGGGATATGTTGAGGAATAAAACACGCATGATCTGTCGCTCTTGAAACTGACCATGCACATGCAAAGAATTTCCCTCGCAAATATCTTTCTGGCAAAGTCACTGGACACAACCTAGCCCAGCCAACATTTTACAGAGAAGGAAATAAAGTTCAGGAAGGTAAAGTATATTAGCCCAGAGTCATAGAGCCAGCAAGGGATGAAGAAGGATTTGAATCTGGATCTGAATCCATGTTCTCTCTTTTGCTCCACACCACAAGCATCCATGGGCTCACCATTACAACTGAGTGGAGATGGAGAAGATTATGCTCATTGGGCAGGGAAATACATGGGGGCAGGGCGGGGGGTGCTGCATGCCTAGGATCGCATTGCTGAGGAATATGTCTAGGGGTTTAAACCAGCAATATCTGACTCAGAGCCATTGGACACCAGTACCAGCTCCCTTATCTGAAGAAGGACTTAGCCTAGGGATCACCAGGGGCTCACTGTGGTTCTAATTTCCCCAGGAATGTTCTTCAAGGCACTTCCTCCTTGCACTCATCCAACAGGAAGCAGATAGCACACCCAATTTGAAGAAATTTTAACAAAGAAATGACAGCTGATGCCCATTATTTTTTATTAAATTATACTTGATTTACAATGTTGTGCCAATTTCTGCTGTACAGCATAGTGTCCCGTCATATGTATATATATTCTTTTACTCATACTATCTTCCATCATGTTCTATCCCAAGAGATTGTGTATAGTTCCCTAGGCTATACAATAGGACTTCATTGCTTGTCCATTCTGAATGTAATAGTTCGCATCTACCAACCACAAACACCCCATCCATCCCACTCCCTCCCCCCACCCCCTTTGGCAACCCATTACTAAAAGATTCTGTATTTTTTAATTCATCTAACTTACTAAAATTTATTCCTAAGCCCCATATTGTCAGGTTTACCAGGTCATTTTCAGGCATGTGCAGAGCAGTAAGACTTTTGTGTCCAGACTGCATATTCCCAAAAGGTCCAACAAGGCAATGCTCTGCCTTCCTGCTTCAGGTCTCATCCTAAACAAGCATCATTTTTGAGTCTGCTTTTTCCGCACCGTTTTGTTCTTTTCATTTGCTTTCACTTTTGTTTTTGTTTTTGTTGTCTTTTTAGGGCCACGGGTACAGCATATGGAAGTTCCCAGGCTAGGGGTCAAATCAGAGCTACTGATGCCAGCCTACACCACAGCCACGGCAATGCAGGATCAGAGCCACGTCTGTGACCTACACCACAGCTCATGGAAACACCAGATCTTTAACCCACTGAGTGAGCCCAGGGATTGAACCCTCAGCCTCATGGATACCAGTCAAATTTGTTTCCATTGCACCACAACAGGAACCCCTTTTTGACACTGTTTTTGGTTGGTTGTTTGTTTTGTATTTTTGTGCTTTTCATTAGTGGTTTCACTGTTCTAAATAGCCCCTAAGCTTCATGCCAAAGTGCTGCCTGTGTTGTGAAGCACAAGGCTAGCACATGACATACAGAGAAAATAATGTGTTACACAAGCTTCCTTCATGAATAAGTTATAGTGCCATTGGCCTTGAGTTCAATGTTAACAATTTGCATTAATGTACAATGATTTTATTGAACCATATATCATTAAATGTCTTCTTTCAGCAGAAAAACACATAAAACATGGTTGTGTATTGGTCAGTTGCCAAAAATGTGACCAAAGGCTCACAAGAATCTCTTTTTGTGTATCTCCTAGGAGCACTTGTTCTGTATTTGGGAAACTTTACACAACACAGTTACCATAAGTAATGAGAATGTACTGAATGCTGACATTTGCAAAGGTGTAGGCAAAATGTAGGGAAACCTCAAAGGATAACATGGTACCCAAGGTGCTAGTTATTGTGGGGAGCCACCTTTACCATTCACATGAAGGCACGAGGTGGTCAGAAGCAGTCAGCCTTGCAATGCTGCCATGTGGATGCTGGGAGAATAAATGCCTCTATCCCATCTCCCTCTATCAGTCAGAGCTAAAGAGAAAGGGAGCCCATTGGCACAGTCCATCCATCCTCTTGGGACATAGAGCCATCAACACCCTTCAGACTTTTGCGCCTCTTACAGGTCCTTTCTGGGTCAGGGGAGAAACTGTTCCCTTTGTCTGCATCTTTGGGCATCCATCACCGCCAGAAACCTTGCATGGGGATGCAATTTTTCCCTTCACATGCAATGACTTACCCTCTGGGTTGCAATCTGCCACCCCATTCCTTGCTGACAAACCCCTAGTTTGTTACCTCAGTTCACCCAATATTCCCTAACAACACTTGCACAATACCCTCTATTGCCTCAGAGCTGAGATTTCAGCTGTTGCCCCAGGTCGAGTTGTGGGTACCCAGGGAACCTCTCAATGACACCATAAGGTGAATGTCATCATCCCCATGGTAGAGATGAAGAAATAGGGCAGGGGCAAGACTTATAATGCCACCCAGCAATTGAGGGGTTAAGTCTGGACCTGGCTCGGCAGTAACAAAGCTGATAAGTAACCATGAGGACGTGGGTTCAATCCCAGGACTTGCTCAGTGAGTTCAGGAACCAGCATTGCCATTAGCTTTGGTGTAGGTTGAAGATGCACTGCTGTGCCTGTGGCTTAGGTTGGCAGGCATAACTCTGATTCAACCCCTAGTCTGGGAACTTCCATATGCCATGGGTGTGGCCCTAAAAAGCAAAAAAGAAAAAGCAAATTAAAAGTGCGAGAATGTCCCCACAAGGGAATACTGCATTGCTGCCAAAGAATGGTCCAGGTATCATTTGCATCAGAACACCTGCAGTGGCTGTCAATGATGCAGATTACTAGGCCACATTCCAGACCTACAGAATCTGAATCCCAGGAGGCAGGGCCTAGGAATTTGCATTTCCAACGGGTCTGATGCACACCAATGTTTGAAACGCATTCCCTCCCTGCTGCCAACTTGCCAGGGCTGACTTCTGCCCTGGCCACAGTGGACTCTAATGGAGGGGCTCCCCAAAATATTTTCCATTAATTGCTTTTTAAAATCAGAAGAAATATATTAATATATAAAAGTAAATACATAGGAATTTCCCGGTGGCCTAGTGGTAAAGGATTCTGCATTGTCACTGCTATGGCTTGATTCCTGGCCCAGGAAATTCTGCATGCCATGGGTGCAGCCAAAAAAAAATTTTTTTAATTTATAGAGAGTTCCCTCATGAGTCAGCAGGTTGAGGATCTGGTGTTTCTGTGGCTCTGGTTACAGCTGGGTATGGGTTCAGACCCTGGTGTGGAAACTTGTGCATGCCTCGGGCATGACCAAGATAAAAATTTATAAAAATAAATAAATAATATGTAACATTATGTACCACTTATACTATGTATAATATAGTATATGGCATATAATATGATTATATAAAATATTATAAATATTTAAATTATTAAAATTATAACTTCAGCCTGGATTATATTCATCTTTATACAATGCAGTTTTTTTTTCTCTTGTTTTTCTCTTTATAGCCTTGCCTGTGGCATATGGAAGTTCCCAAGTTAGGGGTCAAATCAGAGCTGCAGCTGCAGGCCTATGTCATAGCCACAGCAATACAAGATCCAAGCCATGTCTGTGACCTGCATTGAAGCTTGTAGGAATGCTGGATCCTTAACCCACTGAGTAAAGCCAGGGATCAAACCTGCATTCTCACAGAGACAACCTTGAGTCCTCAACCCACTGAGCCACAGTGGGAAATCCACCAATGCAGGGGGGTTTTTTTCCAATTGTTTTTTAATTATGGTGAAATACACATAACATATACTAATATAACCCTTTTTATTTGTCTAGTTCAGTGGCACTAAGGAACTCACACTGTTGTGCAACAATCACCAACCATTCATTCCTCTTTTCATCTTGCAGAACTGAAATTCTATCTCCATTAAAAATAATCCCTTATCCTCACCTTCCTGCAGCCCCCATTCTACATTCTATTTCTATGATTCTGACTACTCTAGGAACCTCATATGTTATGCAGATTTTTTTAATGATTTTATACTTTTTTATCAAGGAAGAAAGCCATAAAGGTGAAAGTGCCTCAGGCCTGTGAAAGGCATAAAAAGGTCTGCATCCATCTCATTCATTTAGTCAGTCAACATCATTCAGTAGCATTAACTGAAGCCAGCCATGATTCTGAGCACTAGGAGATATATTTTGCAAACACCCTGTTGATTTTATTCCTAATAAATATAAATCTAAATGTTGCCCTCCACCCCCTGGCCCATGTATACCCTTACCTTCCAGTGTAAGGCACCATCAACTCTTGCCTGGCTGGTTCTATAGCCTCCTAACTGGACCTCCTGTGGTAGTTTTTCCCCAAAATGCACAAACACAGCAAGGCCAGAACAAGCAATCTAGTCCTCATCATTGTACTACTAACCACAACAGCAAACAGCACCCATCACCCCTGCTGTCTTAGTCTGTTCAGGTGGCTCTAACAGAATATCATAGACTGAATGGCTTGTTAACAACAGAAGTTTATCGCTTACAGTTCTGGAGGCTAGTAAATACAAAATCAAGGGGCCAGTATTGTTGCATTCTGATGACAACCCTCTCCCTGACTCATAGCAGGCACCCTCTCGCTGTGTTCTCACAAGAGCTCTCTGGAGTCTCTTTCTTAAGGACATTAATCCCACTCATGAGGGCTCCACCCTCATGACCTAATCACCTCCCAGAAGCCACGCCTCCTTATGCTATCATCTTTGAGGGTTAGGATTTCAACCTACGAAGGGGAGGGGGGACACAAAAGTTCAGACCATATCAATCTGACCTCATCACCTGTTTCCCCACCATCCCATGCAACTCCCCATTCTGATATTTGGAGTTTCAGTCATTTTTATTTCTGTATGAGTTTCCTATTGCTGCTATAACAAACTACCACAAATCAAGTGAAAATTTAGATCTTACAGTTCTAGAAAGTAGAAGTCAAGCTGGATTTCACTGGATCCAAATCAAGTTGTTCACCGGGCCATGGCTCCTCTGCAAGCTCTGAGGGAGAATCCATTTCCTAGCCTTTTCCAGCTTCTAGAGGCTGCTCGCATTCCTTGACTGGTGACCTCTTCCTCCTTCTTCAAAGCCTGCAGCAGTGTCTTTAAATCTCTCTCTTTTTCTGACTCTAACTCTTTGCTTATGTCATCACATCTCCTTCTGATTCTGACCCTCTTGCCTGCCTCTTACAAGGAACCCTGTGGTTAAAATGAACTAACTTAGGTGATCCAGAATAATCTCCCCATTTCAAGATTCTCAATCACATTGGCAAAGTACATTTTACCATATAAGGTAACATGTTCACAACTTCAAGGAATTTAGACATGACGCCTTTGGGAAGGTAAAGGAGATGAGCATTTATTCAGCCTACCACACTTTCTTCCACACTTCAAACTTTCTTTTGCCTCCAAGCATTTGAACACATTACTCCCTCCGCTTAGAAAATTCTCTCCCACATCAGCGAATAGAAGTTACACCCATTCTGCAATGCATTTAGAAAAGTTTTAAGAACACTTGTTATAAAGATATTTCTGGAGTTCCCGTCATGGCACAGTGGTTAACGAATCCGACTAGGAGCCATGAGGTTTTGGGTTCAATCCCTGGCCTTGCTCAGTGGGTTAAGGATCTGGCGTTGCCGTGAGCTGTGGTGTAGGTTGCAGATGCGACTCAGATCCCGAGTTGCTGTGGCTCTGGCGTAGGCTGGTGGCTATAGCTCCGATTAGACCCCTAGCCTGGGAACCTCCATATGCCAAGAGAGCGGCTCTAGAAAAGGCAAAAAGACAAAAAAAAAAAAGATATTTCTAAGACTGCTACTTACAAACTGCGTTGGGAACAGTGTTACATCAGTAAATGGAACATAGCCATTCTGCAGTTTATGTAGTATTTAAGAGCACTTGTTATAAAGATATTTCTAAGAATGTTACTTGAAGCTGTCTTGAAGGAGAAATGAAAGAAAAGAAATTCTCTCCCTACCCATTTTTCTATCTCGTACCATCAGTTTCCCTCATCCTATGGACTATATCAAACCCCCTGCACTTTCCCCTTATAATTCTTGTCCCATTTGTTCGTGATAGTCTAGTGACTATAATGCCTCAAGGGTACTGCCTTAGTTTGGAAGGCTCTTAGAAGCAAACCCCAAAACAATAATTCAAGTGTAAGAAGTTTATCTGGAAGGCAATTTGAGGAAGCCCCAGGATAGGAACAGGGCAGTGAGTCAGGGAAAAGAAGGCAGCCAATAACAGGTATTAAACAAATTACCACCATGGGCAATTGAGGCTCAGTCCTCTTGGGGACCTCTCAGAGACTGTGGAGAGCATGCATCTCAGAATTATTCCAACCAAGGAGCAAGGAGGCTGGGCTACATCCATAAACTCTAGCCAATCATTGACTGAGGGCTGCACTTCTGGTTTTGCATGGACCAAGCCAGCTTCAATGGCCAGAGGTAGCACTCAGTTGCAAGGGCTAGCAGTTGGTAAGGCTAGTGTAGAGTGCAGGGAAATGGTGCCAAGGAGATATGGGTGTGGCACTGATATCTATTGCAGAGAGGGATTTTATCTCTCTTATTCCCCCTGCATCCCAGTACCAGGCACATAAAAAATGTTGGGTAAATATTTGTTGCTTGAATCAATGAACAAATTAAGTGGAATAACTTAAAGTTTGCAGTGTTTTTACATGCAATGCCTTATTTAATTTTCGGCTTAAATATGGAAAGATTCCCTTGTAATTAGCTGGTTCACCATGACATTACTAGCTTCCTTATTATATTTCCAGTTTTCCTGGAAAAAAGAGATTGGCAGAGGAAGCAGTACAGCATCAGATGGGGAAAGAGGCAGACTTGGGCTTGACCTTTCCTAGCTGTATCTTTAACCTATCTGAGCCACAGTTTTCTCTTGTGTAAAACTGGCTAATAGAATTACTTCTATTACAAGGTTGCTGTCAGGATTCATTGAGATGATACTGTATATCATTTACCCCAGTCCCCATTAGTATGAAAGGCTCCATGAATAGTAAAAACTAATGTTCATTTTTTTAATCATTGAAGTGAAATTCACTTGACATAAAAGTAGCCATTTTAAGGTGTACAATTCAGTGGCAATTCATTGAATTCACAACCACCACCTGTATCTAGCTCCAAAACATGTTCATCACTCCCAAAAGGAGAACTTGTACTCTTCAAAGTTTATTCTCATTCTACTCTAAGGAAGATCTTTCTGCTTCTCAGAGATGTCTAAACATGTAGGGGCAGGGTTAATGTTGTGAAATAGTGAGTTTCCTGACATAGAAACAATCAAGCATGGGCTAGAATTTGCCAGGAACATTATACTAAGGAGAGTCAGATAGAACTAAAAGAGTAGTTCCAAATCAACAGAGATTGGATAAAAACAGAAATTCCCAACTAGGAGCAATTCTGTCCAAGGGAACATTGGCAATGTCTGGAGGCATTTTTTCTTGTCACAACTAGGGGGTAAGAGGTAGGGGATGCTGCTGACATTGAAGAGGCCAGGGATGCTGCTATATGCCCTATAGAGCACAGAACAGACCCCCTCCATGATAAAGAATCACTCAGCCAATCAGTACCACCTCCAAAATGATGCAGCTGACAAGGGATTAGTCTCCAAAATATACAAACAACTCATACAACTCAACAGCAAAAACAAACAAACAACCCAATTTAAAAATGGGCAGAAACCTAACGACATTTCTCCAAAGAAGACATATGGATAGCCAACAGACACATAAAAAATGGTCAATATCACTAATTATCAGAGAAATGCCAATCCAAACTGTATTGAGGTACCACCTCATACCTGTCAGAATGGCCATCATTAGTAAGTCTACAAATAATGAATGCTGGAAAGGGTGTGGATAAAAGGGAATCATCCTACACTGTTGGTTGGAAAGTAAATTGGTACAACCACTATGGAAAACAGTATGGAGATACCTCAGAAAACTAAATATAGAACTACCATATGACCCAGCATTTATTATTATTATTCTTGGGCATTTATCCAGACAAAATGTTCCTTGTGAGGACTGAATGGTACCATTCCTTGAAAAAGATACACGCACCCCTATGGTCATTGGAGCACTATTCACAATAGCCAAGACATGGAAACAATCTAAATGTCCATTGACAGATTAATGGATTAAGAAGATGTGGTATATATTACCCAATGGAATACTACTCAGCAATAAAAAAGAACAAAATAATGTCATTTGCAGCAACATGGCTAGAACTAGAGACTCTCATATTAAGTGAAGTAAGTCAGAAAGAGAAAGACAGGAGTTGCCATCATGGCACAGCAGAAATGAATCCAACTAGGAACCATGGGGTTGCGGGTTCAATCCCTGGCCTCTCTCAGTGAGTTGAAGATCCAGCATTGCTGTGGGCTGTGATATACGTCACAGGTGCAGCTCAGTTCTGGTATTGCTGTGGCTCTGGCATAGGCCAGTGGCTGCAGCTCTGATTGAACTCCTGGCATGGGAACTTCCATGTGCTGTGGGCATGGCCCTAAAAAAGATAAAAAGACAAAAAAATAAAATAAATGTTAAAAAAGAAAGAAAGAGAAAGACAAATACCATATGATATTATTTATATCTGGAATCTAATATACAGCACAAATGAGAAAAGAAACTCAGACAAACTTGGAGAAGAGACTTGTGGTTGCCAAAAGGGAGGGAGAGAGAGTGGGATGGATTGGGAATTTGGGGTTAGTAGATGCAAAGTATTGCATTTGGAGTGGATAAGCAATGAGATCCTGCTACATAGCACAGGGAACTATATCTAATCACTTGTGATGGAACATGATGGAGGATAATGTGAAAAAAAATGTATATATATGTATAACTGGGTAACTTTGCTGTCCAGCAAAAATTGACAGAACATTGTAAATCAACAATAATTTAAATATGAAAAAAAATTACTCAGCCAAAAACAATTAATTGTGTTAAGATTGAGAAACCCTAGACTAAACTAAGTACAACTCAGAGTCATCTTCAAAGCAAAAATGTCTTTCTTTCTTATTTTTTAATGATTTTTATTTTTTCCATTATAGTTGGTTTATGGTGTTCTGTCATATAGTCTTACATCTACAAAAATTCTTTCTTTTTTATGGAGTTCCCACCATGGTGCAGCAGAAACAAATCCAACTAGGAAGGATGAGGTTGTCGGTTCGATCCCTGGCCTTGCTCAGTGGGTTAAGGATCCAGCATTGCCGAGAGCTGTGGTGTAGGTCACAGACACGGCTCAGATCCTGCATTGTTATGGCAGTGGCATAGGCCAGCAGCTACAGCTCCTATTAAACCCCTAGCCTGGGAACATCCATATGCTGAGGGTGCGGACCTAAAAAGACAAAAAAAAAAAAAAAGTCTTTCCTTTTAAGAACTTAATTGGAGTTCCCACTATGGCTCAGCAAGTTAAGGACCTAACATTGTCTCCATGAGGATGCAGTTTCAATCCCTGGTCTTGCTCAGTGGGCTGGTAACCTGGTGTTGCTGCAGGCTGTGGTGTAGGCCTCAGCTGCAGCTACTTCCATGTGCCAGAGGTGTGGCCATCAAAAAAAAGAGGAAAAAAAGAGGTTTATTGAAATATAATTAACAAGTAAAGGGAGATGGGATTAAGATGGCAAATAGAAGGAGTAGAGCTCAACTTTTCTCCTAAAAACAACAAAATTTACAACCAAATACTGAGCAATCTTTGACCAAATGGATCAGAAACATTCAAAAAGATATACTACTCCAGAAGACAAAGAGGAGGCCACATCAAGAGGCAGGAGGGGTGATTTCGTGATATAAACAACCCCAAACCTCCAGGGTGGGAAGCCCCACAGACTGGAAAGTAACTGGTTCACAGAGACTCACCTACAGGAGTGAGAGTTCTGAGCCCCACATCAAACTCTCACTTGTGGGGATCTGGCACTGGGAGAAAGAGCCCCCAGAGCATCTGGCATTGAAGGCCAGTGGGGCTTGTGCACTGGAGCTCCATGGGATTGGGGAGAAACAGAGATCCCATTCTTAAAAAGCACACACAGACTTTCACATGCACTGGGTCCCAGGGCAAAGCAAAATCTCCATAGGAATCTGAGTCAAACCTGACTGCAGTTCTTGGAGGACCTCCTGGGAAAATGGGAGTGAATGTGGCTTGTTGTCAGGGAAGGACATTGGAAGCAAAGCTCTTGGGACTATTTAGCAGCTGCCTTTCTCTGAAGGTGGCCATTTTGGGAAAATCCAGCCCCGCCCATCAGCACTGACAAGCCCCAGGGCAAACAACAATCCAGGTGGGATCACAGCCCCGCCCATCAATAAACACGCTGCCTAAAGACCCCTCAGGCACACAGCCACCTCTAATCCCATCCAGAGACAAAGTCCCACCCACCAGAGGGAGTAGAATCAGCTCCACCTACCAGTGGGCAGGCACCAGTCCCTCCCATCAGGAAGCCTACACCAAGCCCCTGTACTGACTTCAGCCACAGGGGGGGCAGACATCAGAAGTAAGAGAGGCTACAACTCTATTATCTGTAAGAAGGTCACCACACCAAAAACCTATAAAAATGAAAAGACAGAGAACTTTAATTCAGATGAGGGAGAAAGAAAAAACCCCAGAAAAACAGCTAAGCCATGAGGAGATTCTCAGCCTCCAGGAAAAAGACTTTAGACTATTGATGCTGAAGATGATGCAAGACATTGGAAATAAACTGGAGGCAAAGATGAATAACTTACAGGAAACACTGACCAAAGAGATACAAGATATAAAACTTAAACAAGAAGAGATGCAAAATACAATAACTGAAATAAAAAATTCACTAGAAGCAGCTAACAGCAGAATACAGGAGGCAGAGGAATGAATAAGCGAGGTGGAGGACAGATTAGTGGAAATTATGGATGCAGAACCGAAAAGAGAAAAAAGATTGAAAACAAACAAAGAGAGTCTCAGAGAACTCTGGGACAATATGAAACGCACCAACATCCATATTATAGGGGTGCCAGAAGGAGAAGAGGGAGAGAAGGAGACAGAAAAAATATTCCAAGAGATAATAGCCGAAAACTTCCCCAACATGGGGAAGGAATCACTCACTCAAATCCAGGAAGCACAACGAGTACCATATAAAATCAACCCAAGGAGGAACACTCCGAGACACATACTAATCAAACTGACCAAAATTAAAGACAAAGAGAAAATATTGAAAGCAGCTAGGGAAAAGAAACAAATAACATACATGGGAATCCCAATAAGGTTATCAGCAGATTTTTCAGCAGAAACTCTGCAGGCCAGAAGGGAGTGGCATGATATACTTAACGTGATGAAAGGAAAAAACCTCCAACCAAGATTACTTTACCCAGCAGGCTCTCACTCAGATTTGAAGGAGAAATCAAAAGCTTCACAGATAAGCAAAAGAATTCAGCACCACTAAACCAGCTTTATGACAAATCCTGAATGAACTTCTCTAGGCAGAAAAGAAAAGGCCACAACCAGAAACAAAAATACTACAAGTGACAAGGCTTACCAGTAAAGGTATATATACAGTAAATATACAAAAGCATCCACGTACAATTATGCCACCAAAATCAGAAATCGTGAGAAGAGGAGGGTACAATTGCAGGTCACTGGAGATGCACTTGCAATTAAGAGACCAACAACTTAAAACAATCTTGTATATATATATAGACACTTATATCAAAACTTCATAATAACTGCAAACCAAAAATCTTCAATTGGTACACAAGTAAGAAAAATCAACTCAAATACATCACTAAAGATAGTCATCAAACCACAAGAGAGGAGAACAAGAGAAGAAGGGAAGAAAAAAGAGCAACAAAAACAAATCAAAGCAATTAATAACATGGCAATAAGAACATACATATCAATAATTGCCAGAGTCCAGCTCCAGCAGCCAGGGTATTCCTGCAGGGACAATGCATGGACAGTGTCGGTAGATGCACACAGAGACAGCCTCTTTGTCCCTTCTTTCAGGGCGATGGAACACTCAAACTTTATTGGCATAAATGGTTGATTATATAGACAGTTTTTCACTACAGATTACATCGCAGTGTTAAAAGTACATTGGTTAACTATTAGGCTTTGTTTTTTGATCACATGGTGCAGTAGCAATATGTCATGTTTTAAAATCTTCAGCCTAACTAAATTTAGTGAGTACAATTCAAGGACAAACAGGCACAGCATATCATGTGGTAAAGAGGAGACCCAGCACAAACCATCTCATGGCCAGCCAGTTCCCACAAGCTGAAGAAGTTACAGACACAAAAAACTCCTGTCTTCAGACTAGTGTCCATCTTCAAAGTGTCCTTGGCAGGGAAACAGTATGAGAAAATACAAATCAACTTAGCCAGCTACCACTAAAAGTTTCTAAAATCAAGGACAAAACTCACAGCTGGGTTTCTTTTGATCAAGAATACTATATGTCTAATTTCTATAGACCTCATTAAAATGCTAACTCTAAAAGTTTACTGTATAACTAGTTAGTAGATAAATACTATGTTTTAATTAGGTTGGATTTAAATAGGGGAAAGTCCTTTAGGATGAAATTCTTATTATATTATTATTGTAATTTTGTTAAATCACAAATCACCACAGGAAAATAAGAGTGGGAAATAAGAATAATAAGCAAATAATCAGGAAAGACTGAGGAAAACTGAATAACAAATAAAACAACAGGAAAGACTAGGTCATCCAAGAAACAATCCATGTCCCCTGGCACAAACATGGAAATTGTTTTCCCAGGAAAGCCCCAATTCTTCGCCATCAACATCAACATGAGAGCCATGTAACCTGAGGCCTGCCCTCGGCTTGTACCATTCAGGCAGTCTTTTATCCTGACCAGAAGCCCACCTTTGGCATGCACCGTTTAAGCAGGCTTTTATCCTGACCAAAAGCCCATCTTTGGCATGCACCATTCAGGTGAGCTCCCTTCCTTGGTTAGGAACCTGCCTTCAGGTTTTTCTGCCATCAGGCAAGGTCCTTTTTTCTGATTAGGAACCTGCACTCAGTTTTGCACTATTCAGGCAAGCTCCCTTCCTTGGCTCCTTGTATCTTCTCAGCTCCCCGCAAATAATTACCTTAAATGTTAATGGACTAAACACCCCAACCAAAAGACATAGACTGGCTGAATGGATACAAAAACAAGACCCATATATATGCTGTCTTCGAGAGACCCATTTCACTTCTGAGGAAACATACAAATTGAAAATGAGAGGATGGAAGAAAATGTTCCATGCAAATGGGAATCAAAAGAAAGCTGGAGTAGCAATACTCATATCAGACAAAATAGACTTTAAAATGAAGAATATTTTAAGGGACAAGGAAGGTCACTACATAATCATCAAAGTATCAATCCAAGAAGAAGATAAAACAATTTTAAATATCTACGCACCCAACCTAGATTCACCACAATATATAAGGCAACTGCTAACAACCTTAAAAGGACAAATCGACAATAACACAATCATAGTGGGGGACTTTAACACCCCACTTACAGCAATGGACAGATCATCCAGACAGAAAATCAATAAGGAAACACAGGCCCTGAGTGAAGCATCAGACCAGATGGACTTAATAGATTTTTATAGGACATTCCAGCCAAAAGCAACAGAACACACATTCTTCTCAAGTGCACATGGAACATTCTCTAAGATGGATCACATCCTGGGCTACAAACCAAACCTCAGTAACTTGAAGAAAATTGAAATCATATCAAGAATCTTTTCCAACCACAATGCTATATGACTGGAGATCAACAACAAGAAAAAAACTGCAAAAAAACACAAACACGTGGAGACTCAACAACGTGCTACTAAACAACCAATGGATCACTGAAAAAATAAAGAGGAAATTAAAAAATACCTAGAAGCAAATGATAACAAAGATACGACACTCCAAAACTTATGGGATGCAGCAAAAGCCATTCTAAGAGGAAAGTTTACAGCAATACAAGCCCACCTCAGGAGACAAGAAAAAGCTCAAATAAACAAGCTAACTTTACATCTAAAGCAGCCAGAGAGAGAAAAACAGACAAGACCTAAAGTTAGTAGAAGGAAAGAAATCATAAAGATCAGAGCAGAAATCAATGAAATAGAAACAAGGAAAACCATAGAAAAGATCAACAAAATGAAAGGCTGGTTCTTTGAAAAGATCAACAAAATTGATAAACCCCTAGGCAGCAAAAAATAGAGAGGACTCAAATCAATAAAATGAGAAATGAAAAAGGAGAAGTAACAACGGACATCACAGAAATACAAAGGATCATAAGAGACTACTATATACAACTATACACCAATAAAACAGAAAACCTAGGAGTTCCCGTCGTGGCACAGTGGTTAACGAATCCGACTAGGAACCATGAGGTTGCGGGTTCGATCCCTGCCCTTGCTCAGTGGGTTAACGATCTGGCGTTGCCATGAGCTGTGGTGTAGGTTGCAGACGCGGCTCAGATCCTGCGTTGCTGTGGCTCTGGCATAGGCAGGTGGCTACAGCTCCAATTAGACCCCTAGCCTGGGAACCTCCATATGCTGTGGGAGCGGCCCAAGAAATGCCAAAAAAAGCCAAAAAAAAAACAGAAAACCTAGAAGAAATGCACAAATTCTTAGAAAAGTACAATCTTCCAAGACTAAACCAAGATGAAGTAGAAAAGATGAATGGACCAATCGCAGGCACTGAAATTAAACTGTAATTTAAAAACTTCCAACACACAAAAGTTCAGGACCAGATGGCTTCAGGCACTGAAATTAAACTGTAATTTAAAAACTTCCAACACACAAAAGTTCAGGACCAGATGGCTTCACAGGCGAATTCTATCAAACATTTAGAGAAGAGCTAACACCTCTCCTTTTGAAACTATTCCAAAAAATCGTAGAGGAAGGGACACTCCCAAACTCAGTCTATGAGGCCACCATCACCCTGGTACCAAAACCAGACAAAGATACCACAAAAAAAGAAAACTACAGGCAAATTTCACTGATGAACATTGATGCAAAAATCCTCAAAAAAATACTAGCAAACTACATCCAACAATACATTAAAAAGATTGTACATCATGATCGAGTGGGATTTATCCCAGGGATGCAAGTGTTCTTCAATATCCACAAGTCAATCAGTGTGATACACCACATTAACAAACTGAAGAATAAAAACCATATGATCCTCTCAATAGATGCAGGAAAGCCTTTGACAAAATCCAAAACCCATTTCTGATAAAAAACCCTTCAGAAAGTGGGCATAACGAGAACCTATCTCAACATAATAAAGCCCATATATGACAAACCCACAGCGAACATCATTCTCAATGGTGAAAAGCTGAAAGAATTCCCACTGAGATCAGGAACAAGACAAGGATGTCCACTCTTACCACTACTCTTCAACATAGTTTTGGATGTCCTAGCCACAGCATCAAGAAATAAAAGGAATCCAAATTGGAAAGGAAGACGAAAACTATCGCTCTTTGCAGATGACATGAAACTATACCTAGAGAATCCTAAAGACGCTACCAGAAACCTGTTAGAGCTCATCAATGAATTTGGCAAAGTCGCAGAATACAAAACTAATATACAGAAATTGACTGCATTTCTATGTACTAACAATGAAAGATCAGAAAGAGAAATTAGGGAAGCAATTCCATTTACCATCACATCCAAAAGAATAAAATACCTAGGAGTAAACCTATCTAAAGAGACAAAAGACCTGTATTCTGAAAAGTATAAGACACTGACAAAAGAAATCAAAAATGACACAAATAGATGGAAATACATACCATGCTCTTGGATTGGAAGAGTCAACATGATCAAAATGACTATACTACCCGGCATTCTACAGATTCAATGCAATTCCTACCAAATTACCAAGGACATTTTTCACAAAACTCGAACAAAATATTTTAACGTTTGTTTGGAAGCACAAAAGACCCAGAATAGCCAAAGACATCCTGAAAAAGAAAAATGGAGCTGGAGGAATCAGGCACCATCACTTCAGACGATACTACAAAGCAACAGTCATCAAAACTGTACAGTACTGGCACAAAGAAATATAGATCAGTGGAACAGGATAGAAAGCCCATAATTAAACCCATGCACCTACAGCCAACCAATCTATGACAAAGGAGGCAAGAATATACAATGGAAGAAAAGACAGCCTGTTCAGAAAGTGGTACTGGGAAAACTGGACAGCCACATGGAAAAGAATGAAATTAGAACACTCCCTAACACCATACACAAAAATAAATTCAAAATGGATTAAAGACCTAGATATAAGACCAGATACTATAAAACTCTTAGAGGAAAACATAGGCCAAACACTCTCCAACATAAACAACAGCAACATCTTCTCAGCCCCACCTCTTAGAGTAATGACAGTAAAAACAAAAATAAACAAATGGGACCTAATTAAACTTCAAAGTTTCTGCACAGCAAAGGAAACTCTAAACAAAACAAAAAGCCCATAGAATGGGAGAAAATATTTGCAAATGAATCGACTGACAAGGGATTAATCTCCAAAATTTATAAACACCTTCTTCAGCTCAATACCAAAAAAAAACAAACAACTCCATCAAAAAAATGGGCAGAAGATCTAAACAGTCAGTTCTCCAAAGAAGACATATGGATGGCCAAAAAACACATGAAAAGATGTTCAACATCACTCATTATTAGAGAAATGCAATCAAAACCACTCTGAGGTACCACCTCACACCAGCCAGAATGGCCATCATCAAAAAGTCTACAAACAATAATTGCTGGAGAGGGTGTGGAAAAAAAGGAACCCTATTACACTGTTGGCAGGATTATAAATTGGTGCAACCACTGTGGAAAACCGTATGGAGATGCCTCAGAAAACTGAACATAGAACTACCATTTGATCCACCAATCCCACTCCTGGGCATCTACCCAGAGAATACCATGATTCAAAAAGACACATGTACTCCGATGTTCATTGCAGCTCTATTTGCAATAGCCAAGACATGGAAACAACCTAAATGTCCATCGACAGAGGAGTGGATCAAGAAGATGTGGCAACATATACACAATGGAATATTACTTGGCCATTAAAAGGAATGAATACTGGCATTCTTAGCAACATGGATGGACCTAGAAATTATCATGCTAAGCGAAGTTACTCAGACAATGAGACACCAACATCAAATGCTGTCACTGACATGCGGAATCTGAAAAAAGGACACAATAAACTTCTTCGCAGAACAGATACTGACTCACAGACTTTTCCAAAGGAGACAATTTGGGGGTGTGGGCATGTGCTGGGGTTGTGGGATGGAAATCCTATAAAATTGGATTGTGGTGATCATTGTACAACTATAAATGTAATAAGTTCATTGAGTAACAAAAAATGTAAATATAAACATTTTAAAAAAGTAAAAAGTTTATCTAATGAATACATCTTTTTGTTTTGGTTTGGTTTGGTTTTGGGGTTTTTTTGGATCTTTGTGATAATACATCTTAATGTTATTTGTGTACATTGTAAAATGATCATCACTATTAGCATAATTAGCATATTCACTACCTGACAGAGTTACTATTTTCCTCTTTTGTGTATATGTGATGAGAATATTTAAGATCTACCCTCTTAACAACTTTCAATTATTCAAGACAGTATTATTAACTATAGTCACCACACTGTTCACTAGATCTCAGGAACTTATTCACCTTGTATCCTTTGACCAACCTCTCCCTGATTCCTTCCTCCCCCCCGACCCCGCCCCAGCCCATGGCAACCACCATTTTACTCTCTGCTCCCACGAATTTGCAAAGCTAAAAATTCTTGTGCAAGTCCTGGAAGGAAATATAACAGGTATGGGTGGTTATTTCAGTTCACCCTTCTTTCCATGTAGGTTAACACCCTGAGATCTCATCATAAATACTTCTACCTCAAACTCTAGAACGTCTAGTCAGTGAGCAGCTCTCTCCTTCAGGTATTTATGTGGTGATTCTTGGTCTTGCTGTAAGTAAACCAAACAGTGGGTTATCTGCCCTGTACACATCAAATAGCACTGTAAGGATTCAAAGAGGAGAATGGTGATTTAAAACCCTCCACTATGAGATGGGGAGAAGAGTTAACACTGAGCAGTCCCTGGTCATCAGCAAGTGGCAAGTTCTTCTATGCAAAATATTTTTTATTACAATATTATTTTTTTAATTAGAGTATAGTTGGTTTACAGTGTTATGTCAATTTCTGCTGTACAACATAATTACCCAGTTACATATATCCTCCAATATTAAAGACTTCCTTCTCTGGCAATAGAGTAAGCTCCTTTTGTTCAAGAAAAACTCAGTTCTTTAAGGGTATATATATGCAATTAGTAGATAAATAAGTCTTAGAGACTTAATACACAGTATAGTAATTATAGACAACTGTATTATAAGCATTATATTTGCTAAAAGAATGTGTCTTCCTTGTTCCCACTACTAGAAGAAATTTTAATTATGTGATGCTACCCATGGAGGAGTTAACTAACACTACCCTGGCAATCACATTACAGCATAAATGTATCAAAGCAGTATCTCCTGCCCCTTAAACTTACATAATGTTAGATGTCAATTCTATCTCAATTTCTAATGCTAAAAGGAAAAACTCTGGATTAAGTTTGAGAGCTGAGAACTTTTTTTTAACTTGCAAGAGAGTCACACCTTCAGAGAACTAGACCTCAGAATTAAAATTTAATATATATTTTAAAACAAAATCTACAAAATTATGGTTATTTTGTTCAGTATTCTAATTGTTTGGGAAAATACAGATATTCTTACTGCAGTGATATGCAAAGGCCAGCAAAAAAAATTAAAAATCAGCAATATGTTTTCTTTTAAGGAGGCAGCAATCTATGGTTGTATTTGTTATCTACTGCTATGTAATAAATTATTCAGTGGCCTAAAATATTTTATTATCTCTCAGTTTTCTGTCAAAATGTCTCTCCAGGATGAAGTCAATTTGTCAGCTGGGGCTGTGGTCTCATCTGACAGCTCTGCTGGAAGAGGCTCTGCATCTAGCTTTACCCACAAGATTCTGGTACTGTTCTGTCCTCACAAGCTGTTGGCTTGAGACCTCCCTTGGTTCTTTGACCCAGAGTCCTCTCCAACATGTCATTAAAATTGTGAAAAGCAAGGCAAGTAGGACAAGTCAGAGAGAATAAGATGAAAATCACATATTCTGTAACCTAATCTCAGATGTGGCATACCTTTCCTTGCAAGGTAGTCTCTTCATTAGAACTGAGTCACTATGTCTAACCACAGTCAAGGTGAGCAGGTTACACAAGGAAGTGCATACCAGGAGGTGGGGACCTGGTTTGGGGACAATGTCAGAAGCTGCCTATCCCAGGCCCCAATATTTAGTCTATTTTAGGTTTAGTGCCAAGTGAAACTTGAGCGAGTTAAGAAAAGACAAAGTGCAATGTAGGAGTTGCAAGGTGTTTTCCTGACTGTACTATGCAATGTGCACATTTAGCCATGAAGGGAAAAGAGAGAAGCTCATGGTAGGTTGAATGTTTCACTCTCTCACTTCATTCTTCTCTTTCTAAAGAAATTTCCTTATTCATTGTCCTCCATGACCTCTGGCTTTGCCTCTGGGAGAGACTTCCTTGTCCATCTCTGCCAAAAATAATGGAAATAAGGCAGCATATAAGACTGAGGCTTGAGGAGAGAGAGTGCAGATTTCAAAGGCCATTTCCTGCTAGTATAGATTTAGAGACAGAGATGTTTCAGGGTTGAACAATTATAGGCTTTTGACACAAGCAATGCTTACAATTTCTTCAATAATAAAAATTCTCTTTAGTCTCCCAAAGCAACAGAAATAAGAACAAAAATAAACCAATAGGACCTAATCAAACTGACAAGCTTTTACACAGCAAAGAAAACCAAAAAGAAAACAAAAAGACAACTTACAGAATGGGAGAAAATAGCTTCAAATGATACAACTGACAAGGGCTTAATCTCTAGAATATACAAGCAACTTATACAACTCAACAGCAAAAAAGCCAGAAACCCAATTGAAAAATGAGCAAAAGACCTGAATAGACTGTTCTCCAAGGAAGACATACAGATGGCCAACAAGCACATGAAAAAAAACGCTCAATGTCATTGATTATTAGAGAAATGCAAATCAAAACTACCATGAGATACCACCTCACACCAGTCAGAATGGCCGTCATTAATAAGTCCTCAAATAACAATTGATGGAGGGGGTGTGGAGAAAAGGGAACCCTCCTGCACTATTGGTGGGAATGTAAACTGGTACAACCACTATGGAGAACAGTATGGAGGTACCTTAGAAATCTGGACACAGAACTACCATATGACCCAGCAATCCCACTCTTGGGCACATATCCAGACAAAACTATTCTCAAAAAAACACATGCACCCAGATGTTCTTGCAGCTCTATTCACAATAGCCAAGACATGGAAACAACCCAAATGTCCATCAACAGACAATTGGATTAGAAAAATGTGGTATATATACTCAAGGGAATACTACTCAGCCATAAAAATAATAATAATGCCATTTGCATCAACATGGATGGAACTAGAAACTCTCATCCTGAGTGAGGTAAGTCAGAAAGAGAAAGACAAATACCATATGATATCACTCATATCTGGTATCCAATATATAGCACAAGTGAACCTTTTCACAGAAAAGAAAATCATGGACTTGGAGAATAGACTTGTGGTTGCTCAGAGGGAAGGAGAGGGAGTAGGAGGGGTTGGGAACTTGGGGTTAATGGATGCAAACTATTGTTTTTGGAATAGATTAACAATGAGATCCTGCTGTGTAGCACTGAGAACTATGTCTAGATACTTACAACAGAGTACGACAATGGGAGAAAAAAAGTATGTATACATGTATGTGTAACTGGGTCCCCATGCTGCACAGTGGGGAAAAAAATTATCTTTAAAAAGTTAGTAGGCTGCCAGTCTTTTGATTTCTGGTCAGTTCCATGTGTAAGGAATAACTATAGCCAATAAGTTCATCTAAATATGTGCAATATGCCTAAACCTTCAAGATGGCCCCTGATTCATTCTCTCTTCCTTCCTTCCCCCCTCCTTTTCCTTTCCTCATCTCTTCCTCTCTCTCTCTCCCTTCTTCCCTCTCTCTCCCTCACTCCCCTAACTCCCTCATCAAACGCTCTTTCAGTAGAGCTTTTACTCCCATGTTCCCAATACGCTGCAACCATCACCACTATCTACTTCCAAAACATCTCCATCACTGCAAAATAAAACCCCATCCCCATTAAGCAGTCACTACAGATTCCACACCCCCACCCCTCTCAGCCCCTGACAACCATTAATCTACTTTCAGGCTCTATGGATTGGTCTGTTCTGGACATTTCACATAAAAGGAATCACACAGCGTGTGACCTTTGGTGTGTGGCTTCTTTCATTCAGTGTGGTGTTTTCTCCTTCAGCACACTGGCTCATTCGACTGTGAGTCCCCATTTTGTTTTTATACAACTTTAATGACAGTGGCAAGAAGCAGTCCACAGACTCCAACATTCAAAATTTTAAAACACCATTTCCTCTAGTGCCACAAGCTCTGCACATATTGTAACAAACAACCTTCCCAAATGTTTTATCATAGCAGAACACGAGAGACCAGATTTCCAGCATAGACATATGTGTCCTCACTACTTCCTGCAAAATCTCAACCATGGCACTGTTGATATTTTGAGCTAAATAATCCCTTGCTTTGAGTGGCTTTCCTGTGTATTCTGGGATATATAGCAGCATCCTTGGCCTAATAGGCACCAGTAACATCTCCCTCCAACTGAAGACAACCTAAAATGTTTGCAGACTTTGCCAACTGTCCCAAGTGGAAGGGCAGAATTGCAGAACTGTTGATGATTGAGAATCACTATACCAAGTCAATGTCATATATTTGGGGTTTTATTGAGGAAATATTCTCCTGGTGCCAAATTCTATATTATATTATAGATTCGTTTGGTTTTTGTTTTTTTTCCAAACATAGAGATCCTTGGGTGTTGCCATTGTGGTTCAACAGTACCTGACAGTGTCCATAAGAATGCAAGTTCAATCCATGGCCTTGCTCAGAGGGTTAAGGATCTGATGTTGCCACAAGCCGCAGTGTAGGTCACAGATGCAGCTCAGATCCAGAGTTGCTGTGCTGTGGCATAGGCTGGAAGCTGAAGCTCTGATTTGACCCTAGCCTGGGAACTTCCATATGCCACAGGTGTGGCTGTAAAAAGAAAAACTCTATATTAAACATAGAAGCCCAACATAACAGTAGCAAGCTCAAATTTAAGTGTGCCTTGAGTAGGAATGGGGTCTCCATGATTACCTTGCTATGGCTTTCACCTTGTATTCCAAATGGCTGTTCCAGTGCTCCTTCTCACATATCAGGTCAGCAGGAAGGAGAAATGAAGAAGGAAATGAGCCCTGAGAGCCTGGGTCTTCAAGGCAGCCACTAAGGGAGACAACAGTTCCAGGACTCCTTGGTCCCCTCAGACAGCCAAGCCAAGCCAAGATCAGACCCCACCCACCAGTGGGCCATCACTAGCCCTTAAATGATGCCTCATCCACCAGCAGGCCAACACTAGCTACAGGACTCCCAGGCTCTACAGCCAGAGACCCCAGGACTTGGCTCTGCCCACTGATGGGCCAATACCAGTGCAGGACCCTCTCCACCCTACGCCTGCTCACCAACAGCCTGACACCAGGACCGAGACTTGCCAAGCCATGCAGTCAGCCATGCAGTTGGCCATGCACTCATCCATGCTGGGATCCAATCCTGCCTAGTGGCACCTGGCAACCTCCACCCTAGGCAGGCCTAGGCAACCAAGTGGTCCAAGGGCAAGCCAGGCCTACCAGTGTGCCCACATTAGTCAGCTCAACATATTCTAGGGAATTCTGTGGAAGATGGTGAGGAATGTTCTGGAACCTAGAAGGAGATAACAGAATACATAGAAAGGAATTCAATCATCTCATTTACAAATGGAGATGCTGATACCCAGAAAGGAGAAGTAACTGGGTACAGGTCTCACACTGAGCCTACAGCAGGTTGGGGTGAGAGTCATAGTCCCCTAACTACCTGTTGAGTGTTCTTTTCACAATTCCATTCATTTTCTAGAGCCTCAGTCTGAGAAAGCAAACCATGAGGCTGCGGTTTTATGTGGAGGAACCAGGACACCACTAGATACTTAAGAAGGAAGATCTCAGCTGAGGATGGTCTGGAAGGACATGGAGAACCAAGAGATGCTAGGTATGGCTCTAGAATTATATTCTGACCAATGAGATGTTAGTGAGAGTGATATGTGCAAGAAAGATCTCAGTCATTCCTTTAAAGGAGAGGAACATGCCCTACCCTGATCCTTTCCCCTTTCCTGCCAACTGGAATGTGGGACATGATGGTGGAGCTTGAGTAGCCAATTTGGGCCACAATAAACAAGCTGCATATTGAGGTAAGCAGAGCAACAAAAGAGAGGGAATTTGGCTCCCTGGTGATTGCTGGACTTCCATCCCATCTCTATTTTCTTTCTTTTTTTTTTTAATGTATCAACAAGTTCATTTCTTTTTATTTACCTTCTTATCGATGCATAGTTGGTTTACAATGTTGTGTTAGTTTTAGGTGTACAACAAAGTGACTCAATTATTTTTTTTTCAGATTATTTTCCCTTATAGGTTATTTAAAAATATTTTAAAATTATAGTTCCTGTTCTATAATAAGTAGGTCCTTGTTGGTTATCTATTTTATATATAGGTGTGTGTGTGTGTGTTTGTGTGTGTGTGTGTGTGTATACCACATATACGTATGCTGCATCCATGGCACGTGGAGGTTCCTGGGCCAGGGATTGAATCTGAGCCACAGTTGCAACCTATACTGAAGCTGCAGCAATGCTGGATCCTATAACCTACTGTGCCAGGCCAGGAATCAAACCCATGCCTCTGCAGCGGTCTGAGCCGCTGTGGTCGGATTCTTAACCCACTGTGCCACAGTGGGAACTCCAGTAATGTGTTTATGTTAATCCTAAACTTCTAATTTATCTTTCCCCCACCCTTTACCCTTCTGGTAACCATAAATTTGGTTTCTGTGTCTGTGGGTCTATTTCTGTTTTGTATATAAGTCATTTGCATCTCTTTTTTTAGTTCCACATGTAAGTAATATCATTTGACATTCATCATTCTCTATCTGACTTACTTCACTTAGTATGATAATTTCTAGGTCCACCCATGTTTCTGCAAATGACATTTTTTTATACCACATCTTCTTTTTTTTTTTATGTTTAGGGGCGCACCTGTGGCATATGGAGTTTCCCAGGGTAGGGGTCCAATCAGAGCTACAATAGCCAGCCTACACCACAGTCACCACAATGCTAGATCTAAGCCGTGTCTTCAACCTACACCACAACTCACAGCAATGCCGGATCCTTAACCCACTGAGCGAGGCCAGGGATCAAACCCGCAACCTCATGGTTCCTAGTCGGATTCATTTTCGCTGCACCACAACAGGAACTCCTATACCACATCTTCTTTATCCATTTCTCTGTTGATGGACATTTAGGTTGCTATACCACATTTCTTTATCCATTTTACTGCTGCAGTGAACATTGGGGTGCATATGTCTTTTCAGATTATGTTTTAACATGAAGAAAAAAATGACCTTCTATTTCTTAAGCCGGTTACTATAGCCAAACAATTTCTAAATAATACACTTTTAAAAATATTATTCCTTTCCGTTCCCGACTTGTGTTAGCAGATCCAGGGCCCCTTTTGTCTCTTTCCTCCAAAGTCATAGCCGTGCACCACTAAGTAGCTAACTGCTCCCACTTTCCCCAGTTCATCACCTGAGTCACCTACTGCCTCCATCCTTACATTTCCCTGCAGATCACATATCCCTATTTGGTGAGAACTACCATGAGGCTTAATGATCCCATTTTTGTGGGTTAAGCTCTGAGTATCAGGGTGGCCTTGAAATAGCAGACCCATCTTGCTCTGAGAAGACCCTGCGTAATCCTCCAGCTTTATCCCTTATCCTTCTATGCTGCAGAAAATAGTAAAAGAACATGGAAGACAGAATTCAGTTCAAACTCTGGTGCTGCCAAGTATTAGTTGGGAGACCTTAACCAATTTATTTAACCTCTCCATGCATGTTTACCCAAAAATATCATAATCAGATGGGGGGGTCACTTTGCTGTACACCTAAAACAATCACAACATCATAAATAAACTATACTTCAATTAAAAACAAAAACCAAAAATTAACAAAGTGCCTGGCTTAAAGCCTCATAAATTGAGGAGCAGTTTCTCTGGGTTTGATTTGGGTGATCTTGGAGCTACCTTTCTGAGTTCTGACACTACCACCTGCAAAAATTGGAGGTCAAGGGGAGGAGATCCTATTCCATTCCATTTAGAGGAAAGAGTCAGTTTGGGACTTAAATCTGCAGGGCTGGCCTCTGGCTCTCTCTCTCTCCCTCCATCCACATCCTAGACCACGCCCCCATCACCCACCCCTTGGCTTCTTCACGTTCCCAGGGCCTTTTGTCCTCATCGATTCCTCACCTAAGCCACTGTTTCTCATGACCATCTACTCCTGCACATCTGCCCAGAAGATCTCCACTCAAGCATATCTCTTCCTCAGGGAATTCTTCCCCCCTCCCTCCGTAGTCTCAGTTGTCTCTTTAAGTTTTCAAAGAACCATACTTCTCTCCTTCAGCATACTTATTTCAGCTTGTGATTATGTATTCATTAGTGTGATTGTTTTGCTAATGACTGTCTCCATCCAGTAAATATAACATCCATAGCAGCATGGACCATATCTGATTTTTCTCCATTATATTCACTGTGCCACAGAAGGCAGTTAATAAATGTAGCAGGAAGGAATGCAGATCTGACTTCCTCAGTAGAGGGCATTATCAAATGGGTGACTCTAATAAAATTCCAGCCTCAACAGTAAAAAAAAAAAAAATGTAGCAGGAAAGAGAAAAGAAAGAAAGGAGGGAGAGAGGGAGGGAAGGAGGAAAAAAGGATGAGGGAAAGGAAGGAAGGATGTGCTACCTAAAAATGGTCCTCCCCCCCAATGTAGAGAAACACTCTCTGTGTAACACTATTAAACATCCCCCTGGCAGAAGGAGCTCTATGTCTTGCTCATAATCAGGAGTCTTTCATGAGGTCAGCATGTGGAAGATTTGATTTCATATAGACATTTTCCACATCTGGTAGAAAAGCCCAAGAAGGACTCAATATCCCATCAAAAGATCCCTCTGAGATTTAAGATGTTTTCTCAGCTGACAGGGAACTGACAGTATTGAGTCTTCAGTTCTGTCCCTCTGTGGGGAAATGGCCTTGTGCTGGCAATTCTATTGTAATCCTTCTCCCAGAAATAATTATCCACCCAAGCACTCTTTCATGTACATTCTGGAATTGTCTCTCCCTCATTTGTTTCTATGTCTTTCCTCACCCATTTCTGAACATGAAAACACGTTTGTGACTCTTCATTTCAAGAGTAACCACAATTGCCATTTCTGCTTGTTCGTGACACTAATACATGATAATTACTCCTTTTTATCTTCATCTTATGCTTCATTAGTAGCACAATCATTACAGCAGTAATTAATTGCTATTAAGTCACTGCTTTCCACAGTGGTGTGAACCTGGCCCCTCCCCAGAAGACTTGGCTCAATCCATTGATAGTATCATTTTATGACCACCTCTTTCCTTTCTTTCCTCCACCCTCATCATGAAAAGGATATACAGGGCACACACCATGCTGCTTCTAAAATGCCAGCTGCAGGAGTTCCCATCTTGGTGCATCAGAAACGAATCCAACTAGAAACCATGAGGTTCAAGTTCCATCCCTGGCCTCACTCAGTGGGTTAAGGATCTGGCATTGCCGTGAGCTGTGGTGAAAGTCGAAGATATGGCTCAGATCTGGCGTGGCTGTGGTGAAGGCCGGCAGCTGTAGCTCCGATTAGACCCCTAGCCTGGGAACCTCCATATGCCACGGTGCAGCCCTAAAAAGACAAAAGAAAAAAAAATGCCAGCTGGCAAACCAGAGTCGATTTCCTCGAATATAATGAAGAGACAGGAGTACTAGGGTGTGGGAGGGGCTTGTCCTGGTAACACAACCAGCTAGTGGAAATTGAGTAGGAGTCTGAAGCTGCCATCCAGGTCATGAATGTTGGCTATCTCAACTAGGAAGTGATATTGGAGAGAAAAAGATAAATTCAAGACAAATATCGTGTGATATCACTTATATGTGAAATCTAAAATATGGCACAAATGAACCTATCTACAAAATAAAAACAGACTCATGGACATAGAGAACAAACTTGTGGTTGCCAAGGAGGAGGGAGAGGAAGTAGGATAAACTGGGAATTTAGGATTGGTACATGAAAACTTTTACATTGTAAATGGATGAGCGATGAGGTCCTACTGTCTAGCACAGGGAACTATATCCAGTCTCTTGGGGTAGAACGTGATGGACTACAGAATGAGGAAAAAAAAAGATATATATATGTATGACTGGGTCATTATGCTGTACAGCAGAAATTGACACTACTCTGTAAATCAACTATACTCTAATAAAAATAAAGAAGCATTTAGGAAGTAAAATAGAGTGCTTTCTAAATAACAGACACTTTTCTAAGTGTTTTGTATATAGTAACCCCTCACAACACTCAAATAAGTTGGGAATTATTATCTCTTATTCACAGGCAAGAACTCAGAGCCACCAGGAAGTTACATAATTCAAGTCACTGGGGTGAGGCCCCCAACCCAGACAGTTTGATGCCAAAGCCCACATCTTTTATCATTATGCTATTGTGCTTTCTGTTCAACTATCTGCTTACTGTAGAGTGAAGTTTGCCTATTTATATGCATCTGTTCCACCCACACCCCCTCACACATATGCACACACACACACATACTCCCATATCTAAGGCAAATTCTCAGGGATAGGACCAATGGAGACACGTAGACATCCAAGGGGTGGACCAAGCCAGAGAATGTGGCTCTGCAGAGTGGGTGTCCTCAGTCAAGATCAGAGAAAGAACTTCTTTGATTGCCATGCCTGCTTTAAGTCTCCCTGAGCTGCTTGGGCTAATTCATTTATTCTGTTGAGTTTATGTGACCTTCTTAGGCTGGAATTTTTTTCCCTCTTTGATTTCTTTTTCATTGATCTGACCCTTGGGCCATGAAGGAATGAAAATAAGAGGACTCAAGGGCTGAAGCAGCTGCCCTCTGAGCTCAGCTGCACCACAATTGAGCCCATTTATTTAACTTTTCTAAACCTCAGTATTGTCTCAGCAATCCCACAGTTGTTGTGAGGATTCAAGTTCCCATTTTTCAAATGCTCCAAGTGAGTGCCTGAGAAAAGACATCTGCCTAATTCTGCTCCCTGTTGTATTGCAAGCTCAGTGACCTGCAAAACTTGGATATACTGGGGAGGGAAGAAGCGCCTGGGGCACATGGGCGTCTTCCCCAACCATGGTGACAAAATCCTGCCTGACGAGATTCAGTCTGGTCTAGTCTTGTCGGGCACCTGTGGGTTATTTACCCTGCAAGGGAGACTTGGACGACAAGAAGTTGCCAAGTCTTTGAGCAACACCACCTCCTTTCATCACGATGACATCTTACCACTGAACCTCCCGACAAAGCAAAGGAGGCACCAGAGGTCAGGACCTGAGGTTTTAATGGAACCATGGGCTGGTGTCACATATGTGAATAGGGGAATTGAGCATAAAAAGGACTCTGTTGCTGCAAAGACAAATGCATGGATGTGCCCTGGGGGGGGTACGTGTGAGCTGTTTGGGTGCATGGCCATTCTCTGGCCACGTGTGAAAGCAGGACCTAGCCACCATGCCTGTGAACTTACAGAAAAGTAGTGCCCAGGAAGCATATGCAAGTTCAATGAAGCATCTCCCCTTACTTTTCTGCAAAACAGACTGAGAGACTGAGCAGCTTGAGGACTGGGTGTCCTCACCCTACATCTACCTAAGAAATAAGTCTGTTTCAGGTCTGGAATATCATCATTGACTGTCACTGTGAACAACATCAACCCATGCCTGAATATCAGTCTTTTAGGGATTGAAACCCAGTATGGAATAAGGCAATGGTTTAAGTTTTGCGGCATGTCATGGCCATCTGGGGGCTTTTTAAAAGTCCTGAGGCACCGTACACTAAGTGACCTTTTGTGTCTGAACACTTTCACTTGATCATGATGCTTTTAAGGTCCATCTATATCATTGCATATATCCGAGCTTCATTCTTAGTGTCTGAATAATATCCCATTGTATGGATATACCACATTTTGTTAATGCATTCATCCACTGATGGACATTAGGGTTGCTTCTACCCTTAGGCTGTTGTGACTAACAATAGATAAATGTGGAGAGACAGAATTAATCCAGAGTTCTGATTCCAAGGACTCAGAGAAGGGGACAATGGACTACTTAACGGGTATGGGGTTTCCATTTGGACGTTCGTCTCACTATTTGGACTCACCGCTTATCACCTGAACTCACCTCTCACCTGGACCCACCTCTCACCACCATCATGTACACTTTATTCTCTAACTACGTGGAAACAGGCATGGTATCTTGAAGCCACTGAGGTCTCTCCTTCACCTCTGCTGTTGCCCATGCCAAGAGCTCTCTGCAGGGGCTACCTCCCCCAGTGCCCACACAGAAAGAACCTACTCATTCCTCAGGTCTCAGATGAAATGCCAACTCCTCTGGGAACCCAGCCTGCAACTCTATAACCTTATGCATGCATCCCTCCATGGAGTTGTTTTGTGTTTTTTTTTTACCAAGTTATCTTTCTCTGCCTAATTGTCAGCTAACTCTGATTAATATAATTAATCAGTTTAACTAGATTAATTAATTAACAGTTACTCCAGCCTATAGTGACACATCCTTCCCTCACACATTGACACTGTGAAAGTATGTGTCTCATCAGAGAAGCCAGGACATTCTGAAGTCTTGTCATTGATGAAAAGAGGAGGAATTGATGAGGAACCCTCTCAGCCACCCTCCTTTCCAGGAGACGACTGGACACACCAGCACATTCATCCACCCAGCTCTTCCTTCTTGTGAACTACGATGGCTCTAAGTGAACACAGTCCCCATCCAGGGACTGGTCTCTCTGGACCCACCTGCTTTTCTGAAGAAAGGTTACCTCAGGAAATACCCTCTTCAACCATGTGCACATGGGTTTGGACCCTCTTAAGACCTTTCTCTGAGACTCTCAGTGGTGTGCTGTAGCTATCTCTTCCCAACTCCACATTCAGTGACACCATATTGGTAAACTGAAATCAGCCATCCTGGAAGCATTTACACATTGGGGGTTGGCAAACACTACAGATCAGAATTTTTTGTTCTTGGCTTTGTGTTATTTGTTTAGAGCAAGCCAGTCATTAACCACTTTCCAGTGCACCATTGCAAGCACCCACATTCCCAGTCCCTTCCCCAAAGATCCAGTCTTCTTAGCAGACCAGACCCTGTGAAAGAATAAGATTTCAAGAAGGAAGAAGTATAGCTTAACTAAAATGTTTGGTAGGGGATGAGGATTGGATGATGAGTCCAGTTTGGTTTTTGTTTCTCTTCCAGCAAACAGTGTGTGCTATTTACACCATTGCAGAACAAAGTGACATCATGCTTCCCAACTCTGTAGATAATTCTGTGCACTTATGCACTCCCACTGTGTTGCCCTATCCTCTCCTGGAATGGTCATTTTGAGGAAACATGAGAAGGGATGCTTCTTTACATGCTTCTCACACACAGCCCAACAGCCCCCAAGCCCTACTTCTGCGCAGGAGACTTAAGGTTGGGACATGGTCTATAATTAATACTTGTAAAAGTGCGAGGGGTAAGGAGGCACTTTGCAGAATCTGTGGGTGCTGTTGGTGACAGTGAAGAAGGAAGAGAAGGCAATGACATGAGATTGTAATCCTCACAAAGATAGGGATTAGATCAGGTTTTGATCCAGCATCAGAAAAAGTACTCAATAAATATTTGTTGAATAAATTGAAAGAAAGAGGAGGACAAGGAAGAAGAAGAGGGAGAGATGGAAAAGAAGCAAAACTAGCATCCTCCTATTTGCCAAGAACTAGCATTGCTGGTGTCTTACATATAGAATATGTCTCCGAATCTCCCCAGCAGCTCTAGAAGGTAGGTCTTCCTCTGCTACATGAGGAAACTGAGGCTTAGTGGGAATATCCTATGCTTTGGGGGATGCAAGGAAAGGGGAAGGGGTACTCTCTCACATATTGTTTGAGATGGAAAGTAAATTGCTAAAGCCTTTTGGGAAGGAAAGTTGGAATTCAGAATTTATCAAAAATGTTAATGCCTATGCCCTTTGAACCAACATTTCCACTTCTAAGGAGCCGCCTCTATGGAAAACACTCAAGTCTGTACCTAAAGAGGAATGTGCAAGGTTGCTCATGGCAGTGTTACTTGTCAGGGTGAAAAACTGAGAACATGTGAAATGTCCATCAACAGGGAGATGACTAAACAAATGACTGTACATCCATTCAACAGGATATTGTGAAACTTATAAAACCAATGTCTTGCACATGCACTGGAATGGCTAAAATGGAAAAAAAAATGGAAAATAGCAAGTGTTTTCATGGATCTGGAGCCCTCATACACTGCTGGTGGGAGGACACAAACCTCTGGAAAATGGTTTGGCAATAGCTACTAGAACTGTACATATGCATTCCCTGTCATCTAGCCATCCACTTATATGTGTACACAACAGAAATGTGTACACGTATTCATTAAATGGAATTCACTTGATGTCCATCTCTCATAATCTTAAAAAAAATCAAACCAGAAATTACCCAAGTTTCTGTCACTTGGGTAAATGAATTGTGGTATATTTACTCAATGGAATACTACAAAGCATACGTCTCCAATGGGAGAAATCTTTTGCCTCCATAAGGCAAAAAATTGATTTGGGGGAGTAAAAAATATACAGATATACATACAATATAGATAAAAATAGACATTGATAGATAGGTAGACTAGATATATAAATAGATTAGATAAATAGATAGAGAGAGAGAGATAGACAGACAGACAGACAGACAGACAGACAGATAGATAGATAGATAGATAGATAGAGTATATCTGTGATATTAAATTTCATGGAGGGGCAATTCAGGAAACTGTCTAAAATGGTTTCTGGAGGGACAAAAATTTTAAAGGATTGAGAAAAAAAAGTGATAAGATTGATGATCTATGGATGCATGTAAAAAAAAAAAAAGCCGAATCTCCTATTTAAAAAAGAATGAAACATTGTCATTTGCAGCAACGTGGATAGACCTAGAGATTATCATACTAAGTGAAGTAAGCCAGACAGAGATAGACAAATATTATATGATATCTGTATATGTGGAATCTAAAAAAATAAAACAAGTGAATTTCTTTACAAAACAGAAAAAAACTCACAGACAGAACAAACCAAAGGATAAACTTTTGGGGAAAGGGATGAATTGGGGGGAAAGGATTGGCATATACACACTATTATGTGTAGACTAGATAAATGGCAAGGACCTGATATATCACACAGTGAAATCTACTCAATATTCTGTATTAACCCATATGGGAAAAAAGAATGAACATATATGTATACATGTAGAACTGATTCAATTTGCTGTACACCTGAAACTAATACACTGTTAGTCAACTATACTCCAATAAAAAAAATGTAAAGAAAACAAACATATGGTTATCAAGGGGGAAAAAGGGGAGGGATAAATTAGGAGTTTGGGATTAACAGATATATACCACTACATATCAAATAGATCAACAAAAAACATTTACTGCATAGCACAGAGAACTATATTCAATATCTGGTAATGAAATCAGACACAAAGGAGAGTATACTGTGTGATTCCACTCATATAAAGTGCCAAAAGCCAGGTTAAGTTTATCAACAATGTTCTGTCGAGAGATTGTTTGAGGGGAGTTCCCACTGTGGCTCAGCGGTAAAGAACCTGACTAGTATCCATGAGGTCAAAAGTTCAATCCCTGGCCTCATTCAGTGGGTTAAAGGGTCCACATTGCCATGAGCTGTGGTGTAGATCACAGATGCAGCTCAGATCCTGTGTTGCTGTGGCTGAGGTATAGGCCAGAGGCTACAACAGCTCCAGTTCAACCCCTCCCTGGGAACTTCCATATCTCTCGGGTGCAACCCTTAAAAAAAAAAAAAAAAAAAAGAGTCGTTTAGGGAGGAAATCCAGGGGCAGGGAGCTGGTCACATTCTTTCCCTTGATCAGGTCCTGGTGCACAAGTGTGTTCAGTGAATGAAAATTCATTGAGCTACGCAGTTAGGATGTGTGCTCTTTTCTCCATGTAAGTTATTCTTCAGTTTTTAAAAAAAAAGAGTTACCATCGTGGGTCAGCAGTAGTAAACACCACTAGTATCCATGGGGACTCAGGTTCCATCCCTGGCCTCACTTAGTGGGTTAAGGATCCAGCGTTGCCATGAACTGGGGTACAGGTCGCAGAGGCAGCTTGGATCCTGTGTTTCTCCGGCTGTGGTGTAGGCCGGCAGCTGCAGATCCAATTCAACCCCTAGCCCATGAACTTCTATGTGCCGTGGGTACAGCCCTAAAAAGACAAAATAAAAATAAATGAATTTTTCCATATGGACTGACATGGAAAGATGACTTGGACCTATAATTAAGGAAAAGCAGGGAAAGAACAATTTGGTAGAATGAGCCCACATATAGAACAGCTGCAAGTGTGTAAGTCAAGGTAAAAATGGAGATTTGCAGAAAAACTGCCCAGCCCTGTGCCTGAGGTATCTCAAAACAAAGGGGAAAACTGGGGGGATGAGAATGTTTCCATTTTTTAATTTTTGTAACTGTAGTAAAATACACTTCACCTAAAAGTTACCATTTTGACCAGTGACCAGTTCGGTGACATGAAGTACATTCACATTGCTATTCAACTATCACTACCACCCACCTACAGAACTTTGTCATCGTCCCAAACTGAAACTCTGTTCTCACTAAACACTAACTCCCCATTTCCTCCTCCCTCAGCCTATGGTACTCACCATGCTACTTTCTTTTTCTCCTAACATCAATATTCTCATCTAAGTGGAATCATATATAATATTTATCCTTTTATGTCTGCATGTTTCACTCAGCACAATGTCTTTTAGGTTCATTCACGTCATATCAAGTGTCAGAAATTCCTTCCTTTTTAAGGCTGAATAAATTCCATTGTATGGATGGACCACATTTTTTTATCCACGCATTCATCCCTGAACATGAGTCGTTGCTGCGTTTTGGCTATTATGAATAATGCTACTATGGACACTGGTGTATGAATATCGGTTCAAGTCCCTGCTTTCAATCATTTTGTCTATATACCCAGAAGGGGAATTGCTGGATCAAATGGCAGTTCTATGTTTAATTTTTTGAGGAGCCACTGTACTGTTTTCTATATTAACTACAGCATCTGGGAGGAAATTTCAGTATTGTAAGAATATCCACTTCTAGGGATAAGCTCAAGAGAAAATGAAAACACACATCCACACAAAAATTTGTATGCAAACCAGGAGTTCCCATCGTGGCTCAGCAGAAACAAATCTGACTAGTAACCATGAGGACCCAGGTTTGATCCCTGGCTTCACTCCGTGAGTTAAGGATGCAGCATCAACGTAAGCTGTGGTGTAGGTTGCAGACGGAGCTTGGATCAGGCTTTGATGTGACTGTGGCAGAGGCTGGAAGCTAAAGCTCCAATTCGACACCTGGCCTGGGAACCTCCATATGCTGCAGGTGTGACCCTAAAAAGACACACACACACACACACACACACACACACACACGCAAAAATTTGTATGCAAATGTTTATGGCAACACAATTCATAATAGACAAAGGTGGAAGCAACCCAAACATCCATTAATGGATGGATGGATAAACAAAATGAAGCATATCCGTAGACTGGATATACCATTTTTTATACAGCCGTAAAAAGAGATGACATACTGATGCCTGCTACAACATGGATAAACCTTAAAAACATTATGCTGGAGTTCCTGTCGTGGCGCAGTGGTTAATGAATCTGACTAGGAACCATGAGGTTGCAGGTTCGATCCCTTCCCTTGCTCAGTGGGTTAATGATCCGGCATTGTCGTGAGCTGTGGTGTAGGTCACAGATGCGGCTCGGATCTGCTTTGCTGTGGCTCTGGCGTAGGCTGGCAGCTACAGCTCCGATTCGACCCCTAGCCTGGGGATCTCCATATGCCACAGGAGCGGCCCAAGAAATGGCAAAAAGACAAAAAAATAAAAATTAAAAAAAAATTAAAAACATTATGCTAAGTGAACAAAGTCCAAAACAAAAGACGCATATTACATGATTTCATTCACGTGAACTGTCCAGAACAGAGAAATATCTAGAGACAAAAAGTAGAGAAAGGGTTTCTTAGGGCTGGAATGTGGGAGGTGGGAAGGGAATCCAGAACAATAACTAAAGGATACATTTCTTTTTGAGGTGATGAAAATGTCCTAAAATTGACTGTGATGATGGTTGGACAACTCTGAATGCTGTAAAAGAAAAAAAAAAAATTTGTATCTTACCTTTTGTTTTGTTTTTTGTTTTTGTTTTTGTTTTTGTTTTTGTTTTTTTGTCTTTTTAGGGCCTCCCCATGGCACATGGAGGTTCCCAAGCTAGGGGTCAAATTGGAGCTGTAGCTGCTGGCCTATGCCACAGCCACAGCAATGCCGGATCCAAGCCACATCTACAACCTACACCATAGCTCACGGCAACACCGCATCCTTAACTCACTGAGCTAGGCCAGGGATAGAACCTGCATCCTCATGGATTCTAGTCAGATTTGTTTCCAATGAGCCATAATGAGAAATCCTGAATTTTACACTTTAAACGAGTGAATTGTATGGTACATGAATTATATCTCATTAAAGCTGTTAACATAAAAGGAGGGCATCATGCTAACATAACTCAGAGAAATGCAAATTCTGTATGATATCATCTATATGTGGAATCTAAAAAATACAACAAACAAAAAGTGAAGCAGACTCACAGATAGAACAAACTAGTGGTCACCAGTGGGGAGAGAGGGTGGGCAATACAGAGGTGAGGGAGTGGAAGGTACAAACTGTTGGGTATAAGATAGGCCACAAGGATATGTTGTACAACACGGGGAACATAGCCAATATTTTGTAATAACTAGATGTGGAATGCAATCTTTAAAATTGTATTGAAAATTTTTTAATTTTAATAAAATAAAAGTAAATTGAGGAGTTCCCACTGTGGCACCGTGGGTTAAGAAGTGCAGTTTCAATCTCTGGCCCCCAGCACTGGATTCAAGGATCCGGTGTTGCCACAGCAGCAGCACAGGTCACAGCTGTGGCTCAGATTCAATCCCTGGCCCAGGAACTTCCATCTGCTATGGGTGTAGCCATTTTTAAAAAGTGAAAGTAAAAAGTAACATGATGAATGGAGTTCCTGCCATGGCTCAGTGGAAACGGATCTGACTAGCACCCATGAGGACACAGGTTCGATACCTGGCCTCGCTCAGTGGGTTAAGGATCCAGCATTGCCATGAACTGTGATGTAGGTCACAGATGAGATTCAGATTCCGCATTGCTGTGGCTGTGGCGTTGCAGTTCCAATTCTACCCCTAGTCTGGGAACCTCCGTATGCCACAGGTGTGGCCCTAAAAAGACAAAAAACAAAAATAAAAAATAAAAGAAAAAGAGGAGGAAGATCATGAGGAAGAGAAGGGAGAGACCGAATCAGCTGTGAAGCATCAATTGAGGCAATGGACCCCCCTCTGAGGCTGGACCCTCCCTGGTTTGATTACCAACTGTGTCAATTACTGGCCTGGGAGTCATTTCACTTCTGTGAGCCTCAGTTTCATCATCCATAAAGTGGGAGCCACTATGCGGATCTGTTAGGGCAGTTGAGGATTCTGTAAGATACCAAACTGCCTGGTCACATGTGGAAGGGATGGAAGTAGGTGTAATGCTGATGGAAGTGATGCATCAGTGATATAGCTGGATGAGCTGGGCTTTGGGGGTGCTTTGTGGTTGGGCTGGCACAAAAGCCCTTGCTAATTTGAATGCTCTGCCTCAGCCTCCTTAACCAGGGGTTGTCAGCTCAGCTTTGCCCTCACTCATGGGCGTTTGGCTCTATTTCCTCACCAAGGCTATGTCAAGGGTGTATCCCTCTTGTCATAAGGTTTCTTGAGCAATAGAAAACTTGCTGGCAATAAAGGTTAAGACAGCTGTGCTGCTTAATTCATAGACCTCTCAGGAGAAACCTGGGAAGATTTCGAGCCAGCAGACCCTTCTCCAAAGTCAGCAAGTAGGTCCTAACCCTTCCTTGGTGCCCCAGATCTGTTGGCAGCTAGGAGAGGGCTGAGGCAGCCTGGCTTCAAGGAACAGCTTCTTCTAGAGTCAGTAAGTGATTTGGCAAATATTAGTTTTCTCTCTCGCTCGCTCCCTCTGTGTGTGTGTGTGTGTGTGTGTGTGTGTGTGTGTGTGTGTGAGAGAGAGAGAGAGAGAGAGAGAGAGAGAGATCATCCATCTATCTCTCTGTCTCTCTGTGTCTGTCTGTTTCTGTCTCTGTGTGTATGTGTCTGTCTGTCTTTCTCTCTGTGTGTGTCTGTCTTTCTGTCTCTCTCCCTGTCTGTCGCTCTTCCCCCCACCTCCATCCCCCTCTCTTTCTATCCCTTCTCCCTAAATAAGTGGATGCTCTGGCCAGTTTGAGGAGAACTAAAGAAATTTCCAACCATTTATGCAATTATCACGCTGTCTTTTATTTGTTCGTTTTTTTGTTTGTTTAGTCAACAAATTCTCCCTGACACCAGCTCTGTGCCCATTCCCACACTAGTGGCGGGTGGAGACAGAGATAAAGAAGGAAGGCTTTTGTCCTAAAAATATATCTGCCCATTCAGCCACTGGAATAAAAATCAAAAGAGCTATGGGCATCCAGAGAAGGGAGAGGCAATTTCCAGTGGGCTAACACAGATCATAAACCCCACCTAGCTGTGCCATTGCTATGAAGCATCTAGTGCCCTTTCCAGGACCTTTTCAGACAGGAAAACTTAGTCTCACAAAGGAGAGTGAGATCCTTAAGATCACACAGCTGGGAAGGGACCAAGAGAGAACTTGAGAGAACTTGATTCTGAATCAGCTCCAGAATCCATGCTCCTTCCACTTTTTCTCTCAGTGTATTTGAGTCTTCTTTCCTTATAGCACGGGCTCCATTGCGTGCGTGCGTGCGTGCCTGCGTGCGTGTGTGTGTGTGTGTGTGTGTGTGTGTGTGTGTGTGTAGCAGAGGAGGAAAGAGAGATTTAATGTCCATTTCTGTCATAGACTAGAGCTACATAAGGGCGGGGATCGTGTCTGTCATATACAGTGTATTCCCAATGCCCTGCACATAATAGACACTCTGAAATGTTTGCTGGGTAGATAGATATATGACTGGTTGGATGGATAAGTAGGTGGATGGATGGGTGGATGGATGGATGGTGGGTGGATGGAGGGATGGATGTTGGGTAGATGGATGGATGAATGGATAGATGGGTAGTGGGTGGATGGATGGATGGATTGATGGTGGGTAGATGGATGGATGAGTGAATGGATGGACTGGAGGAGGCATAGCAGACCTATACACCCCCACAACTTGGCAGAGCAGGGTCTTGACTAAAGAACACTCTATGCTGAGAACAAGGTAAGAAAATATATAGAATTGGAAAAATGGCAAAATGGCAGAAGTCATTCTGTCCAGCCAGAGTATAAAACAGAACTCAGAGATGAGAATGAAACACTTGGACAGACATTCAGGCTCAAAGCAGAGGGAAGGAGGCAAAATTATCTGTTCAGATTTGAGAACTACTGGGGCAGTTTCAAAGTAGGATTCCCCACTTTGATGACATTCTCATTTTATTTTTTCTTCCAGTTTTATTGAGATATAATTGACACACATAGATGAATACATTTAACAGTCATAATGGTTTGAATTACACACACCATGAAGCAGTTATCACAATGTTTAGTGAATATCCAACATCCCATACAGATAAAAAATTAAAGAAACAGAAAAAATTTTTCTTGTGGTGAGAACTCTTAGGATTTACTCTAACAACTTTCATATATAACATAGAGCAGTGTCGATTATATTTATCATGTTGTAGATGACATCCCTAGTACCTATTTATTTTATAACTAGAAGTTGTACCTTTTTTTTAGAAGTTGTACTTTTGACTGACTTCATCCATTTCCCCCTCCCCAAAAAACCACAAATCTAATCCCTTTTTCTGAGTCTGTTTGTTTGTGAAAGTACAATTAAACTAAAACACTGTTAGTTGCTGTTACACAACATAGTGATTTAATATTTCTATGCAATTCAAACCAATCACCACAATGTCTACTTATGATACATCACCATGTAAAGATATTAATAGTTATTGATTATATTCCCCACACTGTACATTTCATAACCATGACTCATTTATTTTGCAACTGGAATTTTATACCTCTTAATCTCCCTTACCTATTTTTCTTATCTCCCAACCCATCCCTCTGGAAATCACCTGTTTGTTTTCTGCATCTATAACTATTTCTGTTTTATTACATTCGTTCATTTGTTTTGTTTTTTTAAATTCCCCATATAAGTGAAATCATACAGTATTTGTCTTTGTCTGACTTTATTCACTTAGCATAATGCCCTCTAGGTCCATCCATGTTGTCACAAATGGCAAGATTTCATTCTTCTCATGGCTGAGTAATATTCCATTGTGAATATATGTATCTTCTTTATCCAGTCATTTATCATGGGCACTTAAGTTGCTTCCACATCTTAGCTACCATTAAATAATGAGCAATGAGCACTATTCAGAATAGCCAAGACATGGAAGCAACCTAAATGTCCATCAACAGATGAATGGATTAAGATGATGTTGTACATATACACAATGAAATACTACTCAGCCATAAAAAGGACAAAATCAGGGTTCCCATTGTGGCTCAGCAGTAATGAATCCAACTAGTATCCATGAGGAGGCAGGTTTGATGCCTGGCCTTGCTCAGTGGGTTAAGGATCTGGCGTTACCATGAGCTGTGGTGTAAGTAACAGATGCGGCTCAGATCCTGTGTTGCTATGGCTGTGGCAAAGGCCAGCAGCTACAGTTCCCTAGCCTGGGAATTTCCATATGCCCAGGTGGTGCAGCCCTAAGAAGACAAAAAAAAAAAGAGCAAAATCATGCAATTTGCTGTAACATGCATGCAAGTAGAGATTCTCATACTAAGTAAAGTCAGAAAAAGAAAGACAAATATCATATGATATCACTTATTTGTGGAATCTAAAATATGGCACAAATGAACCTATCTACAAAAGAGAAACAGATTCACAGACATAAAGAACAGACTTGTGGTTGCCAGTGGAGAGGGGGGAGGGAGTGGGATGGACTGGGAGTTTGGGGTTAGTAGATGCAAACTATTACATTTAGAATGGATAAGCAATGAGGTCCTTCTGTACAGCACAGGGAACTATATCCAGTCTCTTGGGATAGACCATGATGGAAGAAAATATAAGAAAGGGAATGCAGGAGTTCCCATTTTGGTTCAGTGGGTTAAGAACCCAAAATAATCTCTATGAGGATACGGGTTCAATCCCTGGCCTTGCTCAGTGGGTTAAGGATCTGGCATTGCCACAAGCTGTGGCATAGGTTGCAGGTAGGGTTTGGATGCAGTGTTGCTGTGACTGTGGCATCAGCCTCAGCCACAGCTCCAATTTGATCCATAGCCTGGGAACTTCCATATGCTGCAGGTGCAGCCCTAAAAAAAGAAAGAAATACAAGAAAGGGAATATATATGAATGACTGGGTCACTTTGCTGTACAGAAGAAATTGGCACAATATTGTAAATCAACTATACTCTAATGAAAAAAAATTTAATGTAAGCCAGAAGAAAATGCTGCAGTGAACATAGGGTGCCTCTATCCCCAGAGTATCAAACTAGAGAAGATATACTTCATGGACTATCATCTCTTGCCCCCTATTCAGTCTCAAAAATCCAAAAGAAATCCATTTCTGTTTTGTAGATCGGTTCATTTGTGCTGTATTTTAGATTCCACATAGAAGTGGTATCATTTTGGTATTTGTCTTTTTCTTTCTGACTTACTTCAATTAGTATGAGAATCTCTAGTTGGCATCCATATTGCTGCAAATGACATGATTTTGTTCTTTTAATGTCTGAGTAGTATTCCATTGTATATTTGTACCGCATAGAGAATAGACATGTGGTTGCCAAGAGGGAGGGGGAAAGGAGAGAGATGGATGGGGAGTCCAGGGTTAGTCGATGCAAACTATAACATTTAGAATGGAAAAAAGCAAGGTCTTATTATACAGCACAGGGAAATCTATCCCATCTCTTGGGATAGACAGTGATGGAAGACAATATGAAAAAAGAATGTGTATATATGTATATGACTTAGTCACTTTGCTATACAGTAGAAATTGGCAGAACATTGTAAATCACCTATTCTTTAATTTTAAAAAAATCCAGATAGACAACCTAGCCCATCCCCTGAGCTCCTCTACCTTCCTTTGAAGACCTTCAACCTATCTTCTCTTGACCCTCTCCTACTAGGATCAGCCAAGGGTGGTGAGACCCAGACTCCAAATCAGAAGACATGAGCAATCCCCAACCTTTGGAGGAGGTAAGCTGGGAGAGAGGGATGGGAGCATCTGGCAAGAGGGGAGGTGAGGAGCTTATTGCTTCAGACACAGTGGAGGGGTGAAAAATCATGACATGAATTCAAAACTAGAGCATGCTTTATGGTCATTCAGTTGGGGGAAAAGACTCCGAGATGGAACCCAAGTTGTGACAACCAGGGGAAGGAAGGAGCACCCCTGCTACATTTGTCCCAAATGGAAAACTCTTATCCTATGGTACTCAGTGTCCTGCTTCTCTTCTTAAAAGAACTGTGGCTCCAATATTCTCCTCCCTCTGATGGGACAAGATAAAATCTCAGAATTAGTTTCAGAAAGTCTGAGATTTCTGCAAGTGAGAAGTAACGCTCAATTCTTGGGAAGGATGGAGAGTGAGACACAGCCACCAAATGTGACAACTGGAAAGGACTTTCAAAAGCACGCACATAAACACACACTCATTGTCTCTTTGGGAAACTGAGGTTCAAATAGGAGCAGTGACTTACCCAAGTTCACACAGGGCTAAAACAGAGATGAAACCCTCCAAGTTGAGTTGCCATGTTTGGCAAATGAAAATGAAGAATGCCCAGTTAAATATAAATTTCAAATCAACAATAAATAATCTTTTGGTGTAAGTATATTTCATGCAACATTGGGTACATACTTATTCTTTAAAACTTGGGATTTTAGGGGAATTCCTGCTGTGGCACAGTGAGTTAAGAACCTGACTTCAGTGGCTCAGGGTGCTGCAGGGGCATAGGTTTGATTCCCAGCAATAGGTTAAAGGATCCAGCATTGCCAAGTCACAGCTATGGCTCAGATTCAATCCCTGGCACAGGAACTTCCACATGCTACGGGTGCAGCCATTAAATAAAAAAAAATTTTCTTAAACTTGGGTTTTTTTGAGAGTTCCCATTATGGCTCAGTGGTAACGAATCCAACTAGTATCCATAAGGACACAGGTTCTATCCCTGGCCTCACTCAGTGGGTTAAGGATCCAGCATTATTGCCAGCTGCAGTGTAGGTTGCAGACGCAACTCAGATACCACGTTGCTGTGGCTCTGGCATAGGCTGGCACCTGCAGCTCCAATTTGACCCTTAGCCTAGGAATTTCCATATGCCACAGGTGCAGCCCTAAAAAGACAAAAAACAAACAAATTTTTAAAACCTTGGGTTTTTTTCATCTTAAACATGAGTGTACTTGGCATTTTATATTTTACTCAGCAACCCTAAACTCTTTGGACTACATCTCCTTCATCTCTTTAACCTCCTACTCCTTTGATGATATTTGTCATCTCTTCGCCCAGGAGGCATATGACATGTCAGGTGCCCGCCTAGCCCTGACGCTGTGTGTCACCAAAGCCCGGGAAGGTTCACAGGCAGACCTGGATGCCCTAGAAAGCATGTTCCAGCAGCTGAGGTTTGAGAGCACGATGAAGAAGGACCCCACTGCCCAGGTACTGTGCTGCCAGCTCCAGGCCAGCAGGAGAGGGGACTGGACAGGAAGGTGGGCTCTGGGGCCACACCTGAGTCTGGCCATTTCTCTCATTCCAGCAATTCTATGAAGAGCTGGAAAAATTTCAGCAGGCCATAGATGCCCGGGAAGACTTTGTCAGCTGCGCTTTTGTGGTGCTCATGGCACATGGGTTAGAAGGTCGCCTCAAAGGAGAAGATGGCAAGATGGTGGATCTGGAGGACCTCTTCCAGGTGCTTAATAACAAGAATTGCCGGGGCCTGAGAGCCAGGCCTAAGGTGTACATCGTGCAGGCCTGTCGAGGAGGTACGGACAAAGCCAAGAGCACAGAGCCCCCATCCCAAATCCAGAGATCCAGCTAAGCCTAGGTTTGTCCATCTGTCTTCTGGCCTTCTCCTGTCCTCATAATTCTCTGTAATTTTGCCTTTTCCTCTTCTTGATATTTCAGAACAAAGGGACCCCGGTGAACCAATAGGTGGAGAAGATCTTGTGATGATCGCAAAAAGCGGTCCTGAAACCATTCCCACATACACAGACATCCTCCATGTATACTCCACCGTGGAGGGTATGAGTTCCCAGCTGACCCAAGGTGGCCTGTTCCTCTGCCTTGCCCACCCATCCTGACCCCTGAGACACTCCTCCAGGACCCACCCTTGCCCAGGGTCTCTTGTACACACACACACACACACACACACACACACGCATACACACCCACTGGAGCTCCCCTGAGCCCCCTTCTCTGAAATTCCCAGGGTACATTGCCTATAGACATGACCAGGAAGGTTCCTACTTCATCCAAACCCTTGTTGATGTGTTCATGAATAGAAGAGGACCTATCCTGGAGCTTCTGACAGAGGTGAGTTGGAACAAGGTCCTTGGAACCCTCACCCAGCCTAAGCAGGGAGCAAGTAGAGTGGGCTGAGCCTCTTCCAAACTGCATTTCCCCCCTCTCCTGCACCCCAGCTCCAAGTCCAACCTGAGTCCTGACGTAGAAACTAAGATGCCCTTCTCCCAACAATGACCTTCTCTAATGCAGGGAATTCCAAAGCCCATGGTATGTGAGATAATTTAGATGATATTCAGATAAATTTCTGTAAACAAAGCCCTTGAGTTTCACCAATGTTTAGGAAATGTTGGGGCAATCTGATGGTTATATGTTATTATGGCAGATTAGAAAAAAAAAACATATAACAGTAATATCCGACCAATGATTGTATAGAGATTATGGTATAGGATGAGACAAAAGTCTCCCATTTTAGGACATGTAGACCCACCTGCCCTGCTCTTTAACCTCCCAATAAGATTCCTCCAAAGGCCCAGCCACAAGCTGACCACACTTGTTGCTGCAGGTGACCCGGCGGATGGCAGAAGAGGAGCTGTTCCAGGAAGGGAAGCCGAGGAAAGTGAACCCTGAAATCTACAGTACCCTTCGGAAACGTCTCTATCTGCAATAGAAGTAGAAAGGGTAGGGAGGGGCTCTCTTTCCAGTGCTCTCTCTGTCCCACAGATATTTAGAGGCAGCACTCATCATTTCTCCAAAATCTTCTCTTCCAAAAGCTAAACAGCATCTAGCACCTCTTTCATCACACCCTTCATGCAGGTCCTCCTTCAATCTATCCCTGTCCTTCTTAGAGCAAGCCAGCTAAAACTGAGCACAAAGCATGGTGGTAACATTAACATCACCTCCCTCAGGCTGGCCTCTCTACCTCTATTAATGCAACCTAAGAGGGCATTCACTTATCCTACTCTCTGCTCCCATGCTCAGCTGAAGCCCTCTTCTTTCTGCCATGAATCATGCTCCCACAAATGTAAGTGAATAATACTCAAGATCTTCCACTGATAAATCAATGCCCACTCACCACCTCCCACCCTAATCAGATCTTCACTGGCTCTGGAATTTCCCCTGAAATTACAAACTTCTCCTCTGAAAACCATATCCATTCCCATCTCCCAGTGATTCCTTCTCAACCTCTGGAAATTCAGTGAGACAAGAATTGTTCTCTCTCCAAGATCCCTCTTCCTTGATCCACTCTCCTCATGGGCTTTCTCTCTCTCTGGCTAATAGAGCTGCTTCCTCCTTTTCTGGTCTCTCCCTTCTAACTAATGCTGCCAGCCCCCCACATAATGCACTAGGTTCTATCATTTTGTCCAAAATAATCCATCCATTCACCCATTCTCAGAGTTTCAACTTTCAACCACTCTGAATCAGAGCATGTTGGAGCTATTGCAGATACCCTAGTGTTGCCTTATTATCTTTCAGACAATCTGATGCAAGTCCAGAGAGGTTAAAAATAGCTTGTCAAATACCACACAGTAAGTCAGTGACATAGTCAAGTTCTGGCTTCCAGTTCAGCCCCCTTTCCACTGCCTGCTAAACCTTGATCCATCAAATTTCTTTTCTAATTGAAGGAGCTGACTAATAAAGTTATTCTTACCTTGGAGGTAGGAGCTCACTGGAAGACTTCTAAAAATGCTCAATGACAGGAGTCAAGGCAGGTTACCTCCATAAGCTGGGCCTAGGTTGGAAGCTGGATCAGAGAATTCCAAGTCTATGGCACATGTATATTTGACCTTTCCCACTGAAATAACCTGTGGTCATATCCTCCATCATTGAAAACTCATTGCTAAAGATGAGTCATTTCTTCCTGGTCCATCTTTCAAGTGTTCCCTGGAGCCCTCAACCTCAAACCTCTGCAGTTATCTATGACTCCCATCTTCCTGCATTCTTCAGTGGTCACCAGCCACTATGCCCAGCCCAGGCCCACTTTGAATTTGTTCTCTTCCCTTACATGTCACTCTCTAGTTTCATCCTCTCCTGTCTGCATCTTTGCACATTCCCTTCCTTGCCTCTGTGCTTGCCAATCTCATCCTTCCTCTGTCCTCCATACCATCCACAATTCTTGATCTCCCTAGAATACTCAAGAAGACACAACAGTGCCTCATTATATAGAGATCAAGGCCAAGCTCCATATCTTGATTACTCACACCCTGACAATCCCACCCCCTACTAGAAATCAGCTAAACTCCTCTCCCACCTTCCCCACCATGAATTCACTCTTCCATCAAAACTAATATTGTCTCACTGATCTCTGCCTCTAAGCCTTTGCCATGACCATTTCCCCAAGCTTGAGTACCCCACCTCTCTCTCTTTCACCTCTTTCTACTACCTCCTACTCCTACTTATTCCAGAAAGCCATTCCTAATATTCTTTCTAGTTGATTCTACTCTCTCATCCAGGATAAGACACATAAATTACAATTTCTCCAGAGCAGGGAAAAAGTCTTTGATCAACATAATGGATGTTCAATAAACAGTTGTTAAACTTTAAAAAAAAATGTATTAGACGGAGTTCCCATCATGGCACAGTGGAAAAGAATCTGACTGGGAACCATGAGGTTGCAGGTTTGACCCCTGGCCTCCCTCAGTGGAGTAAGCATCTGGCTTTGCTGTGCGCTGTGGTGTAGGTTGCAGGCGCAGCTCAGATCTGATGCTATGGCTGTGGCATAGGCTGGCAGCTGTAGCTCTCATTGGACCCCTAGCTTGGGAACCTCCATATGCCACAGGTTCAGCTGTTAAAAAAAAAAAGCAAAAAAAATGTATTGGAATCTTTCTTTTGTGCTTAAATAGTAAAACTGATGTGAAAGGCATTATGATTTAATTTATTTTTCCTGACAGCCATCTGTATCCTAGGTATGTCTATCATGAGTGGAGAATCAGAAGCTTCATTCCTTTCATAAAAGCAGGTGTGGAGTTCCCATTGTGGCTCAGCGGTTAACAAACCCAACTTGTATCCATGAGGATGCAGTTTCAATCCCTGGCCTCGCTCAGTGGGTTAAGGATCAATGTTGCTGTGACCTATGGTTTAGGACACAGATGTGGCTCAAATCCCACATTGCCATGGCTGTGGCATAGGCCAGCAGCTGCAGCTCTGATTGGACCCCCTAGCCTGGGAATTTCCATATGCTACGGTGCAGCCCTAAAAAGCAAAAAAAAAAAAAAAAAAAAAAAATTTAATTTTAAATTTAAAAAAAAAACAGACGTGTTGGGAATTTGTAAAGTAAGAGACCACACTTCCATGCCAAGTGACAATATTTTATGTCCCTGTTCCACCTCCAGAATGTCCCCAAGGAAGTACCCAGACACAGAACTACAGCTTTTCAGAACCCTAAGGGACATTGGAGATCACAAATACAGGGTCGCAAATATTTAGCAAGTGTACAACTTCTCTTTTTTTAAGTTTTATTGGGGTATAGTTGATTTACAAAGCTTTGAACATTTCTGCTGTACAACAAAGTGATTCAGTTATACATCTACACACATCCATTTTTGTTCACAGTATTTTCCCATATAGATTATCACAGAATATTGGGTAAGTTCTCTGTACTATATAGCAGGTCCCCATTGGACAATTATTCCATATACTTCAGTGTTCATAAGCTAATCCCAAACCCACCCTCCTCGTCCAAACCTGCCTACCCTCACCTGTCCCTTTTGCTAACCACAAGTTTTTCAAAATCTGTGAGTCTGTTCTGCAAATAAGTTCATTTGTATCCTTTTTTTATTTATTTTATTTTATTTTATTTTTGTCTTTTGCCTTTTCAGGGCCACACCCATGGTTCCCAGGCTAGGGGTCTAATCAGAACTACGGCTGCCAACCTACACCGCAGCCACAGCAACACCAGATCCGAGCCACATCTGCGACCTACACCACAGCTCACAGCAACACCAGATCCTTAACCCACTGAGCTAGGCCAGGGATTGAACCCGCAACCTCATGGCTCCTAGTCAGATTCGTTCCTGCTGTGCCACAACAGGAATTCCTGTATCCTTTTTTAGATTCCACGTATAAGAGATATCATATGATGTTTGTCTTTGTCTGGCTAATTGCACTTAGTATGGTAATTTCTAAATCCATCCATGTTGCTGCAAATGGCATTATTTCATTCTTTTTATGGCTGAGTAATATTCCATTGTATATATGTACCACATTTTCTTCATCCATTCCCTTGTCGATGGACATTTAGGTTGCTTCCTTGTCTTGGCTTTTGTAAATAGTACTGCAATGAATATTGGAGTACATGTATCTTTTTGAATTATGTTTTTTTCCAGATTGATGCCCAGGAGTAGGACTGCTGGATCATATGACAGATCTATTTTTAGTTTTTTGAGGAACCTCCATATTGTTTTCCATACTTGTTGCACCAATTTACATTCCCACAAACTGTGTAAGAGGGTTTCTTTTTCTCAGCACCCTCTCCAGTATTTATTGTTTGTAGATTTTTTGATGATGGCCATTCTGGCTGGTGGCTACCTCTCTATATCTTGGTGCCCATGGCAGACATAACTCATCAATCACACCATCTTTCCTACCAAACTCGAGTATAGCCAGTCTTTCTCCTCGCAGCCCCTCAGGAAACATAGATCATTCCTGATCCAGTTGAACCCCTTCATTAGGGAGTGACATGTCTAGGGTCACCAAGTTCTTAAGTAGTAGACCCAGAGCTCTTCATTCTGTGGTGCAGTAAAAGCCATGGCAGTAGTCAGGGCTTTGCTCATGGGAATGGCAGCGCAAGGGGCTAAGACAAGGGTGAGTGTACAATCAAGTAGATCTGGGGCAATGTACATGATATAATGAATTCTGAGCCCCCACCCATGTGCAAATTGTGGTCTAAACAGTGGCCCAAGAGTCTAGAGTATCTGAACACAGCGCTCAGCAAACTGTGGGCTACCCTCCAAATCTAGCCTGCAGGCTATTTTTATAAATAAAGTTTTATTAGCACACAGTCATGTTCATTCATTTACATATTGTCAGTGGGGAGTTCCCATAATGGCTCAGTGATTAAAGAACCTGACTAGGATCCATGAGGTTGTGGGTTCGATCCCTGACCTTGCTCAGTGGATTAAGGATCCGGCATTGCCATGAGCTGTGGTATAGGTCGCAGACACGGCTCAGATCTGGCATTGCTGAGGCTGTGGTGTAAGCCAGCAGCTCTAGCTCCGATTGGACCCCTATCCTGGGAACTTTCATATGCCGTGAGTGCAGCCCTAAAAGGCAGAAATAAATTTTAAAAATAAATAAAAATACATATTGTCAATGGCTACTTTCACCTTACGATGGCAGACTTGAGTAGTTACAATAGACAACCCATGGCCTGCAAAGCTGAAAATATTTACCCTCTGACCCTTTACAGAAAAAGTGTGCCAACCCCTGCTCTAATATCCTTCCAACAAATTCCCATTTTACTGAAGTCAGCCAGAGCTGCCCACCACCAAGAACCATGCCTGATACAACAGACAACAAGGGGCTGAGAATCATGGCTTAATTCTTCAAGATCCCAGATTCACACTTTCCTGAAATTATTTAGTAAATGCTTGAAAGTTTATCCTGGAAGTTTATTCCTATTGCGTGTCAGAAGACCCAGCTTTCGGAGAATTCTCCTTTTTTTTTTTTTTCTTCTTTTCAGTTTGTTTTGTTTTGTTTTGTTTTGTTTGTTTGTTTGTTTGTTTGTTTTGGAGGTTATCTTCATATAGTTGGCCTTTTATTTTTTTTTAATTTATTTTTTCCCACTGTTCAGCAAGGGGATCAAGTTATCCTTACATGTACACATTTTTTCCCCACCCTTTGTTCTGTTGTAACATGAGTATCTAGACATAGCTCTCAATGCTACTCAGCAGGATCTCCTTGTAAATCTATTCTAAGTTGTGTCTGGTAACCCCAAGCTCCTGATCCCTCCTACAGGAGGATTCTTATGATTGATGCAGGAGGTGTATTTCCTCAAGAAAAATACAAAAATATTCACACAGAGTTAGTACAGCCATGTGAGCACACTGTCAGGTCTCTCTCAGGGTGTTGGAGGGACCTATAAAGAGAGGGTCCTACAACTTATGCTGTGTTCCTATTATAGGAAATCCACCTCTGTCCACCACCTGTTCTCCAAGCCATTCTCTACCAGCAGTACGAACAGTAACTTAAAATTAAAATCTAGGAGTTCCCATCATGGCTTAGCTGTTAATGAATCTTACGAGCATCCATGAGGATGCAGGTTCAATCCCAGGCCTTGCTCAGTGGGTTAAGGATCCTGCATTGCTGTAGCTGTGGCATAGGCCCGCGGCTACAGCTCCAATTTGACCCTTAGCTTGCGAACCTCCATATGCCATGGGTGAGGCCCTAGAAAGCAAAAAATAAAATAAAAAATAAATTAAAAAATAAGAAGTAAAATTAAAATCTAGCTTGCTGCTCATCTTCTTAAAATCTTTCAGTGGCCTCCCAGCGCTGTTTGGATAAGTTAAAAAAAAAATCTTAATTTGACCCCTAGGTCCCATGCTGTCTTTCCCTCTTTCTGCCCCCGTTATTTTGGCCTTCCTTTTTCCCCAAATAGACTCTTTTCCACCTCAAGTCCCTTTGTCTAGATCATTCCTCCCAGTCACCTCTCTATCATTCATATTACAGTTCAAATATCATTTCTTCAGGGATGTTTCCTTGTCCATTAACCCATACAAAATCTGTTTTTACTGTTCTTTGAGATTTTTTCTTCAAACCATAGTCATACTTTAAAATTATGTCTTTAGGAGTTCCCATTGTTGCACAGCAGAAACGAATCCAACTAGTATCCATGAGGATGCTGATTCGATCCCTGGCCTCACTCAGCATTGCTGTGGCTGTGGCATAAGCTGGCAGCTGAAGCTCTGATTCCACCCCTAGCCGGGGAACTTCCATATGCCACAGGTGTGGCCCTAAAAAGCAAAGAATAAAAAATAAATAAAGTAGGAGTTCCCGTCGTGGCGCAGTGGTTAACGAATCCGACTAGGAACCATGAGGTTGCGGGTTCGGTCCCTGCCCTTGCTCAGTGGGTTAACGATCCGGCGTTGCCATGAGCTGTGGTATAGGTTGCAGAGGCGGCTCGGATCCCGCGTTGCTGTGGCTCTGGCGTAGGCCGGTGGCTACAGCTCCATTCAACCCCTAGCCTGGGAACCTCCATATGCCGCGGGAGCGGCCCAAGAAATAGCAACAACAACAACAACAATAACAACAACAACAAAAGACAAAAAATAATAATAATAATAATAAATAAAGTAACATAATGTCTTTAGTTTTGTGATTATTTATTTAAAATCTAGCTCTTCCACTTGCTCTAAGACTAGATTTCTGTTGTTATAAGTCATTTGTTATTGCAGTGTAATCTAACCTATGCTGAATGAAACACCAGAAAATATTGAAGGTCTAAAGTGGAAGAGGAGGAATTCCTGTCGTGGCTCAGTGGTTAACGAATCTGACTAGGAACCATGAGGTTGCAGGTTGGATCCCTGCCCTTGCTCAGTGGGTTAACGATCCGGCGTTGCCGTGAGCTGTGGTGTAGGTAGCAGACTCGGCTCGGATCCCGCGTTGCTGTGGCTCTGGCGCAGGCCGGTGGCTACAGCTTCGATTAGATCCCTAGCCTGGGAACCTCCATATGCCACGGGAACAGCCTAAGAAATGGCAAAAAGACAAAATAAAATTTTTTTTTAAGTGGAAGAGGAGTTCCCTCTGTGTGATGCAGTGGGTTAAGAATCCAAGTGCAGTAGCTTGGGTCACTGTGGAGGTCTGGTTGGATCTGCAGCCCAGCTCAGTGGGTTAAAGGATCTGGCAGAGGTCTCAGCTGTCGCTCAGATTCAGGCCTTGGAGTGGGATCCTCCATATGCCACAGGTGCAGCCATAAAAAATAAAAATCAAATAAAGTGGAGGAATCAGGTTAAAAGTGCACATTATGGTATTCCTGTTGTGGCTCAGCAGTTTAAGAATCTGACTAGTATCCATGAGGATGCAGGTTCAATCCCTGTCCTCACTCCATGGGTTTAGGATCCAGGACTGCCACAAGCTACAGCATAGGTCACAGATGTGGCTCAGATTTGGTATTGCTGTGGCTGTGGTGTAAGCCAGCATCTGCAGCTCAGATGTGACCCCTGGCCTGGGAACTTCCATAGGCCACATGTGCAGCCCTAAAAAGAAAAAAAAAAAAAGCAAATTATAATGAAAGATGCTCTAAGGGTTCCAGCAACCAAATACGAAATTCACAGAATCCATAAGATAAAAACAAATCCACTTTCTATATCTATGAGTAGTTTACCTTGAACCATGTGAAAAGTTTATCCACTTAATTATTTTGCAATATACGTGTGTATCAAATCATCACTTTGTACACCTTAAATTTATACAATGTTATATCAATTCTACTTCAATAAAGCTGGAATTTTTTAAATTAAAATGTTTAATTTTTATTTAAAATTTTAATAAAAACTTTTATTAAAAATTAATGATTTTTTTTAATTTTTAAAAAGTGTATCCACCAGCAAGGGAAGCACAAGATCAATGACCTAAGCCATTTTAAAAGCTCCTCCAGCTCAGCACAAGACACCAGAAAAGCCACATGGAGTTCCCGTCGTGGCGCAGTGGTTAACGAATCCAACTAGGAACCATGAGGTTGCGGGTTCGGTCCCTGCCCTTGCTCAGTGGGTTAACGATCCGGCGTTGCCGTGAGCTGTGGTGTAGGTTGCAGACGCGGCTCGGATCCCGCGTTGCTGTGGCTCTGGCGTAGGCCGGTGGCTACAGCTCCGATTCAACCCCTAGCCTGGGAACCTCCATATGCCGCGGGAGCGGCCCAAGAAATAGCAATAACAACAACAACAACAATAACAACAACAAAAGACAAAAAAAAAGAAAAGAAAAGAAAAGCCACATGATGTCTAGTGTTGAGAACTTGGAATACCAACTGGTCTGCCTTCATTCTGATTGGTTGCATTATTTGGGGAATAAAACATTTCAGTGGTTTATGAAATTGTTCTAACAGATGATCAATGATAGGAAATGAAGTCACCCTCATCTTGGCCAATTAATTTAACCTCCTTGCCCACTGTCCACACCCAGGGCCTCCAGGTGGACTCCTTATGCCCAGTGGGTTTTTCTGTTTTGTTCTGACTGGATGAGACACAAGAAGGAGACAGGAAGGAGGAGAAGGGATATGTGACTTGAATCTGCCTGCTTGGGTCCAGCAGTACCAGATCATTCCAATTTCCAACTGTTTTACCCCATGTGCATAACCAGGATTACTGTGACCCCTGAAATACACCAGTCCAGGCTGGTCAGCAAATCCTCCTCAGAGGTATGGGTGCCAGATCCAAATGGCACTCTCCCCTCCCTCCTCTAAGCTTCTAGGATTTGATAACCTCAGCTCTGCCCTCTGCTTGCCAAGCCCAGGCTGGTCAGTTGATTCCCCACAAGAACTATCCCTGTTTTAAACTTCAAATTGCCTTCTCGCCTTTCCAGTCCCCCACGACCTGTTTAATCAATGCTCATGTTAAGTTCTCTCCATTAAAATACCTTGAGTATGATGGGACATTATGGAGGATAATGTGAGAAAAAGAATGTATATATATGTTTTATATATATATAAAACCGGGTCACTATGCTGTACAGAATAAATTGACAGAACATTGTAAATCAACTATAATTAAAAAAAATTGGGGGGAGTTCCCGTTGTGGCTCAATGGTTAACGAACCCAACCAGCATCCGTGAGGATGCAGGTTCGATCCCTGGCCTCGCTCTGTGGGTTAAAGATCCGACATTGCTAGTGAGCTGTGGTGTAGGTCACAGACATGGTTCAGATCCCGTGTTGCTGTGGCTCTGGCGTAGGCCCGCAGCTACAGCTCCAGCTGGACCCCTAGCCTGGGAACCTCCATATGCCGAATGTGCAGCCCTAAAGAGACAAAAAGACAAAAGACAAAAAAAAAATTTAGAGATTTAACAATTTAAAAAATAATAATAAAATAAAATTAGACAGACCTGGAAAAAAATACCTTGAGTACTTCTACAACATGGATAAAATGTTAAAACATTATGCTCAGTGAAATAAGCCAGACACAAAAGGACAAATATTGTTTGATTCCATTTATGAGGTCCCCAAAATAGCAAATTCATATAGACATAAGTAGATTAGAGACTACCAGGAGCTGGAGGCCACAGGGAGTGAGGAGCTATTGTTTAATGATTATAGAATTTCTGTTTGGGGTGATGAAAAAGTTTTGGAAATAGTGGTGTTGTTTGTGCAGATGAATGTAATTCATTCCATTGAGTCATACAACTTAAAATGGATAAAATGGCAAATTTTATGTCAAATATATATATTATCACACTTTTTAAATTAATAATGTAATATATATATATATATACACACACACACACACACACACATATGGTGGAATATTACTCAGTCTTAAAAAGGAATGAAGCATGCCATTTGCAACATGCATGAACCTACAGATTATCATACTAAGTGAAGTAAGTCAAAGAGAAAGACAAATACTGTATGATATCACTTAAATATGAAATTTAAAATGATACAAATGAACTTATTTATGAAACAGAAATAGACACACAAACATAGAGAACAGATTTATGGTTGCCAAGGGGGACGGGGAGTTGACAAGGGATGGACTGAGAGTTTGAGTTTAGCAGATGCAAACTATTATATATGTATAACTGAATCACTTTGCCATACACCAGAAACTACTACAATATTGTAAATCAATTGTACTTCAATAAAGTAAGTTTTTTAAAATAATGTGATATAGTAAAAGACAATGAGTTGAACAATTTTTTTGGTCATGCCCGTGGAATGCAGAAATTTCTGCACCAGGGATCCAACCCAAGCCACAGTGACAAAAAGCCACAGAAGTGACAACCTCAAATCCCTAACCACTAGGTCACCAAGAAACTCCTGAATTGAACAATTCGAATGGGTAAATTGGATGGTATGTAAAATATATCTCAATAAAGCTGTTTTTAAAAAATAATAATAATAACATGGCTGCTTTGCAGTGAATAAAACTACCTTAACCAAGATTTTTAAATGGTGATTGTAACAATGGTTGCACATCTCTTTGAATACAACTAAGACCATTGAATCCTACACTTTCAAAAAGTGAATTTATGTGTGAATTATATATCAGTAAAGTTATTTTTAAAAGGAAATGGCTACCCATTATAAGTAGAAAGTCAGTATTACCTGTCATGTATAGGAGATAGGCATAAACATATTACTCAGCCATGAGAAAGAAGGAAATCCTGCATTTGCAGCAATGATGATGGAACATGAGGACACTCTGCTGAGATAAGCCAGACAGAAAAAGACAAATACTTTATGAAATCATTTATACATGAAATCTTTTTTTATTAAAGTATAGTTGATTTACAGTGTTGTGCCAATTTCTGCTGTACAGCATACTGACACAGTCATATATACATACACATTATTTTTCTCACTCTATATTCCATTGTGTTCTATCCCAAGAGATTGGATATAATTCTCTGTCCTGTATATTAAGACCTCATTGCTTATCCATTCTAAATGTAGTAGTTTGCATCTACCAACTCCAAAATCCAAGTCCATGCCACTCCCTCTGCCCTCCCTCTTGGCATCCACAAGTCTGTTCTCCATGTCTGTGAGTCTGTTTCTGATCTGTAGATAGGTTCACTTGTGCCCTATTTTAGATTCCACGTATAGGTGATATCATACGGTATTTGTCTTTCTCTTTCTGACTTACTTCACTTAGTATGAGAATCTCTAGTTGCATCCATGCTGTTGCAAATGGAGTGATTTTGTTCTTTTTATGGCTGAGTAGTATTCCATTGTATATATGTGTATGTGGAATCTTTAAAAGCCGAACTTGCAGACAAAGAGAGTGGAATGGTGATTATCAGGGGCTAAGGAGGTGGGGGATTGGGGAAATGTTTTAAAGGGTATAAACTTGCAACTATAAAATGAATAAGTCCTGGAGATCTAATACACAGTTTATTAATTATAGTCAACAATACTGTACTATATACTTCAAAGTTGCTAAAAGACTGGATCTTAAGTGCTCTCACAACAAAAAAAGAAATGATAATTATGTGATGCGATAGAGGTGTTCTAATGCTGTGGTGGTAATTGTACTGCAATACATAAATGTTTCAAAACAATACATGGTACCCCTTAAACTTACACAATCCTTTATATCAATTATATCTCTGTCTTTAATCCATACATAAAATTAAAAATTTCAATGCTCGTGTATGAACCACCAAAAGTCATTTCAGTACATCACCAGTATTAGGTCCACATACTGCCTTTTGATACCATGACCAGTATCCTGGTCTTTGCCTCTTTGTATAAACATTTCTCCAAGAGCAGAATCACTAGGTAAAAGGCATGAGCATTTTTATTTTCCATGCATTCTCTCATTCGTTGCATTAAAATAATTTAACAAGTCCCTACCAGATGCCAAATACTGTTCTAGGGACTGGAAATAATGTGATTGACAAAGCCCCTGATATCATGTAACCTACATTCTGGTGGGGAAACTGTTGATAAACACTACAATAGGATTTGGGGTGGTGCCAAGTGCAATGAGGTGAGGGGAAAACATTGTAAGGGGCTAAAGAATTGGAGGAAAGATGCTTTTCTATTGTGGTAAAGTACACATAACATAAATGTACCCTGTTAGCCAGTTTTAAACGTACGAATCAGTGGAATTTTGTACATCCACAATATCATTCAACCATCACCTACATCTAGTTCCAGATCATTTCACACCCTCCCCGCAAAAGGAAACCCCATGCTCAGGAAGGTGATATTTGAGCAGAGATATAGCTGAAGGAAGAGCGAATGAGAACCATGTGAAGATCTGATGGTCTTTGCATACTATCTTCACCCTGCATATACAGAGCCCTGAACTATTATTCTACTCATATTTTTCTTTATTTTTTTTTTTTGCGTCTTTCGCCTTTTTTTTAGGGCTGCACTGTGGCATATGGAGGTCCCCAGGCTAGGGGTCCAATCAGAGCTGTAGCTGCCAGCCTATGTCATAGCCACAGCAACATCAGATCTGAGCTATGTCTGCGACCTCCACCACAGCTCACCGGTGACTGGATCCTTAACCCTCTGAGCAAGGCCAGGGATCCAACACACAACCTCAAGGTTCCTAGTTGAATTAGTTTCCACTGCACCACAACAGGAACTCCTCCTATTTTTCTTTAAAATAATTCTTTTTTAATTTAAAAGTCAACCGTTATTCAGACAGGAGAATATTTTTTGGCAATTTACACAATAGCACAAAGGAACCTTGAAAACATTATGTTTTTAAAAGTGATAAGGCCAGAAGCTCCCACTGTGGTGCAGTCAGGATCAGTGGCATCTCAGCAGCACTGGGATACAGGTTTGATCCCTGACCCGGCACTATGAGTAAAAGGATCCAGCATTGCCACAGCTACAGCATAGATCACAACTGAGGCTCGGGGAACTTCTTACGCCTCAGGGTGGCCAAAAAAAAAGTGAGAATACCACTCTTTGTGACTTTAGGGTGAAAGCAAGGAAAACCCCCAGGCAGAAATGTTGAGGAAGCAGATCTTGCCTTAACCTCAGGAAACTTCTAGCACTGTAACTACCCCCATTGAAACCATCCAGCTCTAAATTTCAAGATCTCCCTTCCTGCAACCCTAAACCCCAAAGCTATTTATACAGAGCTCACCCATAACATCCCCAAAAGAGGCTTACCACTCTTGAACACAAGTGCAAGAGCGTAGGAAGAGTGCCTCTGCATTAGCAGTGAAAAGAAAGCAAATTCCACCAGCGCTGCAGGGACCTGTAAAACCCTAACAAATTAGCATGGAGTTTTATGAGCTAGTAATAAAACTCCTGGTGGCGGCATAAATCATTACCACCTTTGGAAAGCACTGGCTTTGCCAAGAGCTGTAAAAATGTTCTCTTCCTTGACCCAGTAATTCCAAAATTTGTCATAAAGGTATCATTCAATAAAAGAAGAAAAAAATAAAAGCAACAAAAAAGTTGCTTTAAAAGCAGCAAAAAACTTCAGTCATTATTTATGTGCTATAGGGAATGTTCATCAGCCATTGACATGGTAATTAGGAAACATGTGGCAATAGAGGGGACAGTGATCATAGAATGTTAGGTGAGAGGAGTTTAGGGGAAAACAATACATTTCGACTAAGTGCAAATACACATGCATACGGGCCAAGTGTAGAAGGAAAACAACAGTGCAAAATTCTCCAACTATAGCATGGGTTTTTTTTGCACATGCTGTTTTCTATACCTAGAATATTCTCACACACACAGACACAGGCACAGGCATACATTCACATACATACATTCACATATACACTTATATATACCCATAAACATAAGTCTACACAATGCACATTCATACACATAAGTACACATTCACACACATACACACATAAGTACACATACATACTTTAAGTACATGCATACCTAAGTACACTTAGACACATATAAGTACACATGCATATGCATATATAAACATGCCTTCCCAATGCATAGACACACATACACATATATACACACCTAAGTACAGATTCATACACACATGGATACTAATGTGCTTAACAAAATTCATGTTATGGAGTGAATAATGCCCTCCCAAAAATTCATATATTAAAGTCCTAGCCCCCAATATCTCAGAATATGTCTTCATTTGGAGAAGGTATTTAAAGACATTAATTTAAGATTAGGTCATTGGAATGGGTCCTACTCCAACATAACTGCTGTCCTTATAAGAAGAGGAGATTAGGGAGTAGCTCATTGGGTTAAGAATCCAAAATAGTGTCCATGAGGAATCAAGTTCAATCCCTGGCTTCACTCAGTGGGTTAAGGATCTGGTATTAGAGCACACTGCAGCATAGCTCACAGATGTAGCTCAGATCCAGTGTTGCTGTGGCTGTGGCATAGGCCAGCAGCTGCTGCTCCAATTTGACCCCTAACCTGGGAACTTCCATATGCCTCAGGTGCAGCCTTAAAAATAAAAGAAGAATGAGAAGAAGAAGAGGAGGAAGAGGAGAAAGAGATTAGTTCACAGTTACAGAGAGAAAACAGCCGTCTATAAGCCAAGGAAAGAAGCCTTTGATGAAATCAACCATGTTGACACCTTGATCTCAAACTTCTAGCCTCCAGAAGTCAAGAAAATTAATTTCTGGTGTTCCCGTCATGGCTCAGTGGTAACAAACCCAATTAGTATCCATGAGGATGTGGGTTCAATCCCTGGCCTTGCTCATTGGGTTAAGGATCCAGTGTCACCATGAGCTGTGGTGTAGGCTGCAGACATGGCTGAGGCTGTGGCATTCAAACCCTAGCCTGGGAACTTCCATATGCTGGGGGCACAGCTCTAAAAAGACAAAAAAGAAAAGAAAAAGAAAATTAATTACTGTTGTTTAAGCCACCCATTCTGTGGTATTTTATTATGGCAGCCCCGGGGAGCTTTATACACACATACACATATGCCTACACAACACATGAACACATGCACTCCCTTCTCCTTCAACACGTGGCTCACCTCACCACTTCTGTGATTACATTCCCTAGCCCTTTCGGATAATATGAATTGCCCCTTCCTCCATTGTCTAACACTTTGGAGACCTCTGTTTATTTATTCTTTCATCCCACAAATATCAATTGAACACTAACATTCTTCCAAGAGCTGAAAATACAGCAGTAACCAGACCCAATCTCTTCCCCCTGGCACTCAGATGCATATTATAACACATCTCACTGTATTGGAGAGGTGGTATTTTTTTGTGTTGTTTTTTTTTTTATGTGCCTGTATTCTCTCTCAGGCTATGAGCTCATTAAATATCTGGCAAATTATACATATATCTGCAGAGAAGGGGCTTCACAGATTTCTGTAGACCTCATGGAGAAATGGACAGATAAAACTGCCAAAATAAAGAGTCATCTTAAATTGGTGGAGATCTGGGTTCCTTGGTTTGCTAACTTGGATTCCTCCAAAAGCAGATGCTAAGAAAAGACTTTGGGTGCAAGGTGGTTCCAGGAAGACTGATAAAAGAGCTGAGAAGTGAGATGAGATGGGAAACAACCCCATAAGAGAAGGTTAATGAATTGAGGCGCAAGCCTACTGAGACATGTGGAAAACTAAATAGAATATTCCTCATAATTGTCCCACCAGGCAGCAAAGGATATGAGTATTTATCTATCCTCTCTCATTCATCATTGTTTGGGGTTTCTCTTCGGTTTCAATCCCTTGGCATGTGCAATTCTTTTCAGGCATAGAGCAAGGACACTTAAGCATCTGATGAAACTTCTTGGGCTGAAAGATGCAGATGTTAGCTGTAAGAAGCCATCAGCATGTACAGGATTCATCCCTCAAAGCTGAAGGTGACCCCCAGGGGCAGGGGGGGACAGGTCCAGGTCATTGAGAATAACTGCTACACTTTCGTATTTTTTTTTTTTTGCCTTTTTTTTTTTTTTTTTTTTTGCTTTTTAGGGCCATACCCTTGGCATATGGAAGTTCCCAGGCTAGGGGTCAAATCAGAGCTGCAGCTGTCAGCCTACACCACAGCCAGAGCAAGGCTGGATCCAAGCCTTGTCTAAGACCTACACCACAGCTCACAGCAACACCAGATCCTTAACACACTGAGCAAGGCCAAGGATCGAACCCACATCCTCATGGATACTGGTATGGTTCGTAATCTGCTGAACCACAACCAGAACTCCTCCATTTTTTAATTTGGAGATAAGTTAGGTTTTGTTACATGTTCTGGCAGGGAGATGTGATGTGATTGTGATGTGATGTGATGTGATGTGATGTGATGTGATGTGATGTGATGTGATGTGATGATGTGTGGGTGCACACATGCTAGTGTCTGCAATTTTAGAGGAAAAGAGTGGTTCCATGCCTGCCCAATCTTTCCATCTGTCTTGGGTATTGCAGAAATTTTCCTGTTTGAGTAGGGTATTGACCTAGAGCAGGAGTCAACATACTGTGTGTGGCTCACCAGATCTTGCCCAATTCCTTTTTTGTAAAACAGTTTTATTGGCACACGGTCACCATCATTCATTTACATGATGTAAATGAGTCTCTTGGGATAGACCATGATGGAAGATAATATAAGAGAATGTGTATATATATATATATATGACTGGGTCACTTTGCTGTATATCAGAAATTGGCATTATATGCTATATATATAAAACAAGATATTAAATATAGTCCCCCATGCTATACAATAGGATTTTGTTATTTTATATATAATAGTTAGTATTTACTAACCCCAAACTCTTAATTTATCCCTCCTCTCCCTTTCCCCTTTGGTAACCATAGGTTTGTTTTCTGTCTGTGAATCAGTTTTGTTTTGTAAATAAGTTCATTTATAGCATATTTCAGATTCCACATATAAGTGATATCATATGATATTTGACTTTCTCTGTCTGACTTACTTCACTTAGTGTGAGAATCTCTAGGTCCAACCATGTTTCTGCAAATGGCATTATTTCATTCTTCTTTATTGCTGAGTAATATTCCATTGTATATATGCACCACATCTTCTTTATTCATTCCTCTTTTTAAAACTGTCAAAAAAAATTGAAAAGGAGAACATTTCATGCCAAACAGATGGGCCATTCCATAATCCAATAAGAAGTGGGAATCTAAAAAGACAAAAGATTAAAACTAGACTAAAACAACACACAGAGAAACACACGTACACAAACAATTAAAAATAAGTGCCTCATAAATTTGGCTAAAGAAAAACAAAGGCATATGAGATTAGGAGTAAAAAAAAGAGATATTAAATAAAACTTATGGCAAGACTTTTGAAGATGTACATAGGAGTTCCCACTGTGGCTCAACAAGTTAAGGACCCAAAGCTGTCTCTGTGAGGATGCTGGTTCAATCCCTGGCCTCTCCGAGTTGGTTAAGTATCTGTCATTGCTGCAAGTTCCTGCATAGCAGATGGCTGTGGCATAGGCCTGCAGCTGCAGCTCCAATTCAGTCCCTAGCATAGGAACTTTCATATGCTGCAGGTAAAAAGAGAAAAGAAAGAAAATATACATAAAATAGGTGATTTCCTAACAAAATACAAATTAGCAAAGCTGACCCAAAAATGACTGGTGTGATTCCTGTGATAGAGATGGGAAAATTATTGAATATTTACTAAGAGAAGAGTTCCCATCGTGGCTCAGCAGAAACAAATCTGACTAGTATCCATGAGGGTGCATGTTCAATCCCTGGCCTCACTCAGTGGGTTAGGGATTCAGTGTTGCCATGAGCTGTGGTGTAGGTCACAGACGTGACTCAAATCTGGCATTGCTGTGGCTGTGGTGTAGGCCAGCAGCTACAGCTCTGATTTGACTCCTAGCCTGGGAACCCCCGAATGCCACAGGTGCAGCCCTAAAAAGACCAAAAAAAAAATTTACTAAGAGAGACGTTCTTAAGCTTGACTGCATGTTAGAATCACCTTGGGAGCTTTAAAATTTCCTGATGCCATGGAAATGTAAAATGGTACAGCCATTGCAGAAAATGGTTTGGCAGTTCCTCAGTAAGTAAAACATAGAATTATCTTATGAGCAAGCCATTCTACTCCTAGGAATATACCCAAAAGAATCAAAAGTGGGTGTTCAAACAAAAGCTTATATATGACTATACATAGAGGCACTATTCACAATAGCCAAAAGTGGAAACAACACAAATGCCCATGAACAGAAAAATGCATAGGCAAGATGTGGTGATCCAAGCAATGGACATTTTTTTAATTATTTTTTTAACATATACACACATCCATTCTTTTTCAGATCCTTTCGCCATATAGATTATCACAGAATATTGGGGAGAGTTCCCTGTGCTATACAGCAGGTCCCTGTTGGCTAGTCATTCCGTGTACCACATTGTGTATATGCCAGTCCTAAACCCCCAGTCCATCCCACCACCACCTTCCCCTTTGGTAAACACAAGTTTGTTTTCAAAGTCTGTGAGTCTGCTTCTGTTCTGCAAATAAGTTCATTTGTATCATTTTTTTTAGATCCCACATATAAGTGATATCATATGATGTTTGTCTTTCACCATCTGACTAACTAATATGCAATGGATATTGTTCAGCCAGAAAAGCAAAGAAGCACTGGCACCTGCTACAACATCCATGAGCCTCATTATCCTGAGTGAAAGAAACCAGACACAAAAGACCACACATTGTATGATTCTATTTACGTAAAATGTCCAGAATAAATAAACCCGTAGATAAGCAGATTAGTGGTATAGCCAAAGGCTACATGGTGGGGAATGGAGAGTGACTGCTAATGAGTATGGCGTCTCCTTTTGGGGTGAGGAAATGTTCTGGAACTAGACAGAGGTGGTGGTTGCACAGCACTGTGACTGTACCAATAGTCACCAAATTGTACATTTTTTAATGGCTTAAATGACAACTTTTATATTAAGTGAATTTTATCATGCTTTTAAAATCCTGATTCCTGGGCCCCACCTCAGTGATGGAAATCCAAGTCTCTGGATATAATAAGACCCCCGCATCAGGATTCAAAGCTCCCTAGGTAACTGCAATGTGCAATTAGCATGGGGATGATCGGAGGTCTAGAGTCCAGTTAAGTGTGTATATATAAAATAGGTAAACAACAAGGATCTACTGTACAGGTCCTTTTTTATTGCATAGGCCTATTATACTCGATATCTTGTAATAACCTATGATGGAAAAGAATCTGAAATATATATACATATGTGTGTGTGTATATATATACATATAACTGAATCACTTTGTTGTACATCTTAAACTAACACATTGTAAATTGACTATACTTAAATTTTTTATTTTTTTATTTTTTATTATTAAAGTGTAGTTGATCTACAACGTTTCTTCAATTTTTGTCATACAGCAAAGTGACCCAATCACACATTCCCTGTGCTGTACCATAGGAGCCCATTGCCCATTCATTCCAAATATTATAGTTTGTTTCCAAACTCCCCGTCCATCCCACTCCCTCCTGCCTCCCCCTTGGCAACCACAAGTCTACACTCCATGTCCATGATTTGTTTCTGTTTTGCAGATAGGATCGTTTGTGCCATATTTTAGATTCCTCCCATGTGATATATGGTATTTGTCTTTCTCTTTCTGACTTACTTCACTTACTATGAGAACCTCTGGTTCCATCCATGTTGCTGCAAATGACATTATTTTATTCCTTTTTAATTAATTAATTAATTAAAAATACTGTAGTTGTGTGGGGTTAATAACATTTTGTACAGTTCTGGAATCGAAGAACACTTGAATCAATTAAAAGATCAATATCTATAACATGTAAAGAGGTCCTGCAAATAAAACACAACCCAAATGTGTACAAATATGCAAATAATATGTGAATAGGGCAATTGCAGAAAAGAAAATCTTAAATCAAATAGACAAATGAAAAGCAATACGACTTCACTAGCATTCAGGGAAATGGAAATAAAAGCAATAATAGGAGTTCCCGTCGTAGCACAGTAGTTAATGAATCCGACTAGGAACCATGAGTTTGAGGGTTCAATCCCTGGCCTCCCTCAGTGGGTTAAGGATCTGGTGTTGCCATGAGCTGTGGTGTAGGTCGCAGACACGGCTTGTATCCCAAGTTGCTGTGGCTCTGGCATAGGCCGGTGGCTACATCTTCTATTCAACCCCTAGCCTGGGAACCTCCATGTTCCGCAGGTGCGGCCCTAGAAAAGGCAAAAAAGACAAAAAAAAATGACTTGTACTTGCACTCTTCAGATGGGCAATTTTTTTAAATAAGACCCTGTGCTTGCAAAGATATGTTGAAAAATGGCACGCCTACCTATTGTTTGTGGAAATATGACTTAACTATTGTGTTTTTGGAAAGTTACTATGACAATATCTATTCGAAATTCCATATCTAGGACTCCACCCTATAGAAATATTTTTACCAAAGAATTGTTTATAGTGACAATAACAGATAAACTAGAAATAACCTGCAAGTCCTCAAAGATGGAATGGGTGAATAATCATATTTCACACCTATCATGGGATATTATGTAGCTATTAAAAATAATGAGTTAGATGTCTATCTATTCACCTGGAGGAATTCTATGATGTACACACTGCCAAGTTTTTAAAAGAGCAAAATCTTAGAGAAATATATATAGCATGATCTCAGATATGAAGAAAACACCAGGACACACAATGTCATTGATAATAATTACTTTAAGGGGATAGCTATATAGTGGGACAAGGAGACAAAAATATATGAGTAGCATCAAAGTAGAAAGTATTTATGGCACAGTCCTAATAAAGTGTGGAAATGCTATCCAGTTACTGTTCATATTTTAAAAATCACCTTGCACATGAATTTGTATTAATATATACATACATATATGGGTTGTCTTGGAATGTTGTTATCTAATACACTGCTTACAATGAAATAATTTTTATTTTTAAGTATATGTTTATATGTATAACTGATTCACTTTGCTATATACCTGAAACTAAGACAACATTGTAAGTCAACTATACTGCAAAAAAAACTGTAAAAAATATGCCCTGCCATTTCTAAGTCTCTTTTATGACAAATAATAGCCCTTTTTTGGTGTTTCATAATATATTTAACCAATCTTTCAGTGGACATTTAAATGCTTTTCAGCTTTTCAAAAGCAGGTCCATGAACATTCCTACACATTACATTTTGTCCATATCTCTAGTTATATAAATTACCCCAAAGGGATTGTTGTGAGAACAACTTAGACGGTGTAGGTGTTGCCACCCAGAAATAAGTAGTAATAAATGTGTTGACCAGTCAGAATGGCCATCATTAAGAAGTCCACAAATAACAAACGCTGGAGGGGGTGTGGAGAAAAGAGAACCCTCCTGCACTGTTGGTGGGAGTGTAAACTGGTACAGCCACTATGGAGAACAGTTTGGAGATACCTTAGAAATCTATACACAGAACTTCCATATGACCCCGCAATCCCACTCTTGGGCATCTATCCGGACAAATCTCTACTTAAAAGAGACACATGCACCCGCATGTTCATTGCAGTACTATTCACAATAGCCAGGACATGGAAACAACCCAAATGTCCATTAACAGATGATTGGATTCGGAAGATGTGGTATATATACACAATGGAATACTACTCAGCCATAAAAAAGAATGACATAATGCCATTTGCAGCAACATGGATGGAACTAGAAAATCTCATACTGAGTGAAATGAGTCAGAAAGACAAAGACAAATACCATATGATATCACTTATAACTGGAATCTAATATCCAGCACAAATGAACATCTCCTCAGAAAAGAAAATCATGGACTTGGAAAATAGACTTGTGGCTGCCTGATGGGAGAGGGAGGGAGTGGGAGGGATCGGGAGCTTAGGGTTATCAGACACAACTTAGAATAGATTTACAAGGAGATCCTGCTGAGTAGCATTGAGAACTATGTCTAGATACTCATATTGCAACAGAACAAAGGGTGGGGGGAAAAAATGTATACATGTAAGAATAACTTGATCCCCTTGCCATACAGTGGGGAAAAAAAGAAAAAAAAAAGAAATAAATGTGTTGAGTGTTTATCATTATTATTTCTCTCTTTTCAGTGCTCTTGGTGGACAATCAAACTCTAGCCTTTTTGCACCTGCTTGTGCAAATCCCCTGGTTCTCCACCTGGCATATCATATCTTGCATGAACAACATATGTATTTCTTCCCATAAATATCTCTTATGGGTATATTAACTATTATTAAGTAAATACAAGTTAACTGATTTTTAAATTTTAGAAAAAAATAGATTCTCATGAAGAATAAAAATCAAGATTATCCAAGATTCCCAGATGCCAGAGATAAAAAGAGATTTTTCCTGTGTATCCTATCATTCCTTACTCTGTACCTGGGTTTCTCCATCTCAGCACTATTGACATTTGAGGGTGGATAATTATTTGTTGTGGTGAGATCTGTCTGTGTACCGTAGGATGTTGAGCAGCATCCCTGGCCTCTACACATCACATGTCAGCAGCATCCCTCAGCCTGCTAGTAGTGACGGCAAAAAAAAATGTCTCCAGAACGTAAACTGGTGCAACCACTATGGAAAACAGTATGGAGGTTTCTCAGAAAACTAAATATAGAACTACCACATGATCCAGCAATCCCACTCCTGGGGATATATCCAGACAAAACATTCATTCAAAACGACGCATGCAGGAGTTCCCGTTGTGGCGCAGTGGTTAACAAATCTGACTAGGAACCATGAGGTTGCAGGTCTGGTCCCTGGCCTTGCTCAGTGGGTTAAGGATCCAGCAATGCTGTGGGCTGTGGTGTAGGTTGCAGACTCTGTTCGGATCATGCGTTGCTGTGGCTGTGGTATACACTGGCGGCTACAGCTCCAATTGGACCCCTAGACTGGGAACCTCCATATGCCAAGGGAGCAGCCCTAGAAAAGGCAAAAAAAAAAAGATGCTTGCACCTGTATTTAATAGCAGCACTATTCACAATAGTCAAGACATGGAAACAATCTAAATGTACATTGACACATGGAGGGATTAAAAAGATGTGGTACATATACACAATGAAATACTACTCAGCCATAAAAAAGAACAAAATAATGCCATTCGCAGCAACATGGATGCAAATAGAAATACTCATACTAAATGAAATGTCAGAAAAAGAAATAAAAATACTGTATGATATCACACGTGGAATCTAAAATATGGCACAAATGATCCTTTACAAAACAGAAACAGATTCACAGACATAGAGAAAAGACTTGCAGTTGCCAAGGGGGAGGGGGAGGGGAGGGGGATGGACTTGGAGCTTGGGGTTAGTAGATGCAAAAGAACTACACCACAGCCACAGCAACGCCAGATCCGACCCACATCTGGGACTTACACCACAGCTCACGGCAATGCTGGATACTTAACCCACTGAGCAAGGCCAGGGATCAAACCAGAAACCTCATGGTTCCTAGTCAGATTTGTTTCCACTGCGCCACAACAGGAACTCCAAACAATCAAGTTTAAACCTAAACATTCCACTTCAAGATACAGTGACAAGCATCACCTAACTGAATGACACAATATACACTTTACACTATAATAGCCACAAAACATGTTTCTCACAGCACTTTTTTTTCCTTATCCTTTCTTTATCACTTGATCATTCCAACAAGCCTATAATATAGACATTATTATCACTCCCATTTTACAGTTGAGGGAATTGAGGTTAAAGAGTAAGATTCAATAAGGAGAACAAAGATTTGAGAATCAGACAGACTTTGGATTTCATAACCTGGCTCCTCCGATTCCCAGTCACATGACCTTGGACATCACTTTATCTCAACAAGCCTGCATTTCTGTGTTTGCAAAATGGGTGTTAGAAATAGCTACTTAGGAGTTCCCGTTGTGGTACAGTGGAAACAAATCCGATTAGGAACCATGAGGTTGCAGGTTCCATCCCTTGCCTTGCTCAGTGGGTTAAGGATCCGACATTGCTGTGAGCTGTGGTATAGGTCGCAGACACGGCTTGGATCCCACGTTGCTGTGGCTGTGGCATAAGCCGGAGGCAGCAGCTCCAATTCAACCCTTAGCCTGGGAACCTCCATATGCCATGGGTGCGGCCCTTAAAAAGCAAAAAAGAAAAAAGAAACAGCTACATTGAGGAACAATTATAAGAGTTAGAGGTAAAGGATGAAGCATGCCTGGATCACCACGATCACTCAGTCTAATGGCACCTCTTATTATCAATAAGGATGAACTTTCTAGAATCACATCTGAGTTAGTGGTGGTGGTAAGATTCAAGTCCTGTTCTACTTGGTCTCTCCATTCTCCATTCGTTATCTTTTTCCCTCTTCCCTCACAGTGTTCACCTTCACCCTGCTCTTCTCCAGACAGCATGTTGCTCCTGCTTCTGAAAATTAAGCCATAAGAATCTTTGGGAACTTCCTCCTGTCAAGGTACTATCTTCATCCTTCCATCTGGGGAGTATGTCTCAAGTCAATCGTTATTTATGGGTCTCTGCCAGAGTGATGAATATTCTCTACCAACAAGCAGAAACTGGCCCTGGTTTGGGTGGATGCACACTGCTGTGGTGAGACTTAATTAGCCACAAACAATGCACATGTCCCAACCTTCAGCCTTATCAAAGCCCAGGACCTGGCCTGAGTGATCCCAGATTTCACTGTTGTCATTAAACAATGCTGCTGTGTCAAGGTTTTGGATCCTTGCCTATATATTTGCAAGTATCAAAGATCTTGTTGGAAAAGTACAAACATGTTGAATTTCCCCTTTGAGGCATTTCTGTGCCATCCCCAGAGAAGTTAGTCATTGGAATGTCTTTGAAACTGGGTCAGTGTCACCCTGGCCCTCTCTGCCTTACGTTTCTCCTGGAGATAGCATGCTCTCATGTCAACGGTGAGCACTGAAAAGAAAGAAGCAGCCTTGACATCTCACAGCAGAGCCTTGGTGTTCTCCTGTTGAACATAAACAATTCCACAAACACCAACCTCAGATAAGCCCCATGATGGGGCAAAATGAAAACAAGACCCATTCATCACCATGCCTAAGCACAGAAAAAACAGGAACATTGTCCAAGCCACAAAAGTGACCAGACATTCTTGTCTCCTGGTTAAGTATGAGTAAATGATGCATTACCAATTAAAGCTTTAGCTTTGCTCTAGTCTTCTCTCCTCCAGGTGAGATTAATTATACATATCATATATATCATTTATATGTAGAATCTAAAATGTGGCACAAAGGAACCCTTCTACAAAACAGAAACAGACTCACAGGCATACAGAACAGACTTGTATTTGCCAAGGGGGATGGAGGAGGGAGTGGGATAGACAGGGAGTTTGGGGTTAGCAGATGAAAACTATTACATTTAGAATGGATAAGCAATGAGGTCCTACTGTACAGCACAAGGAACTAGATCCACTCTCTTAGGATAGAGTATGATGGAAGGCAATATCTGAAAGGGAATGCATCTATATGTATGACTGGGTCAATTTGCTGTACAGCAGAAATTGGCAAAACATCGTAAATCAACTACACTTTAATTTTTTTTAATTCAACTAAAAAAAAGACACCCAAGCATGGGGGGGGGGATTATCCCAATGTCTGAGAAAACCATGCTTCCTTAAACCCTCCACAAAATCACTTATCACAAACCCAAATCCTGTAAGTCCTTCTTTAAGACCTTGTTACTGAAAGACTCTATGGTTCCCCACTCTGTGCATTCTCTCTCGCTGCAGTGAACAATAAAGCCTATCTGTCCAACCACAGGCGGGTTTCTAGTGGTACAGGTGATCTCTAGTTGGAGGACGTTAACAGCCCTCCCAAGAGTCATTCTTTCCCAGGATTCTCCTTTCTTTGAGCCATTCCTGTGATTGAAGCTATTTGTTCAGGCCAGGTATGGCTATGACTTAGAAAGTTATGTGTGGACTTCCGGCCTCTGGAACTACAAGATAACAGATTTCTGCTGTTTTAAATCACATTGTCTGCTTGTGCTTGCCAAGGGGGAGGGATGGAGTGGGAGTTTGGGATTAACAGATACAAACTAGTATATATAGAATGGATAAACAATCAGGTCCTACTGAATAGCACAGGGAACTATATTCAATGTCCTGCTATAAACTATAATGGGGAAAAAAACATTAAAATGTGTGTGTATCTGAATTACTTTGTGTAGAAATTAACGCATTATAAATCAATTATACTTTAATTTAAAAATAAAATAAAATTTAAAAATAGGACGCACAGGCGGCCCTGCTGCAGCTCAAGGTGCGTGTGGGCCAGAGGAAGCTGAGCTGCAGCGTGTGCGCCAAGCGCCTCACTTGGGAGATTTTCCAGAAGATCATGCAGCTCCTCTTTCGAAGGGCCCAGACATACACGGACCACGCGTGGAGGGAAGGCTGTGCCACCGTTGAGCTCCCGGAGTCCCCGAAGCCGGGTCCCACGGAACCTCCTCGGGCATAGCGGGGGCAGACGCTGAATGGGCCCGACCGCCGACTGACCAGGAGCCGAGTCCAGGCCTCCGAGGCTGAGCCAGCTGGGGCCGCGTAGGGTGCCTGCTCGTCGTGCATGCGAGCCGTGGACCGGAAGGCAGCGTGCTGCCAGTGTGAGCAAGCCTTGTGCGGGAGCTGTGTGCACACCTACTGCAGCTGCGGGCCCCCGCCTGCCCCCTGTGCATCCTCGTGGAGTGAGTGCAGGCCCAGGACGGGTGGGCGGGCAGGTGGGCCTAGTGGGACCATGTGATGGCAATAAATGCTTTACCCAGAACAAAATATATATATATATATATATATATATGTAGGAGTTCCATTTGAGGCTCAGGGATAATGAACCCAAGTAGTATCCATGAGGATGCAGGTTAGATCCCTGGCCTTGCTCAGTGGGTTACAGAATCCAGAGTTGCCATGAGCTGTGGTGCAGGTGACAGGCACAGCTTAGATCCTTGTTGCTGTGGCTGTGCCATAGGCCAGCAGCTGCAGCTCCAATTGGACCCCTGCTCTGGGAACTTTCATATGCCACAGGTGTGGCCCTAAAAATAAACAAAAAGAAAAAAAAGAAAAAAGAAAGGAATAAATAAAAATAAACCACGCAGTTTGAAATATTTTATTACAGTAGCACTAGTAGACTAATACAGGGTCCAGTTATAGAAACTTGAAGGGGTCAAAGAAGTGCCTAAATATAGCCTGAAGTGAGAATGGAAGAAGAAACCACTCATCCCTTTAAGTCTGAATAGAGGTTAGTATCAAAAATATATGAGGAACTCTTTACAACTCAATAGCAAAAACAAATAACATACTTCTTCTTTATTCTTTTTTTTTTTTTGTCTTTTTAGGGATGCATTTGCGGCATATGAAAGTTCCCAGGCTGGGGCCAACTCAGAGCTGCAGCTGCCAGCCACAGCCACAGCAATCCCAGATCCCAGGCACCTCTGGACCTACACCACAGCTCATCACAAAGGCCAGATTCATTTCTGCTGCACCACAATGGGAACTCCAAATAATCTACTTTTAAAATGAACTAGTAGTGATAGTATCAGTAATAAAAGTAGGTGGGAGGAAACTTTTGAAAGGAATGGATATATTGATGACCTTGATGCTGGTGATAGTTTCACAGGTGTATACCTGCCCCAAAACTCATCGAGTTGTATGCATTAAATATAAACGATTTTTATGTGTCAATCATACTTTAATAAGTGATTTTTAATGGGTAACAGACTTGAATAGACATTTCTCCAAAGAAGACATACAAAGGAACAATAGGCATGTCAAAAGATGTTCAACAAAATCATTGTGCAATAATATTCTAGAATTTACTTTTCTTCCAAGATCATTTTAATTCCTTGATATTCAAAATAAATCCTAAGGGAGTTATTATGACTACTTCATTTTTGCTCATTTTCTCATACTTAGATATTTACAGTACTAACTCCCTGAGAACCTCATTCATCTGGATTGGAAAAATTCTCTCAAGTCACTTTCATAAACTTAATTATATAAACCATTATTATGATTTTTATTTTCAAATTTATTTTTATGCATTCTTCTGTGAGATATCCCAAATGCTATGCTTTAAGAATAGAGAGAACTATAAAGAACTGGCAGATTGAAGATGTAGATTGATTCTGATTTCAAAGGAGACAGATATTGAAGTGGGACCAATTACATATATAGATAGTTCTTTCATGAATGTTATGTCATTAATATGATTGTTTCTGCCACAATTAATTGATTAATGAATATGCAAATTAATAAATATGCCGATAAATAAGGAAATTCCTGGAAATATTTTAAAAGATGCTGAACATCACTACATCACTAATTATCAGGGATATGCAAATCAAAACCACAATGAGATATCTGCCACCTCACACCTGCTAGAATGGCTATTATTAAAAATATAAAAGAGGAGTTCCCATCATGGCGCAGGGGAAACGAATCTGACTAGGAACCATGAGGTTTCAGGTTCAATCCCTGGCCTCGCACAGTGGCTTAAGGATCTGGCATTGCTGTGAGCTGTGGTGTAGGTTGAGGACGTGGCTCAGATTCGTTGCTGTGGCGTAGGCCAGCAGCGGTAGCTCCGATTTGAGTCCTAGCCTAGGAACCTCCATATGCCACAGATGTGGTCCTAAAAAGCAAAAATAAAATAAAGTAAAATAAAATAAAGATAAAGGTAAAAAGAAATAACAAAGAGGTGCAGTAATTGAAACTCTTGTTCACTGTAGTGGAAACATAAAATGATGTATCTGTTATGGAAAACAGTATGGAGGCTCCTCAAAAAGTAAAAAAGAGAACTATGATATAATCGAGTAATCTCCCTTTTGAGTATATATCCAAAAGAATTAAAATCAAGATCTTAAAGAGATATCTACACCCCCATGATCACTGCAGTAGTGTTTGCAATAGTCAAGATACAGAAACAATATAAATGTCCATTGATAGATTTAAAAAATATGACTTATACATACAATGAAATATTATTCACCTTTAAAAAATAAGGAAATCCAACAATGTGAAACAACATGGATGAAACCTGGAGGACGTTGTGCTAAATGAAATAAGCCGTGTGGTAGTTCTATTTTTAGTTTTTTAAGGAACCTCCATAGTGTTCTCCATAGTGGTTGCACCAGCCCTATATTTCAATAAAATTTTAAAAAGGAAGAAATAAGCCAGCCACAGAAGGAAAAATATGCATGATTCCACTAATGTGAGGCATCTTAAGTAAGTCAAACTCAGAGAAACAGAGTAGAATGGTGGCTGCCAGCAGCTGGGGAAGGGGAAAGTGGGGAGTTCCTGTTCAACGGATATAAAGTTTCAGCTATGTGAGATAATTTTTATAGATCTAATATACAACATTGTGCCTATAATTAACAATACTGTGTTGTGCACCTAAAAATATAAGAAGATAGAGCTCACGTTAAGTCTTCTTACCATAGGAGAGAGGGAGAGAAACATCCACCCCTGTCCTCAGCTGAGGGAGGTCCAGAAGATGCTGCATATGCCCTTCCTCATGGTCCCTGGGCTCACGTCTGAGTTCTCCAAACAGCAGCAGAGGATTCAACACTCTGTGCCTCTCTTCTCTACCTAGAGACCGGACATGGTCTGTCCGGCCAGTATGTGAAGAAGCCAAACAGCAGGGGACTTAAAACCCCCAGGGACCACCTTCAACAAATGAAAGATGAGAGTCTCAGTGGTAAATACTCAGGCACCCCTTCCCTCAGAGGAATAATTCTTCAGGCATCCTCTGTGTGATATTTCAGTGAGTCCCTGAAGGATTGAGCCCTGTAGCCCACAGAGGCAATCTGCCTGTTAACACACTCCCTTCCCTGCTTCACTTTCCCCACTCCCCACCCAATAAACCACCTGTACTCAAGCCTTTACTAGAGCCTGCCTTGAGCCCAAATCAAGACAATTTTACTTGGTCCCTGCCACTCCCTGGACCCTCAAGAATTGACTTCTAATTCTTCTAATCAAGAAAGAAAACCAAGGGGAGTTCCCAGAATGGCTCGACAGAAATGAATCCGACTAGTAGGCATGAGGTTTCGGTTCAATTCCAGCCCTTGTTCAGCGAGTTAAGGATCCAGCATTACCATGGGTTGAGGTGTAGGTCACAGATGTGGCTCAGATACGGCGTTGCTGTGGCTGTAGTGTAGGCCGGCAGCTGTAGTTCCAATTCAACCCCTACCTGGAAACTTCCATATAAAAAAAAAGCAAAAAAAAAATTTAGATTAAAAAAAAATGTGGAGTTCCTGTCGTGGCGCAGTGGTTAACGAATCCGACTAGGAACCATGAGGTTGCGGGTTCGGTCCCTGCCCTTGCTCAGTGGGTTAACGACCCGGCGTTGCCGTGAGCTGTGGTATAGGTTGCAGACGCGGCTCGGATCCCGCGTTGCTGTGGCTCTGGCGTAGGCTAGTGGTTACAGCTCCAATTAGACCCCTAGCTTGGGAACCTCCATATGCCGCGGGAGCGGCCCTAGAAAAGACAAAAAAAAAAAATGTGCTTAGACAAATAAGTGAAGAGTGCCTGAAGCTCAAGACTCCAGTAGAGGTTTGGATCTTAGTCATTGAAAGGATAGTATGAACTAGAATAGTACCAGGCTTGGTGCCATATAAAGACACATAAAGATGCTCCCAATTTGGTCAGTCACTGGACTCCAATCCGACACAGACTAGGGAACTGAGCAATAGAAAGGAGTGTAGGATTAACCCTACCCCACACCAAGTTCTCAGGAGGGGAAAAAAAAATGTTATTTTCTGATAACACCTGATAATTTTTTGATAAAATTATATCAAAACAAAAGGCAAGTGTTTCCACTGTGGCGTAATAGGATCTGTGGCACTTCTGCAACTCCAGGACACAGGCTCGATCCCCAGCCTGGCACAGTGGGTTAAAGGATCCAGTGTTGCCTCAACTAAGGAGAAGGTCACAACTGTGGCTTGGATCTGATGCCTGGTCCAGGAACTCCATATGCCACAGGGAGGCCAAAAAACAAAAAAATTCTGAGAAAATTTGGATGAGAGACAACCAATGTCCTATCATTTCTTTGGATAAAACACTTTCTCAAGACCATGGACAGTAGCAAAAGTGGGGCTCATGCTTGCATGTTCTGTCTCTCTCCCTCTCTCCCTTTCTCTCTCTCTCACTCACTATTTAGTTGGGTTTCTCCCTATCTTTGGTTTTAAACTGAAAGTAGCTTTCACAAATAATAGCAATAAGATCCCAAAGATAACTCAGGAATATCTCTGTGAACACAATGTAAGCCAAGCTCCTTTGTACTTGTTTTGAAGCTGACCTCCCCACAGTGTGTCCTAAGATGTTTATTATGAGAAAGGAATGGAAACAACCAAAACACCCATCCAGAGTGTCATGAAAAATAAATGTGACACATGGATACAATGCAATAATATGTACACGTTGAAATGAATACATGAATTCTACATATACAGCTGTTAATAGACCTTGAAAATATGATGTCATGGAAAAAAGAAGATGGAAAGAGATATATGCATAATATCATTTACGTATTTTTTTAAAAAACCAAATTAAACAAAACTAATTCTCATGGACACACATACAAACAGGTATACAGCAATTTAAATGGTCAATTCAATGAACACACAATATGAATATGTATAATTAGGAGTGGAGGGAAATAAAATAGAGACTAAAAAATAAAGGGTTACCTCTGTACTGATGGAGAAGATGAACTGTGAAGGGTAAAACTGATCAACTCAATCCCATTATTTGTGTCTAAATTTGCTGAAAGAAAGAGAAAATGATGTATGTCACACTCCCTAAGGCTACCCCCTAAATATTTCTTTTTCAAACTTATCCCAGGAGTTGTCCATAAACTCCGGGCACTGAGAACACAAAAAGACTGCCTCAGTGCCAACTGGCAGAAGCCTCAGAGTCCAATGGTGAAATCTCAGAACAGAGCAAAACTTCAAAGGAACATCAGTAAGAGCTTCACTGTTACCCCTACTGAGATCATCAAGGAAAGAAGACATGCCAGGAATGAGTAAACCTGTCTCTAATGGCAGATAAGGAGAGCAAAATGGAGACCTTCAACCCATCTCTGTTCCTATAACATTGGTTAACAGAGAGAACACAGAACAGGCTGTCAAAAGAAGTCATTTGCAAGCTCCCGCCACCAGAAATGACCAAGCAGAGGTTAGTGACTGACCAAGGAAGATAGAAGATTTTGTACTGAAGCAGTTTTGCCTCAGAGCTGGGCCATTCTGTGAGGGATGCACTGAGAGTGTACCGGATACCCATTCAGACAAAGAATCAAGACTTGGGATGTTAGAGGGTGCACAATAACAATCTTGAGAGAAAGGCAGCAATAATTATCAACGCCTTTTCGCAGACAAACTTGGACTCAAGGAGTGACATCACTTACTTATAATCCCACAGAAATAAAGAACAGTGGTGATATTCTAACTGTGGTATGCTTCCAAAGCTAGAGCACACCCTGTTCATCCCACTACTGTCAATGAGAAAGCCTAGAGATGTCTTAACAGCAACAAATCTTTACAGGTCTGTGTCTGTGGTGTCAAAATGGCCCAGCATCCCTCCACCTTCCCCCAAGGAGGGCTTCAGCCTCTAGAAGCTCAAAGGTACAAAATCAGAGGCACACACATTGGCCAGCTCTGCACAGTGAGGTGTGCCTACCACCGGCAGGAGAGTCAGAGAACAACATTGATTAATGTTCCTTTTTCCAGTCATGACACTCCTATGCATGGGCACCATGTTGATCTGTAGCAACAGCTCAAGAAGTGGCACAGCCTAAAAGTTTCTAAATTGGCCTCAAGTGAACTAATTCCTCTTTGACTCTTTAACTGGCCACAGTCAGTCAAACTGGTCAGATAGCCTTTCTCTTCCCCATTGTCCCTAGGCTGCACTCCTTCTTAGCTAGATCTGACTAAAAGCTATTACTTTGAACATGCAACACTGTCTCTTTAGCTCTGAGGGAACACCTTGAGTGCTGGAAACACATGTAGGCCTGTCACGATCTAGAAGCCACCATTCAAAGGAGCTACCCTAAAATAACCATAGGCACTTTTACCAGCGTTGGCCGTATACAGTTTCTTCCCAATGCACTTTACATACAGTGTGTCGGTTAAGCCTCACAACCTGCCTGTGAGGTGAGTAATACCATTCTCATATATCAGATGCAGAAAGGAAGGCTCCATTGTATTTAGCCACTTCCCAAGGATCTGTCTGAGTCTAGCCAGACAAGCCACTACATTCTTCTGCCTTCTAATGTTTGCAGAGACGAGAGGCATATACAGAAGAAGATGCATAGTACCATGGAAATAGGAATGATTTTGAGGGTCAACAGACTGGGTTCAGGTTCAGACTCTACCATCTTCCAGCTGAGTGACTCTGAGCTAATCTCTCTCATAGAATGTTTATTGAGCACCTATGATAGGTTCTAGGTGTCTGTAGTATTTTATTTGTGATGCTCACTTGAATACTGGATATCAACTTTAGGGAGGGAAATAGATGGATGATAGATAGGTAGATAGATAGATAGATTTAAACATACACTTACTGAATGACTGAGCACTCATACTCCTAGAGAAATGAAAAATGTATGTCCACTCAAAAACCTGCACCCAAGTATTTATAGCAGCTTTAATTGTAATAGGCAAAACTGGAAACAACCGTCAATGAGCGAAAATTTTCTGATGCCATGGATAAACAGGTTATGCTTCACCCATATCATGGATCCTACTCAGCCATAATAAGGAACAAACTAACAATACAAACAGTTATCAAGAATGTCATGTTGAGTGTAGAAAGCAAGCTTAAAGGTTACATACTGTATTTTTGCATTAATATAACATCCTGGAAGTGACAAAGCTATATTACTGGAGAAGACTGTGAGAAGGATCTTAGTATATAGAAGTGGAATGAGGCACTCCAGTCATGGCTCAGCGCCAACGAAGCCAACTAGGGTCCATGAGGATGCAGGTTCAATCCCTGGCCTTGCTAAGTGGGTTAAGGATCCAACATTGCCGTGAGCTGCAGTGTAGGTTACAGCTCCAATTCACCCTCTACCCTGGGAACCCCCATATGCCATGGGTATGGCCCTAAAAAGACAAAAATTAAAATTAAAAAATAAAGAAGTGGAATGAGGAGCTCCCTTCATGGCTCAGCAGTTAACAAATCTGACTAGTTACCATGAGGACACAAGTTCGATCCCTGGCCTTGTTCAGTGGGTTAAGGATCTGGCATTGCCACAAGCTATGGTGTAGGCTGCAGATGAGGCTCAGATCCCTCGTTGCTGTGGCTGTGGTGTAGGCTAGCAGCTACAGCTCCAATTGGACCCCTAGCCTGGGAACCTCCATATGCCGTGGGTGTGGCCCTAAAAAGACCAAAAAATAAAATAAAAATAAACATAAAAATAAAAAGAAGAGGAATGAGTCAATTTCTATATCCCGATATTAGGGTGTGATTTGGGGTTGCATGAATCTGTATAGAGTATACAATATATCCAAAAAAATATGAGCACATGTAAAAACCAGTGGAACCCAAATAAGATCTTTCATTTATTTTATAATATTTTAACCAATGTTAATTTTCTGGTTTTGATAATGTGCTGCAATTATATGATGTATTATCAACAGGAAAAGCTGGCTAAAAAGCACATAGGGCCTTTCTATACTATTTTTAAACTTCTCGTGAGTCCGAAACTATTTCAAAATAAAAAGTATGTGTAAGGGAGAGAGTTTATTGAGCTGGAATCTAAGCAGTTCAGAGACAAAACTGGTGTCATTCATATTGGTCCCGCATCATCTTTTTTTTTTGTTTTGGTTTTTTTGGGGGGAGGGAGGTTTCTGTTGGTTTTTTGTTGTTGTTGCATATGGAAGTTCCTGAGCGAGGGATTAATCCCTAACAGCTGTGGCAATGTCAGATCCTTAACTCACTGTGCTGGGCCGGGGATCAAATCAGTGCCTCCATAGTAACCTAAGCCACTGCAATCATCCTTAATCCACTGCACCACAGCAGGAACTCCCAGAGTCTGCTCTTGATCCCAGCAACTTCAGACTACAATATCTTAGCCTACTAACCCTGCTCCAGCAACAAAGTCCAGAGAAAAATATGATTGGCCAAGCCACAGTCATGTAACACAAGGACTGAATGATAAAGCATTCTGATTGGCCAGACTTGCCACACCTACACCACCACCCCATCTGGCTGAGATGATAGGATTAGCCCCACCTGGATCAAGTATCTCTCTTTAGGGGAGTACCCATGGTGGCTCAGTGGTGAAGGAACCAGACTATCATCCATGAGGACACGGGTTCGATCCCTGGCCTCCATCAGTGGGTTAAGGATCTGGCATTGCCATGAGGTGTGCTGTAGGTCATAGAGGCAGCTCAGATCAGTGTTTCTGTGGCTGTGGTGTAGGCCGGCAGCTGTAGCTTTGATTCGACCCCTAGCCTGGGAATCTCCATATGCCACGGTTGCAGCCCTGAAAAGACAAAAGACAAAACATATCTCTCTTTAGGGAACAGTGCTACTCTTATCAGAATTCAAGGGACAGAGCTGCAAAACAGATATACCACCTCATTCTCTAGAGTTGAGTAGAGATTTGAATCTTTATCTTACAGAGAAGGAAGGGGAGAAGTGCCTTGCTCTGGATCACATGGTAAGTAGTGAGTCCTGCATGCATTCCATAGCTTTTTCCACTGCATCATGCCAGCTCCATTAAAACTTTCATCACTTTGCAACACAGTTATCTAAGCATCTGTCTCCTTAATGTGCTCCTATCTCCTTACTGCTTACTACTTACTTTGAAAGCTAGACACTAATTAGGCTTCTAGAGCTTTTTAATACAAGTCAAAACTGAGAAAACAGAAACTTTACACATAATAACTGAAGGGGTTACTTTAAGGTGCAGCTTCTCTCAACAGTGCAAAGGTTTAATGGTTTTGTTAATGTTTAATCCTGAGACCAGGCACATGTAGACAGCTTCCCTGGCCCAACTTCATTGACCTTTGTACAAATATTTATCTTTCATCAACTAGAAAGAGAAATAACTGAGAAACAATATGACTGAAACTACAGAAAGAATGAAGACAAAAACAAGGAAACCCTGGGAAGAAGTTTTAAGAGATAAGAGATTTACAACTTATATCATAGACAAATGGTTAATTCCTCTCATATATAAAAACCTCCTGGAGGAGTTCCCACTGTGGCTCAGCGGGTTAAGGACACTATGTAGTCTCCTTGAGAATTCAGGTTCAATCCCTGGCCTCACTCAGTGGGTTGAGGGTCTGGCATTGCCACCAGCTGCGGGTCGCAGATGGTGTTCAGATCTGGTGTTGCCATGGCTGTGGCCTAGGTTTCAGCTGCAGCTCTTGTTCCACCCTTAGCCTGGGAACTGCCATATGCCACAGGTGCAGCAATAAATAAATAAATATCTCCTGGAAATTGGTAAGAAAAGCCCAACAAATGAAAAGAGAAATAGGCAAAGGATCTGAAAAGACAGCTCACAGAAAAGAAAATATACATTACATTTAAATATTAAAAAGATTTTCCGTCCCACCCACAGAGAAATGCACATTAAAATTCATACCGAGGAATGTATCGATATTGGTTGATTAATTGAAACAAATGCACCTCACCAGTGCAAAGGATTACAGATAAGGGAAAATATATGCAGGAGTGGAAAGAGGAGGAGGATATATGGAACTCGTTGTACTGCCTGTTCAACTATTCTGTAAATCTAAAACTGTAATAAAATAATAAAGTCTTAATTATTTTTTAGATAATACTGAGGTACTGTGTATTTTTTCACATGTCAGAGTGACAAGAATAAAATACAAAAGATGACAGCACAAATTGTTGGTGAGGCTGTAAAAGATAGGCACTCACACATCTCTAAAGGAGCTCTAAATTAGTACAATTCCTATGGAGAAAACTTGGGAATGTCAATCAAAAGGCAACCTTTTCCCCATCAACTCCATTTCTGGAGTCCATGTGCAGATATATTATGTTAAATAATATGTGTACAAAGTATTTATTACAACAAAAACTTGAAACACCCATTAATAACAAATTCATTACACAAATTATGGTACTGTCAACAGAAAATGGGTTAAGTAGATTATGGCACCATCTGTTCAATGGAAAATAAGGAGCTTTAAAAATATTTCCTGCCATGGTGCTGTGGGTTAAGAATACAACCACAGCAGCCCAGGTCACTGTGGAGGTGCAGGGTATATCCCCAGCCAGACACAGTGGGTTAAGGATCTGGCCTTGTCCCAGCTGTGGTGTAGGTGACAGCAGGTCGCAGCTGTGGCTCAGATTCAGTCTCTGGCAAGGGAACTTCCATACATTGGGGGTCCAGCTATAAAAATTTTTTTAATTTTAAAAAAATTAAAAATATATATATTGATATGAAAATGTTACCAAGACAATTTAAGATAATCTGAGAACTATAAAGTATAGAAGAGTATTATAATGTGCTGCTTTATGTACAAAGGAGGGAGGGGAAGAATGTGTGTCTGTGTGTGTGCACACTGGAACTTTACACAAGAAATCATTAACAAACTTCATTCACTGAAGAGGCTTGTTAAGAACTGGAGGAATGAGGACCTAGCTTGGAGGACAGCATTTCATTATTTCATTGCATGAAACTTTCTTAAAAATTTAGTATTTGCATGCTTAAAAAGTTAACATTTTTAAGACCTCAAAAAGCCACTTGGGGAGAAGATAAAAAGAGGAGGATTCCAGGAGATAGAGATGTTTCTTGGGGAACCAGAAAGGGGAGTCATGGCATGGACACTCAACCACAAAGAATAAAGTCCACTAACAATTTCCATTCAAGGGTAGAAGAGAAGGGACTACACCAGGTTAACAAATCCCTTCATGCAGCTGACAAGAAATATTGGGGGGGGAGGGCCAGGGGGGCACATCTGCAGCATATGGAGGTTCCCAAGCTAGGAGTCCAATCGGAGCTGCAGTTTCCAGCCTACACCCCAGCCACAGCAACATCTGATCTGAGCCACGTCTGCAACCTACACCACAGCTCATGGCAATGCCAGATCCTTAGCCCACTGAGTGAGTGCCAGGGATCAAACCTGCGACTTCATGGTTCCTAGTCAGATTCTTTTCCACTGCACCACAATGGGAACTCCAAAAAATCCTTTTTTTTTTTAAGTTTTATTGAAGTATAACTGATTTGCAAGGTTGTGATTTTTCTGCTGTACAACAAAGTGATTCAGTTATACATGTATATGCATCCATTCTCCTTCAGATTCTTTTTCCACATAGAGAATCACAAAATACTGAGTAGAGCTCTCTGTGCTATGCAGTTGTTGTTTTTTTTTTTTTCTTTTTTAGGGCCTCACCTGCCACACATGGAAATTCCTGGACCAGGGATCCGATTGAAGCTGCAGCTGCCGGCTTACGCTACAGCCACAGCAACACCAGATCTAAGCTGCGTCTTCGACCTACACCATAGCTCACGGCAATGCCAGGTCCTTAACCCACTGAGTAAGACCAGGGATCAAACATGCATCCTCATGGTTACTAGTCAGGTTCATTTCCAATGAGCCACAACAGGAACTCCCAGAAGTCATTTTTAATAAGGACACCGTGGTTTGAAACCCCTGTGCCAAGCACAGCACCTGACCTATGGGCAAGAAGTATTTGATAAATGTATTTATTTAATACTTACTGATCGATTCTTTATTCCTTTCCAGGAGGTTTCACTGATGAACCCATCATTATAAATTCCCTTCCCCTGTGAAGTTTCCATCATGGTGGAATGAGAGAAAGAACATCGATTCAGGCATCTGAGCACCCCATGGAGGGGTTTGGACCTCCAGATAAGCCTGCCTTGGAACTGCCATGAGACTCAATCTGGGCTGGGAGGAGACGCGGGGGATGGGGGAGGTGTTCTAATGAGAATAAATCCCTAGTGACATCTCTATGTCCTCACTCACTTCATCCCAAAGCCCACATGCCCTAGAGAACAGGCCACAAGTGGCAAGAATAAAAACAAAACAATTAGCATCTTCCTTCTTAACAAAGAGACATTGGATTAGAATGCCCAAGAGCCCCCAAACTGTAAATATCCTGCTGTATCCCTGGCCATCTGTTCACATACCCCAAGCTGGGGTAGAAACACAGGAGTCCCCACCACCACCCATCAGAGACATCAGACTGCCCCAGCCCTCACAGCTGAGTGGCCTCCTCATGCCCTTCCTAGTGGCTTAGCACTGACCCCAGAACCAGTGGAAAAGGAGTATGCCAAGACCATATCCTTGGTAATACCATCCTGGTAAGTCAGTGGAAAATGGAGAAGGGGAGTGAGCTTGATGAGATTGGGGAAGAGGGACTTCTTTCTTTCCCTCCCAGAGAGAGAAGTGACCAAGACCAGTTCTGTACCTCAGTGAACAACAGGTACAGAGGGAAAACTCTCTGGAGAAAAATATTTAGGATCTGTAGTTGGGAGACAATGAAAAACAGCTGTCTCCAATGCAACGGTTCTGCAGATGTGGTCCTGGGCCAGTGGCGGCAGCAGCCCCTCGGAACTTCCTAGAGGTGCTGGTTCTCAAGCCCTACCCCAGACACTCCAAGGCATGGGAACTGCTATCTGTGTTTTAACCAGCCCCCTAGGTGACACGTACAATAGTGCAACTTAGAGCTTCATGTCAATAACCAAAGACAATGATAAATGCTTTGGCAGGAAGGGACTGTGGACAAAACTCCACCTCTGTCCACCAGTGCCTAATAGAGTGGAGACAGTTTGGGGGGAAGGAGAAAAAGATAGCTTTATTGTTTTGCCAAGCAAAGGAGGATACAGCAGGCTAATGCCTTAAAGACTGTGCCCCCCCCACCCCACCCCCCCACCTCCAGTGGGAGAGATTAGGAGATGGTTTTTTAATCTTGGGAGTGGAAAATAGGGCCACAACTAAGGGTCAGAGTAGAGGCAAGCTTTCAAATTTTCTCCTGGTGGTGTTTGTGACTCCAGGACTGATTCTGGTGGCCCTGAATGAAGAACGCTCCATCAAGTAGTTAACATTTTCCATTCATTGGGGATTTTAGTTCTGCAGAATGGCTCAAAGATGTTGTTATGTATGTTTCTTGAAGAGCAAGCAGAACCCTGCCCCCCAGGCTGCACTAGTCTCTTGACCAGTGCTCCTCCCTGGTCATTGCATCCCCTCCCTTCCCTAATTAGCAACTGTTTGAACCTGCCCTTTGGAACTCAGGAAAGGTCATGGAGCCTGAAGCTTATTCCCTGAAAACAAGAAATGGAGGACACAGAAAGATTTGTGTGCCCAGGAGCCCCACAGGGTCCTACCTCAGTTACAGGACTCACAGTAGTATACACAACCCAGAGAAATCTGAGCTTCACCTTACAAAAAAGCCTCAAACCCAACTCTAAATATCCTTGAAAAGTAGTAAAATCTCTGCTCTGGAGATCTCTTATGATTACCATGCAGGAGCTTATGCTGCTAACCTTCCTAAAAGCCCCCTTTCATCACCTCTTCACCTCCACTTGTCCTGCTCCTTATAGTGAAACTGACAACACTTATGACTTGAACCCAGCCTAAACCCAGATTGGGACTTAAACCCATGCTTTTGCTTTGTTTTATTTTTTGTTTGTCTGTTTGCTTTTCAGGGCCACACCAGTGGCATATGGAGGTACCCAAGCTAGGGGTCAAATCAGAGCTACAGCTGCCAGCTACAACACAAGCACAGCCACTTGGGTTCTGAGCCACGTCTGTGACCTACTCCACAGCTCACGGCAATGCCAGATCCTTAACCCACTGAGCAAGGCCAGGCATCAAACCTGAGTCCTCATGGATACTAGTCAGATTTGTTTCATTTCCGCTGTGCCACGAGTTCAGCAAAACAATGACCTTTAGGACCAAAGGCAGGAGTTTAAGTGAAAGATGATATTGCAAAGTACCTGAGATGATACAATGAGTTTAGGCCATTGTTTGGGCCTCATTTTATCTTTCATTTAACGACCTGAGGCAGATCACGAAGCAAGCCTGCTTTGCTCTGATGGCGATTTTTAACTTACAGTGGATTCCCAAAGTTCCCTAGAAATCTCTCTCTTCCCCCTACTGAAACTTCTACAACTACCTGTATAACTACCCTACTCCATCCCTATCAATAGCAGGTTTTGCATTGCTTCCTTATTCTTTTTTGTTTTTGTTTGTTTGTTTGTTTTTGCTTTTTAAGGGCCACACTTATAGCATATGGAGGTTGCCAGGCTAGGGGATGAATCAGAGCAGCAGCTGCCAGCCTACACCACAGGCACAGCGACGCAGGATCCTAGCTGTGTCTGCAAACTACACCACAGGCCACAGCAATGCCAGATCCTTAACCCACTGAGCAAGGCCGGGGATGAACCTGAAACCTCATGGTTACTAGTCAGATTAGTTTCCACTGCACCACAACAGGAAATCCATCACTTCCATATTCTTGAAACACCATGGGGTCACCCATCACCTTTCTTTTAAAGACCGAACTATGGTCTTCCATTCACTTCGGCAAACCTTAAATCTTTCCAGAAATCAATGTTCCTTGGAAAGCAGGGAGATAAGAATCTAAAACACCAGTAACTGAAGAAGTTTTACCTGGCTCACATGGATAGCACCACCACTCATAAAGGGGTGTGAGTGGCCGTATTCAGAGGCAATGGTGTGTGAGAGAGTGAAAATAAATCTCAGTTCAAATGAGAGGCCAAGCACTTGCAGGATGAGGGCCCCTAGCATCTCTCTCAACTCCCCTCCTTCTTGTCACTAGTTGTAACCAACACCCCCTCCCTCTCAGCATCACTGTGAAAGCTGCGCATAAAGAAACCATAACTCCTTAGAAGGCTCAACAGGTTACAGGTATTGTCATTAAACTCCACTAATATATTCTTGTCAGCAACTGGCTTTAAGACATGGAGACCTAACCAGGTAAGAAATCAGTTAAGCAAAGGAAAAGCCTCTTTGCTAGAAAGAGACAATATTAAGGTTTTACAAGGACCTGGTGAATCATGCCATATTGATTTTTTTTCAATATCATCTATGTATCAGAAGAGAACTGTACAGTGCCTAGCACCTAACATGTGTTCTGTAAATGTTCATTAAGTGAAAGGAAGGATAAATACCCCCACGGAGACTTAGAAAGGCAATGCAACCAGGCTTTGGTGGTTCCATATGAACGCAATAAAGGTCTGATTTCTCTGGGCTTTTGATGAGAAGGTGCTTAGTAAAAAATAGGAATTTTCTAAATAGATGGGGAAATAAAACTAGGAACATACCCATTAACAATTTAAAATGAGTGAATGAGAATATCATGGCATACCTATGTGTCTACATTTCTTTTTTTTTGTCTTTTTTCTTTTTTTTATTTCCCCAATACATTATTTTTTTTCTACTGTACAGCATAGTGACCCAGTTACACATACACGTGTATGTTCTTTTTTCTCATATTATCATGCTCCGTCATAAGTGACTAGACATAGTTCCCAGTGCTACACAGCAGGATCTCCTTGCTAATCCATTCCAAAGGCAATAGCCTGCATGTATTAACCCCAAACTCCCAATCCATCCCACTCCCTCCTCTTCCCCTTGGTAACCACAGGTCTATCCTCCAAGTCCATGATTTTCTTTTCTTGGAAAGGTTCATTTGTGCCATATATTAGATTCTAGATATAAGTTTATTGTGCTTGCATTTCTTAAATCTTGCTCTTTCATATTCATTCCTTTAGTTGATATTTTCAGTTATTGTCACAATGTTATTATACAAATTCACTTTTCTTATCATTGTCGACTTTAAAAAACTGTACAACCTGAAAGTTGAGAGTTAAGTTTTATTTGGGGTGAAATGAGGGCTTAAGCCCAGGAGACAGAATCTCAGGCAACCCTGAGAAACTGCTCTGAGGAGGAGAGTAGGGAAGCTGGGATATATGAGTTTTGCAACAAAGGAAAACTAGTAGGAACAAAAGATTTCCAGATAACCAGATTTACAGACGAAGATTTGCAGAAAACCAGTTTCTATGGGAAGGTGCAAATGTCTGGGCTTACTGGAATCACTCCTTTGATAGGCACCTTGGCTGTGGGCCAGTCTTTGTTCTTTCCTCAGTTCCCTCAGGGCTCACTAGCTCACCCTTTGGAGTGGCTCTTCTCAGAGATGACCATCTTTTGTTTTGTCCATGCAGCCATGCACACATTTTACAGAAGTTTGCTGCTGGTCTCCTGAAGTTTCCTACTAGTTACAGACTTCAGTCATCATTGAAGGGTTTTTTGTTTTTGGTTTTTGGTTTTGTTTTTATCTTTTTGCCTTTTCTAGGGCCACTCCCACCATTGAGCTACTGAGCTAGGCCAGGGATTGAACCTGCAACCTCATGGTTCATAGTCGGATTCATTAACCACTGTACCGCCATGGGAACTCCCATTGTAGGGTTTTAGTGTTTTACTAGATATGAGGAGATGCAGTAACTGGGCTCATAAAATCTTCTAAAAATATCTAACCATCTGATGGACTGTTCTTCCAGTTTTTTCTGAGCAGTCAGAGTGCCTCACTCCTGATCTCCACCCTGAGCTCCGCGCAGGGGGTGCTGTGGGTCGGCAGTTGCGGTAGCTCATGTTTTACTCCATGTAGAGGCTGATGGCAAGGGTCAAACGTCAGTTCACATTATAATAACTCCAGGACTATGCATATAGCACATCCTGCTTTCCATCAAGTAGGCATTTGATCACACCCTTGTCGTTTATGTGAAAACAGTTTATTTCTTAATAGTTTGGGCTGTGTCTGGAGTTTTTTGTTTTTGTTTTTTTAACCTTTTTTTAACTGTATTTTATTGAAGTATAGTTGATTTACAATGTTGTATTAATTTCTGCTGTACAGCAAGTTGACTCACTATATATATATATATACACATTCTTTTTCATATGATTTATCACGAGGTATTGAATATAGTTCCCTGTGCTTTACAGTAGGACCATGTTGTTTATCCATTCTACATATGTTTGCATCTGCTAATCCCAAGACGGGAATCTTTATTTTGAATAAGCTTTTGGAACAGCTGTTTGACATGATATAATAGTGTACATTTTACTGAGGATGCAAAACTCTTTCAATTGGCCATAATAATGTGTCTAAAACTTTAAAAAATACAAAATTTCTTGTCCTGGGAAGCTACTGCTGAGAGAAAATACAAAGTGCCATTAGCTTTAAAGCCCCAGATATTCTTTTTTTCACTGTGAAAACTCTCTTTAAAACCTTAACTAACTTTCTGGGTTCATTCATGGTCTCTGTTTCCCCTGAAAATATACTGACTGCTGTCCCAATATGCTGAATGCTTGGGGCCAGAAGGCTACTCACAAGCTTGCTGAAAGATTACTGATCAATTGAGTTGAGGCATTTCAAATAATCCCAAACCTGATTATGCTGATTGTAGCTGCTGCCGAAATTGTGCTCTTTAAATAATACCATGTAAATTAACAAAAGGATGAAGGAGAGAGGGAAGGAAAGAAGGGAGGGAGGGGGGAAAGGAGGGATGAGAGGGGGAGAGAAGAAGAAAGGTAGAGACAGGAAAATGTCATTTTATGACATCAAAGCTGAATGCTTTGTGAAGACAATAACGCACCGGAGTAACAAAAAAAATTGCTGTCAGATTATAAGCAAGGTAATTGAAAACAATTGGATGTAAAATTGTAAAATTTTAAAAATCTGAAAGGATTTTGCACCCAGATTGTTTTGCAAGGGTCCTTAATTTCCTGCTCCACATTAATGAAAAAAGCCGGAGCACAGATTTCAGCCTATGTGTATGGCTGAGGCAAGGCATTTGCTAAACATTATGGATGCATTCATACTCTGAGAAAAGCCCTTGGCCTTCATCAAAAAGCCTGGTGAATAAATTTACATACTTAAGTTGAAATGCGAAAGGTATGTTTGTGCATGTTTATGTTCCCACCCTTTTGCAGGAGTTTTCAACACTGGTTCTCATCACAAGAGGGCGTCTATCAAAGTGATCACATGGTCACAGATCATAAAGGGCCCCTAATGAACTTTAGGTCACAGGAAGAAGCAGAAGAGAGTTATTTGTCCTTATATCCATAGACAATAACCCCAAATTGATGCTAAAATTATATCTTGTTCATGGAAGGATGAAAAATAGGGAGGAAGGAGAAGAGAGAAAGATAAAAAGAGAGAGAAACAAGAAAACCAGATGATCAAGTTCTCCTTTAAAACCATGTCAGGTTTCAGTTTAGGGTTGATGTCTCTCAATTTTGTCTTCTGTGAAGCTTTGTTCCACTGAAGAAAAACAAGGGTCTTTATGAACAATATCCAAGGTGTCTCTAAATAACGAAGTTGTTTTGTTCATTTGTTTGTTTTGTCTTTTTGCCATTTCTTGGCCCACTCCCTCGGCAAATGGAGGTTCCCAGGCTAGGGGTCAAATCGGAGCTGTAGCTGCTGGCCTACACCACAGCCATAGCAACACAGGGATTCGAGCCGTGTCTTCGACCTACACCATAGCTCATGGCAACGCCGGATCCTTAACCCACTGAGCAAGGGCAGGGATCAAACCCGCAACCTCATGGTTCCTAGTCGGATTCGTTAACCACTGTGCCATGACGGGTACTCCCAACAACGAAGTTATATCATTGAGATTGTCTCAGACATGGTTGATGTGGCTGGGGAAACAGAAATACACTGAAGGGAGTTGTAAGGATTCCATGAATTTTCACAGAACCCACAGATCTGTAGGGAGCTGAGACTGGAACTCCGTCTCTGACATTCATCTTTATGTCACTTCCCTTGAGCCTTTTCTCTTTCACAGTAGACACGGGCTGTCCATGGAACCAGAAAACCTAACAACAGTCTCAGAATTCCTCCTCCTGGGACTCTCAGAAAAGCCAGAGCATCAGAGCTTCCTCTTTGGGCTGTTTCTGTCCATATATCTGGTTACTGTCTTTGGAAACCTGCTCATCATCCTGGCCATCATCTCAGATTCCCACCTCCACACCCCTATGTATTTCTTCCTCTCCAACCTGTCCCTCATTGACATCTTCTTCTCTTCCACCACCATCCCCAAGATGCTGGTGAACCTCTGGACTCAGTGCCAAGCCATCCCCTTTGCAGGCTGCCTCGCCCAGATGTATGCCTTCCACCTGTTTGGGACCATGGACAGCTTCCTCCTGGCTGTGATGGCAATTGATCGTTTCATGGCCATTGTCCACCCTCTACGCTACTTGGTCATCATGAGCACCTGTGTGTGTGGGCTGCTGGTGGGGGGGGCATGGCTGATCACCAACCTCCAGTCCCTCGTGCACACCTGCCTCATGGCTCAACTGACCTTCTGTGCTGGCTCTGAAATCCCCCACTTCTTCTGTGACCTCATGCCCCTGCTGAAGCTCTCTTGCTCAGACACCCACACCAACAAGCTGGCGATCTTTGTTTTCGGCATCATCATGGGCATCAGCCCCCTCGCATGCATCCTCTTCTCATATGCGTGCATTTTCTGGGCAGTCTTCAAGATCCCTTCTGCTCAGGGCAAGTGGAAAGCCTTCTCCACTTGCAGCTCACATCTCACCGTGGTGTCACTATTCTATGGTACCATCTTTGCTGTGTACTTGCAGCCCGCATCTCCTGCCTCCACCCAGAAAGATAAGGTGGCTGCTCTGATGTGTGGGGTGGTTATCCCTATGCTAAACCCCTTTATCTACAGCCTAAGAAACAAGAACATGAAGGAGGCCCTGAGGAAGCTGATTGGCAAAGTGGCCTCTTCTCAGTCCTAAAGCACAGTAGTTGTTGGGTGTCTGTTGTATTCCAGGACCACATTTCAGTGCCTGGGACTCAGGGATACATCCAATCTCTGATCTCAAGGCATTCAGAATCTAGTGGGGAAGAGAGACCTGTAAATAGAGCATCACAGAGCAACATGGTAAATGTGTCATAAAAGAAACAAAAAGTGTTGGAGTTCCCATCATGGCTCAGTGGTTAACAAACCCAACTAGGAACCATGAGGTTGCAGGTTCTATCCCTGGCCTTGCTCAGTAGGTTAAGGTCCCTCGTTGCTGTGACTCTGGCATAGGCCGGCGGTTACAGCTCTGATTCGACCCCTAGCCTAGGAACCTCCATATGCCACGGGAGTGGCCCTAGAAATGACAAAAAGACAAAAAAGAAAAAAGAAAGAAAGAAACATAAAGTGCTAAGGGAAGGGAAAGATGTGCATTTTTCCCATGGTTTATCTTCCCCTGAAGATCAGAGTAGCAGAGAAGACTTTGAAGCAGCCTTAAACTGGCTCTCTCTGGAGTATCAGGCTTATGGAATCACTATGTGGATAATCCTAGTGGAACAAAAGATTAGTTATACTAATGGTGAAAGTCTCTGAAAGCATCCGTTCAATGGAACAGAAAGGAGACCCCAGAAATAAAACCACACACATATGGACAATTAATCTTCGACAAAGGAGGCAAGAATATACAATGGGGAAAAGACAGTCTCTTCAGCAAAGGATGTTGGGAAATTTGGACAGCCGTGTGTAAATCGATAAAGTTAGAACACTCTAAAGTTTAACTTTCACACACTAAACACAAAAACAAACTCAACGTGACTTAAAGACTTAAATATAAGACAAAACATCATAAAACTTCTAGAAGAGAACATAGGCAAAACATTCTCTGACATAAATTATACCAGTGTTTTCTTAGGTCAATCTCCCAAGACAACAGAAATAAAAGCAAAAATAAACAAATGGGACCTAATCAAACTTATAAGCTTTCAAAGCGGAGGAAACCATTAAAAAAACAGAAAGCCCGGAGTTCCTGTCATGGGTGAGCAGTTAATGAACCCAACTAGTATCCATGAGGACACAGGTTCAATCCCTGGCATCACTCAGTGGATTAATGATCTGGCGTTGTCGTGAGCTCTGGTGTAGGTCACAGATATGGCTCGGATTTCACCTTGCTGTGGCTGTGGCACAAGCTGGCAGCTGCAGCTCCGATTTGACACCTAGCCTGGGAACTTCCATATGTGTGGCCCTAAAAAAGACAAAAGGACAAAAAAAAGCCCAACAGACTGGGAGAAGATATATGCAAATAATGCAACTGACAAAGGCTTAATTTCCAAAATATACAAACAACTCATGCAATTTAAAAGCAAAAAAAAAAAAAAAAAATCAAAAAATTGGCAGAAGACCTAAATAGACACTTCTCCAAAGAAGACATACAGGTGGCCAAAAGGCACATGAAAAGATGTTCAACATCGCTAATTATTAGAGAAACTCAAATCAAAATTACAATGAGGTACCACCTCACACTAGTCAGAATGACCATCTTTAAAAAGTCTACAAATAATAAATGCTGGAGAAGGTGTGGAGAAAAGAGAACCCTCCTACACTGTTGGTAGGAATGTAAATTGGTGCAGCCACTAGGGAAAATAGTACGGAGGTTCCTAAAAAAAATAAATGTAGACATACCCTATGATCCAGCAATCTACTCCCGGGCATATATCCAGACAAAACATTTATTGTAAAATGTAAAATGAGCAGGAGTTCCTGTCATGGCTCAGAAGAAACAAATCTGATTAGTATCCATGAGGACACAGGCTCGATCCCTGGCCTAGCTCAGTGGGTTAAGATTCAGCATTGCTGTGAGCTGTGGTGTAGGTCACAGACGCAGCTCAGATCCCATATTGCTATGACTGTGTCATTCCAATTCGACCCCTAGCCTGAGAACCTCCATATGCCACGGGTGCAGCCTTAAAAGGACAAAAAAAAAAAAAATGCTTGCACCCCTGTGTTCATTGCAGCACTATTCACAATAGCCACGATGTAGAATGGACCTAAATGTCCATTAACAAATGAATGGATAAAAAAGATGTGGCATATATTTTGAAACAACATGGATGCAACTAGAGATCATCATACTACACAAAGTCAGAAAGAGAAAGACAAACACCACATGATGTCACTTACATGTGGAATCTATAATACGACACATATCAGGAGTTCCCGTCGTGGCACAGCAGAAACAAATCCGACTAGGAAACATGAGGTTGCCGGTTCCAATCCCTGGCCTCACTCATTGGGTTAAGGATCCGGCGTTGCTATGAGCTGTGGTTTAGGTCACAGACACAGCTCGGATCGGGTGCTGCTGTGGCTGTGGCATAGGCCGGCAGCTGTAACTCCAGTTAGATCCCTAGCCTGGGAACCTCCATATGCCACAGGTGCAGCCCTAAAAATAAATAAATAAATAGATAATAAAATATGACACATATCAACATATCTACAAAACAAAAACAGACTCATAGACATAGAGAACAGTCTTATAGTTGCCAAGGGGCAGAGGGAGGGAAGGACTGGGAGTTTGGGATTAGCAGAGGCAAACTATTATATATAGGATGGATGAATAACAAGCTTCTACTGTATAGCACTGGAAATTATATTCAATATCCTGTAATAGACCATAATGGAAAAGAATATGAAAAAGAATATATATTATGTATACGTACATATGTCTGAGTCACCTTGCTATACAGCAGATATTGACACACCATCGTAAATCAACTACACTTTTTTTTTGTTTGTCTTTTCTGGGACCGCACCTGCAGCATATGGAGGTCCCCAGGCTAAGGGTCAAATCAGAGCTGTAGCCGCTGGCCTACGCCACAGCCACAGCAACACCAGATCCAAACCGCGTCTGCGACCTACACCACAGCTCACGGCAACACCGGATCCTTAACCCATTGAGCAAGGCCAGGGATCGAATCAGCAACCTCATGGTTCCTAATCGGATTCGTTAACCACTGAGTCATGACGGGAACTACACTTTAATAAACCTTTTTTAAAAACAAGCAAATGAGGCCCACAATTTAGGGAAGCTCACTTGCTATTTAATTCAGCAGCCACCAGCCTCAGTCTCACAAGGGGCCTTGTGGTGCTGACTTTGCACAGGGATCATTGTCATCAACAGGCCTGGGACACAGGAGATGCTAGCATTTGGATTGTGGAGATTGTGATTCAACTGGCAGGCCCTGGACCCTGGAATCTGCTTTCTTAACAAGCGCTCCAGGTGGCGGAGAGAGCACAGATCACATGGGAGACACTGGCCCTGGACTAGCTTCAGAGTCCACATATTTCCTGTGATGCCCATCACCTGACTCCAAACAATACAATTCTGCAGCCCCCATCAGCAACAAGAGGATGGATATGGTATCCTGGGACGCATGGGCGGTTAGAGTTAGGGGTTGAATTGTGTCCTGCAAAAAAGGTATGTTGAAGTCGAACCCCCTAATACCCCAGAATGTGACCTTGTCTGAAAATAGGGTATTTACTGGGGTAATCAAGTTAAAATGAGGTCATTAGGGTGGGCCTGAATCAAATATGACTGGCTTTTTTATAAAAAGAGAGAATTTAGGGAATTCCCTGGTGGCTCAGCAGGTTAAGGACCCAGCATTGTCATTGCTGTGGCTCTGGTTACTGCTGTGGTTCAAGTTTGATCCCTGGCCCAGGAATTTCTGCATGTTGCAAGTGTGGCCATAAAATTTTTTTTTAATTTTTTATTAGAGTTGATTTACAGTGTTGTGTCAATTATAAACATTGTTTTAAAAGAATGCAATTTGCCTTTTGCAACAACATGAATGGACCTTGAGGGCATTATGCTAATTGAAACAAGTCGGACAAATACAAGTACTGTACAATCTCTCTTAGATATGAAAGCTAAAACAAAATCAAAACCAGGGAGTTCCCATCATGACTCAGTGGTTAACGAATCCAATTAGGAACCATGAGGTTGCTGATTCGATCCCTGGCCTTGCTCAGTGGGTTAAGGATCCGGTGTTGCCGTGAGCTGTGGTGTAGGTTGCAGACTCGGCTTGGATCCTGTGCTGCGTGGCTCTGGCGTAGGCTGGTGGCTACAGCTCTGATTGGACCCCTAGCCTGGGAACCTCCATATGCCGAGGGAGCGGCCCAAGAAATGGCAAAAAGACAAAAAAAGAAAAAGAAAAAAGAAAAAAACAAAATCAAAACCAAGCTCATAGATTCAGAGAGCAAATTGGTTGCAAAAACAGCGCTGTGGGGAGTTCCCATCGTGGCGCAGTGGTTAATGAATCCGACTAGGAACCATGAGGTTGCAGGTTCGGTCCCTGCCCTTGCTCAGTGGGTTAACGATCCGGCGTTGCTGTGAGCTGTGGAGTCAGTTGCAGATGCGGCTCGGATCCCGAGTTGCTGTGGCTCTGGCGTAGGCCGGTGGCTACAGCTCCTATTGGACCCCTTGCCTGGGAACCTCCATATGCCGCGGGAGTGGCCCAAGAAATAGCAAAAAGACAAAAAAACAACAACAAAAAAAAAAAAACACAAAAACAGCGCTGTGGAAGGGAGGGGTGGGGAGTATACTGTTAAAGAAGAAGAAAAATAAAAAATTAATAAATAAAAATTAAAAGGGGGAATTTATTTCTTTATTAAAGTACAGTTGAAAAGAAACGAAGGAGCAAACAAAAAACAGAAATAGATCATGGCCAAGAAAAGCAGACTTGCAGTTCCTGGGGGAAAAGGGAGGGAGTGGGATGGATGGGCATTTGGGAGGTTTGAGGGTTGCAAACTGTTATATTTGGAATGGATGGGCAATGGGATCCTATTGTACAGCACAGTGAAATGTGTGCGATTGGGTCATTTTATTGTACAACAGAACTTGATGAAACATTGTAAATCAACTATACTTTCTGCTGAACAGCAAAGTGACCCAGTCATACATACATATATATATATTTCTCTTTTTTTTTTTTCTTTTTAGGCCACACCTGCAGCTCATGGAAGTTCCCAGGCTAGTGGTCCAATCAGAGCTGCAGCTGCTGGTCTACACCACAGCCATAGCAACACCAGATCCAAGCTGCGTCTGCAAACTACACCACAGCTCAGGGCAACGCCGGATCCCTAACCAACTGAGGGAGGCCAGGGATCGAACCCACATTCTCACAGACACTAGTCAGGTTCTTAACCTGCTGGGCCATAACAGGAACTCCTACACATTCTTTTTTATATATATTATTTTCCATTAAGGTCTATCCCAAGAGATTGGATATAGTTCCCTGTGCTATACATTAGGATCTTGGTTTTTACCCATTCTAAATGTAATAGTTTACATCTACTAACTCCAAACTCCCAGTCCATCCCACTCCTTCCCCACCCCCTCGGCAACCAAAAGTCTGTTCTCCATGTCTGTGAGTCTGTTTCTCACAGACATGTGAGATAGATTCATTTGTGCCACATTTTAGATTCCACATATAAGTGATAGCATATGGTATTTGTCCTTCTCTTTCTGGCTTACTTCACTTAGTATGAGTCTCTAGTTGCATCCATATTGCTGCAAATGACATTATTTCATTCTTTTTTAGGGCTGAGTGGTATTTCACTGTATGTATGTTTGTATGTATGTATATACCACATTTGCTTTTTTTTTCCGCTTTTTTTTTGCTTTTTTTTTTTTTTTTTTTTTTTTTTTGCTTTTTAGGGCCACACTTGCAGCTTGTGGAAGTTCCCAGGCTAAGGGTTGAATTGGAGCTGCAGCTGCCAGCCTATGCCACAGACACAGCCATGTAGGATCTGAGCCTACACCACAGCTCAGGGCAACGCCAGATCTTTAACCCAGTGAGCTAGACCAGGGATCTAACCTGCATCCTCATGGATACTAGTCAGGCTTGTTATGCTGAGCCATGATGGGAAGGCCTGTACCACATTTTTTTAATCCATTCATCTGTTGATGAACATTGAGGCTGTTTCCAGGTCTTGGCTATTGTGAATAGTGACACTATGAACACAAGAGTGCATGCATCTTTTTGAATTATAGTTTTGTCTGGATATATACCCAGAAGTGAGATTGCTGGATCATAGGGTAGTTCCGTTTTTAGTTTTTTGAGGAACCGCCATATTGTTTTCCATAGTAGTTGTACCAGTTTACATTCCCACCAACAATGTAGGAGGATTCCCTAAAAAGGGAGAAATTAGACACAGACACACACGCAGGGAAAATGCCATGTGAAGTTGAAGGCAGAGATCTAGGTGATGCTTCTTCAAGCCAAGAAATGCCAGAGATGGCCATCCAACTGCCAGAATCTAGGAGAAAGGCATGGAACAGCATCTCCCTCACAGTCTCAAAAGGAACCAACCCTGCTGACAACTTCAATGTCAGACTTCTGGCCTCCAGAACTGCAAGGGAATACATTTCTGTGGTTTAAGTAATGCAGTCTATGGTACTTTGCTATTGCAGCCCTAGCAAACTAATACAGTTAGTTTAGCAAGGGCTGGCATGCAAAGACCATGCCCAGATACACCGCTCAACTTCATGACCTACCCTGTGTTCTGGTTAAGGGAGTCTGTGCTACAACTGGAGAAAAAGCTGAAGGATTCAGATTGCATGGATTCAGGTTTTGGGTCTCAATGTGATGGCAATAACATGTCAGCTGAGATTTATTATGTTCCCTGCACAGGGCTAAGCCCTCTGTATACACTAACTCCCTTTTTTTTTTTTTTTTTTTGCTTTTTAGGGCCTGCAGCATATGGAAGTTCCCAGGCTAGGGGTCCAATTAGAGCTTCAGCTGCCAGCTTACACCACAGACATGGCAACACCAGATCAGAGCTGCATCTGCAACCTACACCACAGCTTGCAGCAATGCAGGATCCTTAACCCACTTACCAAGGCCAGGGATCAAACCTCCATCCTCATGGATACTAGTTCAGTTCATTAACCCTGAGCCACAATGGGAACTTCCTAGCTCATTAAATTTTAAACCAAAACCCTACAACGCAGGTAATATAACTTCTTATTTTATAGATGAGGAAACTGAGGCTTGAAAGTGAAGCTGACTAACAAGTGCTAGGCGAAGGTTCAAACAGAGGACATATCCCAGAGCCCCAGGTCTTAAAGACACAAAATATTGTCTAGAATTCAGTGCCTAAAGCGGGGGTTTACAAACTACAGATTACGAGCAAAATCCAGCCAACAACCTATGTTTGCATGGCCTGCAAGTTAAAAATGGTTTTTATGTTGTTAAATGGTTAGAATATTTTTAAAGAATATTTTGTGACCAATTAATATTATATGAAATTCTGTTGTTAAAGCCCATAAGTAAAGTTTTATGGGAACACAGTGACACTTATTAGTTCATATACCATCTACGACTGTTTGCAGGCTACAAGGCAGAGTTGGGTAGTCTCAGCGGAGACCCTATGGCATGCAAAATCTAAAATACTATGCAGCCCTTTATAGAAGGATTTGATGACCTCTTTTTTTTTTTTTTTTTTAACGGACACACGCACGCAGTATATGGAAGTTCCCAGACCAGGGGTCGAATTGGAGCTTCAGCTGAAGTCCTACGCCACAGCCACCACAACACTGGATCTGAGCCCCATCTGTGATCTTTGTGGGATCCTTAACCCACTCAGGGAGACCAGGGATTGAACCCACATCCTCACAGAGTCAATCTCGGGTCTTTAACCGACACAGCAGGAACTCCACTGACCTCTCTTTCATAGAAAAGTAAAGCCTGATATTCAAAGTGGTTCATGAATCAGAGGCATCAATCTTATGGGAAGTTTGCTAGAAATAAGAACTCAAACACCATATCAGTCAAATCATAATTTTAACAACCCTGGGGAGAGTTACATGAGCCTTAAAATTTGAGGATCACTGGAATCTATGGGATATGGATGGTGATAGATATTTGGGCCCTGAATAAGCCTGAAGTTCAAAGATACGAAAGAACCATACCTGGGGCATTTTTCCGTGGGCATTTTCCAGTTTTCCCTGCTCTGGACAGGGTCCTGGAGAGGATGAAATGCTTTGAAAGAATTGCAGCTACAGTTTGAGGAAGCGGCCACCAGGTGGCGATAGTGCCATCTCACAAAATGGATTGAAAGCTCTCGGGAAACACAGATCCTGGATGTGAATTGGCTCGGTTCCACCCACCCCAGGTATCATCGTCCTCTGGAAAGGAACAGCATGTGCAACAGTCCCTCAATGGGACAAGCCTGAGTTGTAAGGACTGGTGTGTCCTTAGCCCACAGTGAAGGAGAATGCACAGGGAGCTGTGGTCAGGGACTCAGGGCAGAGGGGTCCATGATAAGGGTTAAACAGGGGTATGGGAGGGCAGGTGCTTCAGAACAAACCTGCTGCTGAGTCCTACCATGGGTTAGAGATGAGCAAACTCTCTGTTGGAATGATGCCTCAGCTCTGCTGCTACAAGGTAGAAGCCACTGCAGACAATACATCAAGGAAAGAGCTTAGCCCTAGTGAAACTTTATTTATAGACACTGAAACTTTTTTAGGGATTTCCCTTCCTGGCTCAGTGGTTAATGAACCCCACTAGCATCCATGAGGACACGGGTTCGATCCCTGGCCTTGCTCATTGGGTTGAGGATCCAGCTTGCTGTGGTGTAGGTCACAGATGCAGCTTGGATCCAGCATTGCTGTGGCTGTGGTGTAGGCTGGCAGCTGTAGCTTCAATTCGACCCCTAGCCTGGGAACCTCCATATGCCTCAGATGCAGCCCTAAAAAAACAAAAAAAACAAAACTTTTTTAATTTATTTTTTTTGAAGTATAGCTGATTTACAATGTTGTGTTGATTTCTGCTGTACAGGAAACTCATCCAGTTATACATCTACATACATTCTTTTATATTCTCTTTTATATTCTCTTCCGTCCTGGTTTATCACAGAATATTGAGTGTAGTTTCCTGTGCTATACAGTAGGATCTTGTTGTTTATCTATTCTATGTGCAATAGTTTGTCTCTGCTAACCCCAAACTCCCAGTCCATCGCTCTCCCCTCCCCACTCCCCCTTGGCAACCACAAGTCTGTTTTCTATGTCTGTGGGTCTGTCTGTTTCTGTTTCATAGATAAGTTCATTTGTGTCCTATTTTAGATTCCATATATAAGGAATATTATATGTGGCATTTGTCTTTCTCTTTCTGACTTACTTCACTTAGTATGAGAATCTCTAGATCCATCCATGTTGCTAAAAATGGTATGATTTCATTCTTTTTTTTTTTTTTTGTCTTTTTAGGACTGCACCCACGGCATATGGAGTTTCCCAGCCTAGATAGGGGTCAAGTCAGAGCTACAGCTGCCAGCGTACACCACAGCCGCAGCAACTCAGGATCCAAGCCGCATCTGTGACCTACACCACAGCTCGTGGCAATGCCAGATCCTTTAACCCACTGAGTGAGGCCACAGATGGAACCCATGTCTTCATGGGCTGCTAGCCAGATCTGTTTCCACTGCACTACAATGGAAACTCCCATGATTTCATTGTTTTTTGTAAATGAGTGTTATTCCATTGTCTATATGTGCCATATCTTCTTTATACATTCATCTGTTGAAGACATTTAGATCGTTTCCATGTCTTGGCCAGTGTAGGCACCAAAACTTGAATTTCATATTATTTTCCATGTCACAAAATATAGCTTTTTTTACTGTTGCATTGAGAAACGTATTGTAGTCATCAAAATGATGCAGAAAGATTCTTAACTAATATCTACCTTCTGTGTATTCCTCTTTCCCAAATTGTAGTGATAAAATATGGCGTGTAGGGGAAGATTTGTTTGTTTTAAAGAAAGTAAAAAATACTGCAGAAATGGATCTGGCTTTTGGATTTTAGTGACTGGTATTTGTTCACTCCTTTTCTCCCCCACCCTGCCCCAGAAACCCTCCTACATAGTTGCCTCTCCTAATACAGCTACCTGGCAGCAGGTGTTCCCAAATATAACTACCAAAATATCTCAACTACATGTCACAAAGCAGATATCAGGAGGAAGGTACCGCCGTCTATATCGACTATCTATTGCAGAAAAACCCTAATTAATTTGCAACCCAGAAAATCCTAAAATCTGCCATCCAGTGTGGACTTTCTAAAATTATATATCACTGGGAGTTCCCAGTGATAAATGGCTCAGCTGTAACTAGCCTGACTAGTATCCACAAGGATATGGATTCAATCTCTGGCCTCACTCAGTGAGTTAAGGATCTGGCATTGCTGTGAGGTGTGGTGTGGTTTGCAGATGCAGCTCAGATCCTGTGTTGCTATGGCTGTGGTGTAGACCAGCAGCTGCAGCTCCGATTTGACCCCAGCCTGGGAACCTCCATGTGCCACAGATGCAGGCCTAAAAAGCAATAATAAACAAAATAAACAAATTAATTGATTAAAATTACTTATTACTGGACATGTTAATTATATGCTTATCACTCTTTTCTCATGGACACTAAATGTGAACATCTTAATTACCAAATGACATTATCAAAAGTAGTGTGAAATTTGGTTCCTGAAATGTAGTCTTTTGTTTTCAACCATTTTAAAAATTTAAAAATCATTCATTGCTCAAGAGCCAGATTGGGCCTCCCGGCCCTAGTTTGCAAACCTTCATATAGATGGTTGCAAATGACAAGTGGCAGGGAGGCCAAAAGGGACTGAAAAAATAAGGAGTTCTGTGGCACAGCAGGTTAAGGACCTGGCATTGTCACTCCAGTGGCTTGGACTGCTGTTGTGGTGTGAGTTCAATCCCTGGCCTGGGGCATTTCTCCATGCCGCAGAATCAGAAAAGGAAGGGATAGACAAAGATGGTGCCACAGGATCTTTGTAAAAGCTGCCCTCATCTCTCCACTCCCTCCCAGAGTTAATGCCTCCCTGGCTTTGAGATTTGAGATGGTTTGCTCAAGGCAAACCCCACTTCCTCAGGGAAGCCTCTCCTCACCACCCCGCAGCTACATCAGGTGCTCATTATCCCCTCATTCTCATCACATCAGTGATTTTGTATTCATCTATATGATTATTTGATCAATGTCTATTTCACCCACTTGACTGAGCAGAGAGCTGGGGATCCATATGCCCATGCTTCATGAGGCCCATTGGCCACTCAAAATTTACTTGTTGAGTGAATGAACAAATGGATGGATGGATGGATGGATGGATGGATGGATGGATGGATAGATGGATGGATAGATGGGAAGGTAATGTGATGGCAAGACTCTAGGATGTCAGATGAGGTGGCCAAGGTAAGCTGGGTTGGAACAGAGATGTCGAATAGACAATGTTAAATTGATGCTGTTGTGATGTCAACTCTCCCTTCACTCCTCTATCCTTTAATAAAACCCACTCCACACCTAGTATCCTTATGTGAGTGAGTTTCTGCTGAAGTCAAGGAAAGAAGCCAGTTCCTCATCCTCTAGACCAGGAATATTGAGTTTGCCATGAAACTGTTAATTCAGCCACAACATGAGACCATGAGAAAATAATCATCTAGAGATTCTCCAAAGTCTTGGCAAGGATGTTGAAAGAGGTTTGAGCCAATCTTTTCTAGATCTGAAGAAGAATGACTGGCCAGAATGAGAGTACAATAACATTTGTTTCTCTCCATATGGGATTTTATTGGGTATTCCAGACAATTTTGGAGATTCAGACACTGAGGCTCATAGAGGGAGAGAGGTTGTCCCAAGATCACATGGTGGATTGGGGAGGAATTCATATCCAGCCTGGTGTGACCCCAAAACCTGATCCCTCCTTCCACCATGATGCTGGATGGCCTCGCAGGTAGGTCACTCTCCCGAAGTCATGCTGCAGCTTGGAACAGCTTAATTCTGCCCCTTGTGGGGCTTTAATAGGAGGTGGGTAAAAAGTCCCACCAGATCCTCTGATTTGAATGACTAGAAAAGCCACTTCCAGCAAGGCATGAGGAAGGTCTTGGTAAGGCTTGATCCCAAGGTCCTGGAAAGAGAGCTCCTATTTCATACGTTTGCCTTGGAAATGGGGAGTCATTTCCATCTCTGTGCATCTGTGTGGTGGGAGGTCTCCCAGGACCACCCATGGGTTCCAGGATTCACTAGAAGGACTCACGGAACTCAGCAAAGTTGTCATACTCATGCTGTATCACAAGGGAACAATACAGATTAAAATCAGCAATTAAAAGGCACGTGGAGCAGGGTCCAGGAGAGACCAGGCGCAAACTTCCAGTTGTCTCCTCCCTGTGGAGTTATTGGACAGTGCTTAATTCTCCCAACAATGATGTGACAACACACATGTGTTTACCTCCAACCTGGGAAGCTCCCTGGGGCCCAGGGTTTTCACTGGGAGTTGGCCACTGTATTAGTTTACTAAGGCTGCCATGACATCACAGACTGGGGGCTTAAACAACAGAAATTAATTTTCTCACAGTTCTAGAGGCTGGAAGTCCAAGATCAAGGTGTCAGCAGGGTTGGTTCCTTCTGAGGTCTCTCTCCTTGGCTTGTAGATGGCCATCTTCTCCCTGTCTCTTTACATCATTTTCCCTCTGTGTGCACATATGTCTGTGTCCAAATTTCCTCCTCTTAGGATAATAGTCATATTGGATTAGACTAAAGACTTTATTTTTATTTAATCACATGTTTAAAGATCCTATCTCCAAACACAGTCACAGTCAAAATTACTGGGGAGTTGAGATTCCAACATATGAATTGGGAGGGGCACATAATTCATCCAATAACACACACCTAGACATGGCTGACCACCTATGTGGCTCATCTTAGTTACTCAGTCTCTGGCCCCTTCAGAGATTAAACTGATACATTGTAGACCAAGGCCCCCACCATAAATCACATTGTTAGCATAAATTATTTGGCATGGCCCCCAGGTATACAATAGATTTCTACAAGGTAGCCTAATACAAGGGCTTAGAGGCTACCTCCCAGAGCGAGTCAAGGGCCAGACCATTCTTTGGAATGTGCAAGAGATCAGAGGCCTGAGAAGGGAGGAGGAAGGAGCTAAGGAATGACATGGGGTCTCTTCCTGGCCTGGCCCACCCCAGGCCTCTTGTCCCTAGCTGACCAGTCACCCCTATCCAGCCTGCCTCCTCTTCCTCTAGGACAACGAGCATCTTTGAGGCCCTCGTGACCAGTACCCTCAGGCTCTGCACACTGGACGCTGAGACAGCTCTTGGCATGGCCACACGTGACCACAGGTGACCAATTGCTAAATGTGTCCTAGGACCTGTGCAGGAGCGTGGCCAGCAGAAGAGCCTAGCAGGCCTTCAGCTAATAAAAGGAGGGCACTGTGTGGGCAACAGGGGGACCCACTGTACCTCAACTGCAGCTCCAAAACTGCCTGGTGTGGCTTTTCAAAGGGCCACTGGGAGGCTCTGACCAAGATATGCTGCCCTTTTAACTGCCTCCTGGGTGACACCACATACTCCCTCAGGAAGATGCCTCTTGCTAACTCGACTACCCTTTGTCCCTTCAGCTCCTCAACACCACCCCAGTGGACATCTCTGAGCAGCCACCACTTCCCTGGTGCCTCTGGGGACTGACTCCCAGCCAGGGAGTTCTGTGCAGGCTGCAGCACTTGCCTTCTCATCCTGGAAGATGCCAGATAAAGGTGAACCTCCAGTGTAGGAACAACTAGAATGAGAGCAGGGGGTGGAGGATACTAGGAGCCTGCTCCCCATAAACTGCTCCATCTTTCATTTCCCAGGAACTGAGGACCCCAGAGAGGGACAGGGGACTTAGTCCACAGACACATGCCCCATCCAACACCTCCTACCCCCATAGCCTTTATAAGAGAGAGAGTCTCTTTGGACCCATCCCTTTGGATAAATGAGGAAACTGAGGCCTGGAGAGAATGTCTTCATTTGATGTTTCCCAGAAGCTGATCCTAAGATAAGGATTCAAGAACAAGTTGTTTATTTGGAAATTGATCTAGGAAATGCTGAAAGGGCAGTGAAGAAGTGAGACAGAGAAGGGAAGGGAATCAGTAAAGAGTGAATTGATATGCAAGTTTTCGCCATAGGCAGGTAAAATTCAATCCCTTGGGGACCTCTGAGATTTGGTGTGGAGCACATACCTCACTGATACCATCTGAGGGGTAAGGAAATTAGGGCACTTACTTATCCACCAACTTCCATTGTCTGCCAAGAGGATGTAGAGCTCTACTCAAACGCGACATGCACCATCTACCTGAATTTCAACAAAATCCTGTATCTCCTGGAGGCTGTGCTTATTCATAAGCATAGCACATTAGCCAATTATGTGAACATTTGGAGGAAAGACACACACACACACACACTCCAAAATCCAAATGGTGATAAGTAAAATCCAGATGAATAATTTACAAACTTCACCAAGTGTGAAATTTAGCATTCATAATCATTTCATTATATACAGCCAGCAGATCATTTGTTCTCACTTATCAAGAAATTTTTTTTTTTTTTGCTTTTGTTTTTGCTTTTTAGGCTGCACCTGTGGCGTATAGAAGTTCCCAGGCTAGAGGTCAAATTGGAACTACAGCTGCTGGCCTATGCTTATCTAGAATTTCTGATTGCTGGGAAAGAATCATAGCCAATGGTGAATTAAATGAGCTGCATGTAACCAAATAAATGCAACAGGAAAAGTACAGAAATCCTGTCAAAAGGGTTTACCAAAAAATAAATATTGAGGAGTTCCCGTTGTGGCTCAGTGGTTAGTGAACCCAACTAGCACCCATGAGGATGTGAGTTTGATCCCTGGCCACATGAAGGAACTGCATGTACAAAGAGCCTGGGGCAGAAATAATTTGATATGAAGGAGAACCAGAGATGAGGTTATGGTGAGTGACAGGGACAACAAAGGAGACAAGGCCAGAAGTCTTGTTGGGACTGGATTTTATTTATAGGAATCTAGATTTTATTTTAGGTGGGGTGAGCAATTATAGGAAGACTGTTCGGCATGGGTGTGCCATGATCTGATTTCAGGTTTTTAAGTCCACTCTGAATATTGCATGGAGATTGGAATATACAAGTGAGGCAAGTTAAATTTTCCAAATGGCTACAATAATATCTGCCATCCCACATTCTCCCACACAAGAATGTTACAAGGTCACATTGACACATAGCCCACTGAGAGAGGTGCAGCCTATGACCCCTCTCCTTGAATCTGGTGTGAGAAGTAACACAGTGTGGCACTCAAAGCTGATTCAGCAAAGGTAATGTCTTGTTCATTTTGGATTTTTTTCTGCCTTGCCTGTGGCATGCAGAAGTTCCTGGGTCAGGGATGGAACACACATCACAGCAGTGACCAGTCATAGCAGTGACCAGAGCCACAGCAGTGACAAAGCCAGATCCTTAATCCACTGCACCACCAGGGACTTCCTGCCTTGTTCTTTTTTTTATTTATTTATTTATTTATTTTTTTAGGACCACACGCACAGCAAATGGAGGTTCCCAGACTAGGAGTCTAATCAGAGCTACAGCTGCCGGCCTACACCAGAGCCACAGCAAGGCCAGATCCAAGCCCCATCTGCGACCTACACCACAACTCATGGCAACTCCAGATCCTTAACCCACTGAGCAAGGCTAGCAATCAAACCCACAACCTCATGGATTCTAGTCGGATTCACTTCCACTGCGCCACGACAGGAACTCCCTGCCTTGTCATTTTTGAAGCTTCGGTAGATAAGCAAGAAGCCCAACTACTCTAGACTATTGAGCTGCTCGAAGCCCCCAATTCACAAGGAGAAGCATGTGTAGGTGCCCTATTCCACAACCCCTATAGAGGTCCAGCCCACACCTGGCATCAATTGCAAGATCTGTAAGTGAACATTTTTCCAGATGATTCTGGACCCTCACTTGTTGAGTAACCCCTAAACCTCAAAATCTTTCCAACTGAATAGAAACAATGTTAGCTCACATTTCTGACTCACAGCATGTGTGAGCATCATGAAACTCTGTTTCACACCACTAAGTTTTGGGATGGTTTGTTAAACAGCAGCAGTAATTGGAATTGCCGGGGGCCGGTTGAGGGGAGGAGAACTGGGTGGAGGAGACAGGCACCGCAATGGCATCAGGAAACTAAGGAAATGGCCATGTCTTCAAAAACTGAGAAGTGCCTAGGGCTTGCACCAGGCTAGAACAGTGGATGGGGGGAAAGAAAAGGGATAAGTGCCCGATGAATTTTGTAATAAACCCAAGAGAACTTGCTGTAGGCGGTCGTCAACAGAAGGTGGGTACGAGGAAAGATGAGGGCCTGGTCCTGCGCTACAATATTGAGTTGGAGCCCAGGAGGCAGCACAGAGCCCCCATTCACTCCCCTCTCGGCCCCAGGCGACTGACTACATATCCCAGCATCGCCCGCTCAGGCCGCGGGAAGGGGAAAGAAAAAAAAAAAAAAATTGGGGCCAAGCATTCCCGGAATGCGTTTCCTGCTGCCGCTGGACTGGGGGCGGGCGGGGAGGCCCAGGCGGGGCGGGGAGGGCGGGGGGCGGCGCGGCCCGAGCCCGGGGCGCGCACTCCGCCCGGCCCGGGCCCCAGCATGGCCGAGCCGCTGCTCAGGAAAACCTTCTCCCGCCTTCGGGGCCGGGAGAAACTTCCCCGGAAAAAGTCGGACGCGAAGGAGCGCGGTGAGAGGGGAAGGTGGAGAAGAAGGGGCGCCAGACCCCATCTGGCCTGGGAGGGGGTGTCCCGAGGCCCCAAGGAGGGACCACTGAGGGGACTGGGGAAGCCCAGCGGAGCCCCCTGCGGGCCGGGGTTGGGGGCCGGGGTAAGCAGGGGTCCTGGAAGTAACGGGCTGGGGGGAGAGGGGGCGCGGACCGTTATGTGCGCCTGGCCAGGGATGCCAGCGCTGCGTGCTCCTTGGGAGGCCCTGGAGGGGGCCTCACCCCTGACAGGAAATGGGGCCGAGGCGGAGCGCCTGGAGAGTGGAGGGGAGGAGGAGGTGGGAGGCTGAGAAACTGGGGTTTAGTCAAGTCAAGCAGGGAATACCCTGAGCCCTAGAGACCTGGTATAGGGTTGCCAGGCATACTCTTGCAGAGGAGGGAGAGAGGCGGTTTATCAAGCATGGTGGCCACCCCCTACCACCGCCCCCCCCCCCCCCCCCGCGACCTATTAACCAGTGACTGCAGCTGAACCCACCTAAGGCAGCCTCAGGAAACTGTCCCCTTTATACAGATGGGGAAACTGTGGCACAGAGAGGTTGAGTAATTTACCAGTGCCAGTGAAGTGATTTAACAGCTCTTTAGACTATGCTACTAAATGAAACCTCCAAAGCTGAGTCCTGGGGAATAGAAATCTGAAGTGACCAGAGGAGGGAGTCCACAGGCAAGACCTTAAAGAAATGGGAGCTGTGTCAGACAGGAAGTCCCAGGAAGGAAGGAGTTAAAGGAGGGGGTGCAGAGGACTGCATGGATCTGACCTCCCCCCCAGCCCTTCCCAAAGATTCCCAAGGTTCCCAGAGCAAAGGGACAGGGGTGCCCACGCACAGAAAAACACAGGAAACAGCTCGAGATGTCAGAAAGGGGAAGATGAGGGGGGAGGAAGGTCAAGGCATTGACCATGGAGGCCTGGCCTGGGCTGAGAGACAGGACCCGCTCCAAAATGCGGGCAGAGTTTGGAACACAAGCAAGGAGTTGGGGAGTGACATGGTGCAACTAAAGGAAAACAAAGCAGGCACTCTTTCTCTTATGCCTGCTCTTGTCTTCCAAGCAAGCTAGCCAGTGTCCACTGTGGACTATGGGCTTGACCAAGATGTGAGTGCCTGGGAAATGCTTCCCATGCTGAGCTCCCCAAAGCCTCCCTGAAGGGAGCAACAAATCCCTGCATTTCACAGGAGGAGACACTGAGGCTCAGAGATCGAAAGTGACTTACCCAAAGCCACCCAACGAGAAGGGATGGGGCAGACCTCCATGCCAGAGTTAATGAGAGGCAAGGGGAAGCAGAGTGGGGAATGCAGAACCCAAGCACAAAGAAACCCCGCTGGACTGCTGAGGCTGGAGGGCAGAGGGACAGAGTCCTTTTTGGGATGGGGGGTAGTGTGCAGCTCTAAGCTGGTAATGAGATTGCTGGCCTGTTGCCACCCATTCTAAATGAATGTATAGACTGTCAGAGCTGAGTGCACCCCAGCCCCAGCCCCTGCTGGGAGAAGAGCCCTGGACTGGGGCTATTCTGGGGACAGTGGGAGGCTGGGTCTCATTTCCTTTGCTCTTTACCAGGCCGCCCAGCCCAGCGCCAGGAGCCTAGCCCTCCAGAGCCAGAGCCCCAAGCCCTGGAAGGATCCCAGCCTGGAGCAGAGGGGCCTCCCAGCCCCGAAGAATCTCGTAGCCCCGCTCGGGGTGCCTACCTGCAGAGCCTGGAGCCCAGCAGCCGCCGATGGGTGCTGGGTGGGGCCAAACCACCGGAGGAGGCTGCTTTGGGGCCTGGGGCACCTGGCAGTGGAGAGCCTGCCGGTGAGATCTGGTACAACCCCATCCCTGAAGAGGACCCCAGACTTCCGACAGCTGAGCCCCCAAGGCTGCAGCCAGGCTCAGCTGAGCCAGAGAGCCTGACTTCCCCAGGTGAGCACAAGCCTCATACCCTGGAACCCCTAAGATGACTACTAGCCTCACCCCCATCCCAAACTCAGATTTCTCGAGCCTGAGTTCTGCCTTCCCCACAGGCACAGCCCCTGCCAGTCCCCCAACCAAAGCCTCCCGCACCAAGTCTCCTGGCCCAGCCAGGCGCCTCTCAATGAAGATGAAGAAGCTGCCCGAGTTGCGGCGCCGCCTGAGCCTGCGGAGCACCCGGGCTGGCCGAGAGCGTGAGCGGGCCGCCCCAGAGGGCTCAGTCATCAGCCGTTACCACCTGGATAGCAGCGTAGGAACCCCGAGGCGAGCGGCAGTGGCTGAGGGCGCACGGGGCCTGAGGGCTGGTTACCTCAGTGATGGCGACTCACCCGAGCGCCCAGCAGGGCCCCCATCACCCACTGCCTTTCGCCCCTATGAGGTGGGCCCATCGGCCCGGTCGCCCCCGGCTGCACTCTGGGGCCGCCTCAGCCTGCACCTGTACGGGCTGGGGGGGCTACGGCCAGCACCTGGGGCCACTCCACGAGACCTCTGCTGCCTGCTGCAGGTGGATGGGGTGGCACGGGCCCGAACGGGGCCGCTGCGTGGGGGGCCAGACTTCCTGCGTTTGGACCACACCTTCCACCTTGAACTCGAAGCTGCCCGGCTGCTGCGGGCCCTGGTGTTGGCATGGGACCCAGGCGTTCGGCGGCACAGGCCCTGCGCCCAGGGCACTGTGCTGCTGCCCACAGTTTTCCGAGGTAGGACGAATGGCTGCAAGGGAGGAGGGGTAGGGCTCAGGATCCAGCTCAGGGCTCCCTCCTTCCCCCAGAGAGCCCAGGGTACTAAGACCAGGGTAGGGGCGTGGCTTGAAGTAGGGGGCCAGGGCACAGGAGCCTGTGGTGGCACACCCCATTCAGGAGGCCCCCTTCTGTCTTCAGGATGCCAGGCCCAGCAGCTGGCCGTGCGCCTGGAGCCCCAAGGACTGCTATATGCCAAGCTGACCCTGTCAGAGCAACAGGAAGCACCAAGCACAGCTGAGCCCCGTGTCTTCGGGCTGCCCTTACCACTGCTGGTGGAGCGGGAGCAGTCCCCAGGCCAGGTGCCCCTTATCATCCAGAAGTGTGTCGGGCAGATCGAGCGCCGAGGGCTGAGGGTAAGCCTCTCACCCCACCCTAGCTAGCCCCCAAACCCACCCACCCCCCTCCCAGAACACCCAGGGTACAAAAGCCAGGCTTCACCCTACCCCATCTGGGGAACTCCTAGCTCGTCCCAGCCTAGACAAGGGCAGCAGCCTCCCTTTGCCCCAGACCCTAGCACCTAGCCCATAATTCATGGGTCATCTGTTCATTTAGTAATACAGGATTCCAGCCCTTCTGCAGCTCTGAGCCTGATGGGGAAAAAGACATGACTCCAGTAAATCACACATGTAAAGCTGTGTCTGGGATAAGAGTGAAGAAGCTGGGAAAGCTTAAAGCAGGGCCTGACCTGCTGCTTGGGGTAGTCAGGGAGGGCTTTCCAGAGGAGGTGACAAGTAAGCTGAAAAGGAGTCAGAGCTTCCTGAGTCAAAGTGGGTGTGGGTGCCAGGACAAGTCATCCAGAGGATTTACAGGGCCAGGTTGTCCAGGCAGCCATGTAGGTCCCCCATGACAGGTGTCAGAGAACCAGGAAGGTAGTCAGTGAAGCCAGCCCCCAATCTCTCAGTCCATTGCCACACTGACCTAGACCTCTGGCCCTCACCCCATAGGGCCCTGATCAGTCTGTGGCCCTGACAAGACATCTCCTGTCTGCTCCTACCCCCAGGTAGTGGGGCTATACCGTCTGTGCGGCTCAGCAGCTGTGAAGAAAGAGCTTCGAGATGCCTTTGAGCGGGACAGTACAGCTGTCTGCCTCTCTGAGGACCTGTACCCTGATATCAATGTCATCACTGGTCAGCATGCCCCTTCTCTCTCCTGCCTGCTCCGCATTCAATCCTCACCTCAAGGCAGTCCCTGTGGTCCTTCTGGGACTTCACCCCTTATTTTAGCCTTGTTTTCACCTTCCTGCATCCATCCTCCTCCTCTTTCCCCACTCCCAGCCCCAGCTGAACCTCCAGCTTTAGAAACCAGGGGTGCCCTGACCAGAGTCGGCCCTGTATCCACAGGTATTCTCAAGGATTATCTTCGGGAATTGCCTACCCCACTCATCACCCAGCCCCTCTATCAGGTGGTGCTGGAGGCCATGGCCCGAGGGCCCCCAAGCAGGGCCCCCCAGAGCACTGAAGGCACACGTGGGCTCCTCAGCTGCCTGCCAGATGTGGAGAGGGTGAGTTGGGCCTGGTGGGAGTAGGCGGGACAGGAAATGGGCTGACATCAACAGAATGCTTCACCCTGGGCTAGTGATGGCCATGAATGTGTGGTGTTGTCACAACCCTAATTTTCTAGGTGCTATTAGTATCCCCACTTTATAAATAAGGAAGCTGAGGCCAGATCACGTGAGCGAGTTACCTAAGGTTTCACAGACACTGAACATTAGATCTGTCAACCTGCCATAAGGGAGGTTCCTGACTGTGGGATCCTGGACAAGTCCAGACCCTCTCTGTGCCTCGATATTTTCATTTGTAAAATGGGATTAATACCGGTCCTGCCTGATACACAGAGGTTCAAGCCCAAATTCTGCCATTTCAAAGGTATCTTTGGCCTCAGTCTCCCAACCAGCAAAATGGGATCATAATACTAATAGCTAAACGGTTACGTCTTAGCTGGGTCTTCTGCCAGCTATGAAACCTTAAACCTCAGTTTCCCTGAGGTTCTGGGAACCGCCTTAGGTGCAACAGGGAACCGGCTTTGCCCCCGTCATGCCCTCCCAACCCTCTCCTCTTAGGCCACGCTGACTCTTCTTCTGGACCACCTGCGCCTTGTCTCCTCCTTCCACGCCCACAACCGCATGACCCCGCAGAACCTGGCAGTGTGCTTCGGTCCCGTGCTGCTGCCGGCGCGCCAGGCACCCACCAGGCCCCGCATCCGCAGCTCTGGCCCAGGCCTCTCCAACGCTGTGGACTTCAAGCGCCACATCGAGGTGCTGCACTACCTGCTTCAGGCCTGGCCAGGTGAGCCCGCCCTCGCGCCGCCAATCGGGGCCAGTCAGCCGCAACGAAGCTTTCTCTAGCTACCAGTCAGTCTCTGACTTCATGCAAGGCACGCCCCCTCGTCAGAGTACCTGGTTGCCTCAGCAACCAGTTCTGGCTTAGCCAGTGAAATCCTGATCCGGTCGAAGGCCTTGCCATTCGACCGGCCAATCAGGGTCCTGGTTACCTAAGCAGCCAATCAGGTCTGGTTGCCGCCGCTGGGCATGACATCATCCAAGCCTTCCCTCTCCCTCTACAGATCCCCGCAGGCCCCCAGAGGCTCCGGAGTTAGTCCCGTACCTGCGGCCCAAACCACAGCCGCCGCTGCACTTGCCACTAGCGGGCCCGGATGTGGTGACTCGGCCTCGCGACCGAAGCGGCCCCGAGAGCCCCCCGAGCAATCGCTACGCCGGTGACTGGAGCGTTTGCGGGAGGGACTTCCTGCCCTGTGGGCGGGACTTCCTGCCCGGGCCAGACTACGACCACGTGACGGGCAGCGACAGCGAAGATGAGGAAGAAGAGGGTGGTGAGACGACAGGCGCCACCGACTTCGAAGACGATTTCGAGGCGCCCTTCAACCCGCACCTGAACCTCAAAGACTTTGATGCCCTCATCCTGGACCTGGAGAGAGAGCTCTCCAAGCAGATCAACGTGTGCCTCTGAGCCGGGCGGGGCTGGACCCCATCACTAAGGCCAGGCTCCTGGCTGCCAGGGTGGTGCCCTACCGATCTAGGGGTGCCAGACTTGTAGCTCAGGCCTAGCTCCTGGTTCTTGGGAAGTTACCTAGAGGCCAGCCATCCCGTTGATGAAAATCATTCGTCGTTTCCAGTGCTCAATATTTGGACACTGGTTGCGAAGACCAGGGTCTGGGAATTTTAGGGACCATCTACTGTGGCCATTTTTTCTGAGTACAAAGGGCTTTCTGCCGAGGCTGCCAAAAGGCAGTTCTGCTTGCAGGGCTGGCCTCTCTTGCCTCTCTTTGGCCAGGGTTAACACCAGTTACTGTGAGCATCACCCTGGGATGGTGAGACACCCACCCCCAAAGACAGTCCTCTTGCTGCTGCCAACCAAATCAGTATTAGCTTTGAGCACTGCACTCTGCTTCTCCTTCGGCGGGCCCAAGGACTATCATGAGGTGCTGTCTGAGGCAGGGTTCGGGAGAGCCCCCTCCCAGGCTCTGGCTGGAGAGGGGCAGCCTGGGGTTTATATAGGAAAACAGCTGGTTTCCCCACTGTCTTTTTTCCAGAGAAAAATCCCACAATTGCCTCAAACCAGCAAATGGAGACAGCAGAGTCGCCCTTCCCCTCCCCAACTCTTCCTCCCCATTCCTGAAGAAACTGAGCACTTATATGACCTCCCTTTAGGAGGGGCCCCACCTGAAGTGTCAGGCTGGGAGCACTTTGGTACGGAACATATTTATTGCCTCCATGCATGTGTGTCTGTGTGTGAGGACTAGTGTGCATGGACATGTCTAGAGTAAGCATGTGGGGCTTTCAGGGACCACAGAGCGGGGAAAGAGTTTGCAGTGCCAGGGCACCCTGAAATCCCCATAGTGGTGCCTCAGTGGGCCCCAGAATTCCAGTGGGAGAGTAGGGCCCCCTCTGTCTCCTCTCTCTTTCCCTCACTTCCATCTTTGTGGACAATAAACCAATATGCACAGGTTCTGGAATGAGTACTTGGGCCCATGTGGACCAGAGATGGTTTATTCAGTGTGTGAAAGAGGAGGGGAGAAAGGGCACCATTGGGCCCACAAAGAAAAAGGCCCAAGGGCTCTGTGCTGCCAAGGAGCCTCTGAGCCCTGACCCCTCCAGACCCTCCCTGTCCTCAGGGAGGGTTGCAGAGTCACTGGGCCTCAGAGGATAGGCCCAGGGAAGGCAAGGATGAGACTCCAGACCAGCTAGGCACAGTCCAGGGATGGGAAGAGAGCCAAGAGCACTGACCCCTGAGGTCCTACACGGCAATGGAGCCATCTCGGAAGTCTGTCCTCCCGATGAGGATGTTGACCACAACCGGGTGGCCATCTTGGCACTGCTGCTGGGCATCACGCAGCACCTTGACCACCTGATCCTCACTCTCTCGTGAAAGCAGCAAGCCCTGGGCCCCCAGTCCCATGGCTGCCTTGTGATAATCTAAAAGGGGAGGTCAAGTCAGGTGGTGGCAGGGACCCAGCCTACCAAACAGCCAACTCAGGAGAGGAACACACATCCAGTGGGGTGTTCCCCCCCTCCTCACCCATCCCAGGCCCCTCACCAGTGTAAGCCAGGCCACAGGCCACATTGCTGCCCAGAGAGGGCACCTGCTCCCGAGAAATCTGGGTCCAACCAGCATCATTCCCTATTAAGGCCATCACTGGGATCTGCAGGGAGAGGATGAAGCCAGGCCACGGCCTTCAATCCCAAGGCTTGGCCAGCCACAGGACAAAGACAGGGACAGGACTTCTGCCAGACAAGCAGCTCCCTCCCCAGCACACCCCACCCATGAAGGCATCTCCCAGAGCCCCAAGCTCTGAGTTTCCCTTGGGTGAGCCCGTCACCTTGTGTCTGACGAAGGTGTCAAATTCGATGAGGCTGTAGCCAAAGGCTCCATCCCCAAACAGGCACCAGACCTGAGGGGATGCCAATGATTGTTGGGGTGGCTCCCACCCCAAAAAAGGAGCAAGCCTCCCACCCCCAGCACGCTCTGACTCACCTCAGCATCTGGCCGACACAGTTTGGCCCCAAGTGCAAATCCTGCACCAACCCCTAGAGTCCCAAAGGCGCCTAGGAGAACCAAGAGCAGGTGAGTGTGAAGAGGGCCCAGACAGTGCAAGCTGCCCCAGGCATAGGCCCTTCTTTACCAGGATCAAGCCAGCGCAGGGGGCCACGGGGTTGCACCAGGTGGGCAGCAGTCCCCACGAAGTCCCCACCATCAACCACCAGGATAGAGTTGTCTGGCAGAGTTTCCTCCACTAACTGCAGGATCCGCACTGGGTTTAGGTGCTGGGCTAGAGGCATCAATGCCTTCTCCCTGTGATGGAGCAGCACAGGTCAGCAGAGCCAGTTGCACGGCCTGCCAGGATCCCAAAAACCCACCCCCCAAATCCACTCCACCCAGTCCCTACTTAAAGGTCTGCTCCTTCTGCCGATCAGCTTGCCGCAGCTCCTCTGCCCAGTCCGAGGCCCACGTTTGGCCCTGAAGGCCCTCCACCAGCTTGACCACGAAAGAGCCCACGTCTCCTGGAGAAGGAAGAAGGCACAGCTGCAGGGAGGTGGCCTCCTCTTGCCCTTCCAGCACCAGAGGCCCAAAGACAGCAGGAAGCCAAGAGCAGCATCTGCATAGGAGGCAAGGAGGCAGGCCAGGGGTGCTCCTAAGGCAAAATGGGGAAACACACCCCAGAGCCTGTTGGAACCAAGTTAGGGCAACCGGGGTGAGAAGGAGAGCAAGGCCAAAGAAACACAGTTTAGGGGACACAAAACAGGTTAGAGACACACCAGCCTCATCTCCTGCCTCCCCTTCACAGCCCAGATCGTACAGTCCTATCAATTCTGTCTCTGAAACATGTCACTAAAAATACCACACCCTCCAAGCGCATCTCTATGACCCAGACACACGAAGTGCTTGTGGAGTGACCAAATAAACAAGCCAGTGATGATGTACATTTTATCATCTCCATTTTAGAAATGATCACACAGAGGCCCAGAGAAGTTGAGTTTCTTGTCCCTGTCCATCCCCACCCCAGGCCTCATCGTTCCTATCCTGGCCCTCACAGCCCCCTTGCCTCCACCTAGCTCCGTCCAACTCACAGCCCATGAACCACTACAGTGGACCTTCCCAAACATGAATGCAAACAGTGCCACTTCTCTGCCTGACTCAAGTTCCTTCTCGCCTACACTGCAGGAGAGAGTCAACATCCTTGGAAAGATGGGCAAAGCAGAACATGGAAAGGCCATGGGAGGGGACTGAGCAGGGGTGGAGGAACTGTGACAAGACAACTAAGAGACGTAAGGGCAGCGGGCAGCACAGGAGAGTGCAGCTAAGGGATGTGATCACGTGCACGTTCCCAGGCCTTCCCTCTGGTACACATCCTACCATTAGTTCATCCAGAAGCAGCCATCCGTCTGAGAGCCATATGGGTGTCTGTGACTGACTGGTTGCCCCCTGGGGCAGGGTCCAGGCCTTGGTCACCAACCCGCACCCAACTCAACCCAGCTGCAGCAGAGGCCAGGAGCAGAGGGACCAGGAAGAACACATATGTGTGGGGGTTGTCAGGAGCTCACCCTGCACAGCCTCCTGCGGCTTCCAGAATATGTCTGAGTTGATCAACATCTCTTTCCGGTCACGGTTGACAATGATGATCTTGCTGCTGCGGCTGAGGACACGGCCATAGGACAGGCGGAAGTCACACACCATTCCTGGGGTAGGGGACAGGGCCTCAGTGGACGAAGGACTAACATCCTGGGGAGTGCCCACTGATTTACTTCATCCACCACGGTGGACTGAATGCAGAAAGGTCCCCATTATTCACCTCTCCCCTACGCCAGTATTACCTGCAGTGAGACCTTGCAGCTCCCAACCCTTGAACCCGGGCTGGCCTCAGGACGTGCTTTGGCCCAAAGAATGTGTCAGAAGTGCGTATGCCTTCCTAAGACCAGACCTCCTGGGAGTTCCCATCGTGGCTCAGCGGAAACAAACCCAACTGAGATGTGGGTTCAATCCCTGGCCTCACTCAGTAGGTTAAAGATCCGGCATTGCCATGAGCTGTGGTACACATTGCAGACATGGCTCAGATCCCACACTGCTGTGGCTATGGCATTCAGCCCCTAGCCTGGGAACTTCCACATGATGCAGGTGCGGCCCTAAAAAAAAAAAGACAAGACCTGACCTCCAGAAGCCTTGCAGCTTCCACTCCCTCTCTCAAATAATCTTGCTTCCCCCAGCTCTGCATGTTTCTCATCATCTACCAAGTGAACAAGCACAGGCTAGCCTGCTGGATGATGAGAAACATGGAGGAGGAGGTAGGGAAGCATGAGAAAACTCAGTTACCCCAGCTAAGCCCATGCTAGCCCAGCCAACAGTCAGCCAACCACCAAGTATATGGGCCGGCCAGCCTGTATCAGCACAGCTGCCTTCCTACCTCCCTGACAGCAGACACAGGAATGAGCCCTCCTCAAAAGGAGAAAAACCACCACCTAACCCATAAGTGGGTCTTGAAAAATAATAAGTGCATTTTAAGCCACTGAGTTTAGGGATGGTTATTATAAAACAATAGCTAACTGATAGAACTATCATGTGTCTGGCAGGATTCCAGACACTTTAGGTAAAAACACAGATGCTGTAGGTGGACATGCTGTGTAAATGCTGAATAATGCATACAAATGCAAATGCTGTACATAAAGTACTGCAGGTGCCTGTGATCTGTGCATCCTCCTTTGTGCAAAGCTGAGTCACAGCATACAACTGCAACCTGGCCAGAGTTTAGCTGAATTTTGGGTCCAGGGGAAGGGGTGGGGCGAGAGGTAAGAGGGTCGGTGACTATGAGGGTGGGGTGCCAGCCAGTACCTGTAGGAGGCAAGGTCACATGGTCGGGAGGTGCCCGGAGAGAGAAAAAGGGAAGGGGAAGGGAAAGTAGGAAGCCAAGACCCACCTGCCAGGATGACGACATCTGCCTTCTTCAGGGCGGCACTGCGGTTCTGCCGGATGTGGAGGGGATGGTTGCGACCCAGCAGTCCCCGAGCCATCCCCCCCAGGAAGCAGGGGACACCCAGGGTCTCCACGGCAACCCTGGGGGTCCAGGAAGAACAGAGGTGAGTGTGGCCAAGGGCCTGCCCCTCCTCACAGGGCACGAGGGGACCAGGGATGTGACAGTAAGGGCAAAGGCTGAGGCTTCTCACCTAAGTTTGTCTGCGGGTGTTGGGGGCAGCAGGGCCTGGCTCCCAAGGAGCATAAGGGGCCTTTTGGCCCGGCTCAAGATCTCCACACAGCGCTGAACCTAAGGCAAGAGGGGGGGCTCAAATAGCCAAACTCGGGTCACCATCGCCCCCCCCACCCAAGATCACAGACCTGATACTGATACAGGGATAAGCCATTGAGCAGGTGGAGGGGCCCTGGCCAGGTTAGAGAGGTGATTCACCTTCTCAGGGGAAGCCTGGGGGATGTCCAGAGGCAGAGGCCCCTCAGGCCGAGGTTCCCAGGCTCCTGCAAAGAGGTTAGCCAGGTGATTTTCTAAGTACCTGAGAAGGGAAAGGGAACAGGCAGTTACCAGAAGTAATTACCAGGATTCCAGAAGCTGAAGGAGAAGGGCCAAGAAAGGGACCATGAGAACAAGAATAGGGTACAATGAGTAATGGCCCAGAGACAGACAAACCCCAGTGTCTGAGTGTCCAGTGGCCTGTTTCCCCTCAGAAGCTCCTGGTGACCACCCGAACCTGACACAGACTGTCAGAAACAAGTGACACAGGTGTGGAGCACCAGGATCAGGGCCCGTGGCTGTGGGGTCAGACAGAGGAGGGGCTTAAGTCCTGGCTCTGCTGCTTCCTGTGTGACTTTTGGTGAGTGACTTAACCTCTCTGAGCTTGTTCCTCAGTAAAACATAAAAGAGAAACATCTCTCCCAAGGTTCAATGATCTATATCCACTCAGGATACAAAACACATTGCAGGGAATTCCCTTGTGGTGCAGTGGGATAAGGATCTGGCATTGTCACTGCAGTGGCTTGAGTCGCTGCTGTGGCTCAGGTTCCATCCCTTGCCCAGAAACTTCCATATGCTGTAGGCATGGCAAAAACAAAAGCATATTGCAAAACACTTGAGTTAATGGGAGTTATCAACACCATCCATATTGCCTTTCTCCAACTTCTGACACCTCCTCATTCCTTGGATCACAGGGCCCTGGGGACACAAAGATAAATCCTGCTAAGTCCTACTTGCAGGGAAATCCAATCCAGCCAAAAATACACACAGGGGCATGGGCTGGAAGTAGTCAGAGCCTGAAGCTTCTATTTCGCCTTTTTTTTCCCCTGCGCTTTAGGGCCAAAGGCGTGGCATATGTAAGTTTCTGGGCTAGGGGTCAAATCAGAGCTGCATCTGCCAGCCTACACCACAGCCACAGCCACGCCAGATCCTTATCCCACTGAGCGAGGCCAGGGATCAAACCCGCATCCTCATGGATACTAGTCGGATTCGTTTCCACTGAACCACAGTGGGAACTCCGCTGTGTCACTTTTGAGGAACAGTAAAGGTTACAGAAAATGAGAAGAGGCCAAGGACGGAGCCACATGAGGAACCCTAACATGGAAAGAAAAGGCAAGGCATAAGCCAGCTTTGCAGGGGGCTGAAGAGGGGCAGCCCAAGAGAGAAGAGGGGGACAGGGAGTGTGGGGGAGGAGTCAGGGAGGCCAGGGAGCAAAAAAGCTGTCACAGCCACAGAACAAAACTGCTAAAAATTCAGCCTACCTGGCGTGGTCACTGACCACTTCCCATGTACTCAGGACCCCTGAATCCTCCTCTCTATTTCTGGCTCCCTAGTCATGTTGGAGGAAGGTTGCAAGAGACCTTGCTTGCCTGACACTTGATATGACACTGGATCCAGCCCACTTTATTTTGTTTGTTTGTTTCTTTTTGTCTTTTTGCCATTTCTTGGGCCACTCCCGCAGCATATGGAGGTTCCCAGGCTAGGGGTCAAATCAGAGCTGTAGCCACTGGCTTATGCCAGAGCCACAGCAACTCGGGATCCAAGCCACGTCTGCAACCTACACCACAGCTCACGGCAATGCCAGATCCTTAACCCACTTGAGCAAGGCCAGGGATCGAACACGCAACTTCATGGTTCCTAGTCGGATTCGTTAACCACTGAGCCACGACGGGAACTCCTATTTTATTTTATTTTATTTTATTTTATTTTATTTTGTTTTTGTTTTTTAGGGCGGCACCTGCACCATATGAAATTCCCAAGCTAGGGGTCGAATCAGAGCTGCAGGCTGCCAGCCAGAGCCACGGCCACAGCAATGCCAGATCCAAGCCACATCTGCAACCTATGCCACAGCTTGCAGCAATCCTGGATCCTTAACCCACTGAGTGAGGCCTAGGATTGAACCAGCATCCTCATGGACACTGTGTAGGGTTCTTAACCAGCTAAGCCACAACGGGAACTGCATCAGGCCTCTTCTCATTTAAGATAATAATTGTTAATTCTTTTATACTTCAGCATATACTCTGCACTATCAAAATAACCTCATTTGAATCTTCACAGAATCTTAGTATAGAGAGAAAAGGCAATATTCACCCATCTTTCAGACAAGGAAGCTAAAGTCAAGAAAGATTTAATCACAATATATGTAAGCCAAATCATTGCACTGTATCCCTTAAACGTGCACAGTGCTGTATGTCAATTAAATCAAAATAAAACTGGGAGAAAAAAGGGGCTTAGTCATTTGTTCAAGTTAACATAGCTAGTTAGTGGCAGTGCTGGGATTCGAACCCATCTCTCTGGACTTTTGTTTCACTCATTGCAGATGGAACATAGCTCTGTGGATAAAGCACTGAAGGCTCCCCCAGAACTGAATCCTTGCACGCCATTAACGAACTGGAAAACTTCATGCAAGTCATTCAGCTGCCTTGGTCTCAGTTACCTAATCTATGAAATGGGCATAATAATACCACTGAGACTTAATTCAAAGGGTTGTTACAAAAAACATGTAAGTAAACTTGCTATTCCCTGAGTTGACCCTCAAGGTGTTTCTCATATGCCCAGCATGCTGGGACCTCTTCTGCCCTGTTCATGCCCCTTCTTTGTATCTAGCGCAAAGTGGCACTCGCTAAATATTAGGAGAGGGAGTGGAAGGCAGAGGCACAGAAGAAAGGCCAAGGGAAGGAACAGAGAGGATAAGAGGAGAAGGAGCAGGAGAAGAATTGATTCTTCCTTCCGTGCCCTGTTTCAGCCAAACCCAGCTCAGTGGTGACCTAAAATGGATCCCTTTCACACACCTCTGCCCCTTCATGGAACCCCTTTTATCTTCTCTATGGAAAGATGTTTCCCCTCGAAACTTGTAGCTTTTCTGGAAAACCTTCAATCCTGTCCCAGGCCAGCCCCGCTGCCCTGCTCTCTCCAACATCCAGGCAACTCACCACCCAAAAGTCCCATGGTGGCCCCAGAGTGATCTGTGCCCATGTCATGGGCCTACAGGGACCCAATGTCCCCTTATTCTGACCTGCTAGAGGTCCAGGCACCCATATGCGATCCATCCACATCTCTGCATCCCACAGCTACCACCCAGATTCCAGGCCACCATCATTTCTCATGCCAGTGACCAGCACACCTCCTCCTTGGCCTCCCAGCTTCCACCCAACCCCAAAGTTCACTCTCCAGCAATAGCCAGAGGAAACATAATAAAAACCCGAACCAGGGTATCCCACGCCAATGCTCAAGGCCCTGCATTACTTCTCAATAGATCTCAAATTAAAAACAAAGCCGCACAATGGGATCAGCAGTGTATTGGGAGCCCTGGGATGCGGGTCGGACCCGTGGCCCAGCACAATGGTTTAAGGATCCAGATCTGATCACTGATATGGGAACTCCCTGAGACAAGGGGAGGCAAGAAAAAAAAAAGCCCTAGGTCTGCCCAGTGGCTCCTACTGGCTGCTCTGCTTAGCCTCTGCCCCTCTCCCTTTTGCTTACCTGCTGCCACTTTGCTTTCCCAACACACCAACTTCATCCCTGCCTCAGGACCTCTATCTGGAAAGCTATTCCCATGGCTGGCTCCTCTCAACTGATGTGAAATCCACGAATGAGTCAAAGGAGGAATGGGCACTGGCAGGAGGTTGCAGGAGGAGCCAGGGGAGAGGCGAGAGCATGGTAGGAGTGGGGCTACTCACCAGGAGACTCCTCGACCCATGAGGCCCTTGGGCGGCTTAGCTGGCACCATCTCCTTCTGAACCATGAAATAGGGGTACAGCACGTCAATAGGCAGTTCCACAAACACTGGGCCTACATGGACAAGGAGAATGCTGAGTCTGCTGTGCCTCCCAGCCCCAGGCCCTATGGCCTGACTACTGCCCAACCCCCACTCCACCACCTACCAGGGGTGCCCGACTGAGCAGCAGCCATCGCAGCCCTCAGGGTGGGGATGATATCTCTCACCCTTCGCACAGAAGCACAAAACTTGCAGAGTGGCCGGAACAGGGACATCTGATCGACAGCCTGGAGTGCACCCCGGTTCTGGTGGAGATTGGATTCCAGGGAGTCAACACAAGAGAACTTCCAGACTCCCTGAAGCTGCTGCCACCCCCCAGGGACAGAGCACCTGCAGCAGGGTGCTGGCAGCCCCACCCAGAAGCAGGACCGGGGACTGGGCTATCTGGGCGTTCTTCACCGCAGTCACTGTGTTGGTAAGGCCAGGGCCTGCCGTCACTGCCGCCACGCCCACAGACCCTGGAACACAAACCCTGTCACAGCTATGTCCACACTCCTGGTCGCTCCCCCCAAAAAAACCCTGCCCCTCAAAGGCATCCCAGTCTCATCAACCCTAGCCCTCTCCACTCTGCCCTCACCAGTCAGGCGGGCCACAGCATCGGCAGCAAAGACGGCCGTGACTTCTTGGCGGGTGTCCACCACACGAATGCCCAGCTTCTCACAGGCCACCAGCAGTGGGGAAATGTGCCCACCAACCAGTGTGAAAAGGAACTTCACACCATGGGCCTTCAGTACAGCTGCCACATTCTCCCCACCATTCCGGATGCTTGCCTTGTCCACCTGGGCCCAAAGACGGAGAGAAGATTGTCAAGAACCAGGGCAAGGACACCAGGGCAGGGGGTAAGAGGAATGATCCCCCTCCCCCAGGAAGGAAGGAGGGGAAGCTTGGTGTTGATTAGGCACATAGTATGCTATACCCCAGGCTCAGCACAGGACATATTATCTTATCAGATCCTCTTGACATTATATCCTTTTACAACTACAGAGACCAAGACTCTTGAGCAAAATTCAAAGTCCCATAGAACCAGAGCTCCCACTGTGGCTCAGCAGATTAAGAACCCGATGTAGTAACCATGAGGATATGGGTTTGATTCATGGCCTTGCTCAGTGGTAAGGATCTAGCATTGCTGAGACTGTGGCATAGGCCAGCAGCTGCAGCTCCACTTCGACCCCTAGCCCAGGGAACTTGCATATGCTTCATGTGTGGCCATAAAAAGAGAAGTCCCATTGGACCAATGCTCTTAAGGCACTCCACTCTGTAACACTGCCCACATTCCTTGGGAATAGTGGAGCAAGTAGGGAGAGACGTAAGAGAAGGTGGATCCTAAGAACCAAGGGAAGTTTTCAGGGGTCATCTGCTGGGACTCCAGAACACCTGCCCGCCAGGAAAAGGGCCTCATTACATGACTGCTGACTGACACCACCAGCCTACCAGACTCTCTCCAACTCACTGGGCCAGGCCCAGGTGTCAGGCTGCCAGCTACCAAGTGCTGGCACAAACAGTGCTGAGGCCTCCCAACGCCAACTTCTGCACAGCCCCAAACACCAGGGCTCTTTGCTTTGCTTTAAATCACCACAAATCCTCAAGGCTAGTGGTGTTGATTCTGGTTAGGAGAGGAAAGACTAGGCGGAGGGTCTGGGGAAGGGGTAAATTTCTGAAAGAGGAGCCAAGTAGTTCAGAGCAAGGTCTGTGGGGTCAGCTCTTCACCTAAGGCAATTATCATACAACCTCTATGAGCCCTGGTTTCCTCCTAAGGAAAATGAAGACAGAAACCAGAGCATCTATTCAGGAACGTGTTGGGTACATGAGAAAACCCCTCTAAAGCATTGAGCTCAGCAACTGTCACAAAATTGTCACAGCCTCCTCCTCTGGAGCCTGTGTTCAGCACTCTGACCCCACCCTGTTAGGGTACTGCTCTGTAAAACGGGCCCCAGGCCCCAGATGTAGGAGGTTGGCGGGGTACTGAATGCCCCGGGCAGCTGTGGCTTCCAGGTGATCTCTTCCCTGAGGCAAAGTCCAGAGCTCCGCAAGCAGCTCGGGGCAGTGGCGACGGAACCCTGGAAAAACTCTCCCGACCAGTTCCTCTGATTAGTCGGGCCTCACTTTCCTCGTCTTTTAAAATGAGTTAGCTGGAAAGAGCGCTGGAAGTCCACTCCTTCTTTACTTGCCCCCGGCCGCCACCCCCGTATTCCCCCAAACCTTATGCGTTAGCTGATAGAAGAGCCCCAGGCGATAAGCAGCGCCCAGCAAGGCGGCCACTAGCGTCCCGAAGGCCAGGAACAGGAAAGAGGGGAAGAAGCCCCCAGCAGGGGCGGCGGCCGCGGGGGTCTCCATATGGTAGCACCTAAGAAAGAAAGGAGAGCGCTAGGACATGGGCGCGACAACCGCGACCTCAGAAGGCATTCCCCCACTCCCAGCTCAGATTCCGAACCACGCTCCTCGTCGCGAGTTTCTGAGCGACCACGCCCCTTACACCGCTAGGCTCCGGACCAGGCCAAGCCCCTCGGGGATCAGGCCAAGCCTCTTGCAACACCAGCACCGCCCCCGCCACCCCCCCCTCATACCTCACCATGACCACCTAAACTGTGCCATCACAGGTCAAAGCGGCGACAATGCCTCAAAAGAGTTATTTTCCCATTTACTTGCTCCTCAATGGATCAGCGGGAAGCTCCGCCTCTCTTTGCCATCAAGGACCAAGACTCTCAGCCCTGGAGATGAGCCCATCCTACATCTACGCCCCCCAAGTTAGCGTGCGCGACACTGTCTTCAAGCCAGGCCCCTCTCCGCTAGCAAGCGCCCAGGCCCGAGCCTAACCCCCAACCCCAGGCAGCGAGGTCTGGACGCACCGGGATGCTTCTCCGACCCACGGGGCACTTTAACCTTCACCTACACGAAAATCCGCCGACTCCGGTGTAATTAGGCGCCCTTCGTGTCACGTGACGGGGCGCGCAGCCTGAAGAGGCTGGACCAGGAACCTATGACCTTGCCCCTTTCCCCCACTTGGATCAGGGCGCCCGGTAGTCCAACTCGAAGCACGTGGGCGGAACTGACCCGTAGCCATGTTCCGGTACACAGGCACCTCCCATAAGAGCCCTGCCTCTACTGGCTGCCTCTGCACAGGTTCCGCCCTCTCTCGCTTCTCATTGACTCTCACTGCAGGCCTTTTACAAAAGGCCGCGCCCCTTTGCTGCTTCCAATAGCCAGGCCTTCATTTGGCTGACTGTTGCAGGCCTCCGCAGATTCCCTGCGCTCTGAACCCAGGCGGCTTTCCGCAACCGCGGCGCTGAACACCTCTTCTCGTTGGCGGAGCCTGAACAGTCACGGTCCCTTTGCCAGAGTCCACATCTTTCGGGACCTCACCCCCAACAAACCTCGCCCTCTCGATCTAATACCAGACTCCACCTCCCATCCTACCGCAATACTGCCATGGAAGAGGCCAGGTCCCCACCCTCTCCTTTTTTTTTTTTCTTTTTTTGTCTTTTTGCCATTTCTTGGGCCGCTCCCGCGGCATATGGAGGTTCCCAGGCTAGGGGTCGAATCGGAGCTGTAGCCACCGGCCTACGCCAGAGCCACAGCAACTCCAGATCCGAGCCGCGTCTGCAACCTACACCACAGGTCACGGCAACACTGGATCCTTAACCCACTGAGCGAGGCCAGGGATCGAACCTTCAATCTCATGGTTCCTAGTCGGATCCGTTAACCACTGAGCCACGATGGGAACTCCTCACCCTCTCCTATTGAGAGACATTTCTGTTTCTCCAGTTTGGGGCTATTACAAAGCCCCTATGGACAATCATACCAAGTGTAAATGAAACGAGAAAGCTTCAGAAGTGGTGATGGAGAACAGAAGACAGTGAGGAGCCAGTGAGGTCATGGCCAAGGACCACGGAAGACCATAGATCAAGACCTTACCGCCAGAGAGGGCAGGAATATTCACAACATATTTAAATTGCTAAATCCATGGACTTCCGTGTGTGTTTCCCATGCATCCTTTGAAGTTTATTGTCTGTTATGACTTTAACATTTATTTTGGGAGTTCCTGTCGTGGAGCAGCGGAAACGAATCAGACTAGGAACCCTGAGGTTGTGGGTTCGATCCCTGGCCTCGCTCAATAGGTTAAGGATCCAGCGTTGCAGTGAGCTGTGGCGTAGATCACAGAAGCGGCTCAGATCTGGCGTTGATGTGGCTCTGGCGTAGGCTGTCGGCTATAGCTCCGTTTAGACCCCTAGCCTGGGAGCCTCCATATGCGGCTGATGCAGCCCTAAAAGGACAAAAGACAAAAAAAAAATTATTTTTCATGTGGATTGGACGTTTCTCCCCAGCCATTGTCTGTGGGTCACCAGCCATAAAAAAACCCCATTCCGGGGCTTGAAAGACAGTTTGAACTGGATGCTGTGGATGCTGGATGGTGACTCACTAGGCTGTGTTCTTGGAGAAGATGCTACACGTGAGAAGGAGCATATGGTTGGTGTAAGACCCTGAGAGGCAGCAGTCCTTCTGGTTCAACCTGTCTAAGATGTCTTTACATCTTTTCAGCACCAAGATATTTACAAGACAAATAACTCCTCTTGCTAATACTGAGTGCCTCTCATAACATTAACTTTTTAAATTTTAATTGTAGCAAAATACACATACAATGAAATTTACCAGTAGCATTAAGTACATTCACATTGTTGTGCAACCATCACCACCATACCTCTCCAGATTGATCTTTTTCATCTTGTGAAACTGAAACTTCATAGCCATTAAACAGCAACACGCCATGCCTCCTTCCACCCAGTCCCTGGCAACCACCATTCTACTTTCTGTCTCTATGAATCTGACCACTCTAGTTAATTCATATAAGCAGAATCATACAACATTTGTCTTTTTTTGTGTCAGACATTTCATTTAGCATAATGTAATATCCTCGAGATTCTTCTATATTTTAGCAGATGTCAGAATATCCTAGAGTTCCTGCCATGGTGCAGTGAGTTAAGAATCCAACTGTAGAAGCTCAGGTCACTGCAGAGTTGTGGGTTCAAATCCCAGCCCCGCAGTGGATTAAAAGATCCAATACTGCCACTGCTGCAGTATAGGTCGAAGCTGCAGCTCAGATTCAATTCCTGGCCTGGGAACTTCCATATGCTGTGGGGGCAGCCATAAAATAAATTTTAAAAAAAGAATGTCCTTCCTTTTTGAGATTGGATAATATTCCATTGTGTGTATACACCACATTTTGATGATCCATTCATCTGTTAAATGTTCTACCTTTTAACTATTGCAAATAATGCTGCTTTGAACATGAGTATACAAATACCCAAGACCTTGCTTTTGATTCTTTTTGTTATATATACAGTAGTCAAATTTCTAGATCATACAGCAATTCTGACTTTAATTTTTAATCTTTTGAGGAATCACCATACCATTTTAAAATAGTAGCAGAGGAGTTCCCATTGTGGCTCAGAGACAACAAACCCAATTAATATCCATGAGGATGCAGATTCAATCCCTGACTTCACTCAGTGGGTTAAGGTCCAGTATTGCTGTGAGCTGTGGTGTATGTCACAGACACAGCTCAGATCTTGCATTGCTGTGGCTGTGGTGTAGGTCAGCAGCTGCAGCTCCAATTTGAGCCCTCGCCTGGAAACTTCCACATGCCACAAATGTGGCCCTTGTGTAGAAACTAAAGTAAACTAAAATAAAAAATGGTAGCAAATGCACCATTTTACAATTCTATCAACAGTGTGCAATGGTTCCAATTTCTCTATATCCTCGCCAACACTTGTGATTTTCTGGGGGGGGGGGGTTGTTTGTTTTTCTGTATTTTTAACACTAGCCATCCTTATGGATGTGATAGTACAATTTTTCATTCATCATTTTGCTGACTCACTATTTTTTTTTTTTTCTTTTTGGGCTGCACCTGTGGCATATAGAGGTTCCCAGGCTAGGGGTCCAATCAGGGCTACAGGTGCCAGCCTACACCACAGCCACCGCAACACCAGATCGGAGCCACATCTGCAACCCTACACCACAGGTCACGACAACGCCAGATCCTTCACCCACTGAGCGAGGCCAGGGATCGAACCCACAACCTCATGGTCCCTAGTCAGATTTGTTTCTGCTGCTCCACAACGGGAACTCCTCAGGACTCACTCTTTCTTTAATTTTGACAGCACTTCCCTTGGAAAAGAGAATGAAAAACTTGCCCTGCAGCAAACAAACAGGCACACAACAAATTTCATTTTCACAAAGAAGGATTAAGGCAGCCTAGTTACACTAAAAGAATACTGCAATCCATATTTCCCAGCATGATGGTCATGTAATCTTTGTGATTAATTAGTTTCAAAAACAATCCTCCGAGGGAGTTAAATATGGAAGTTCCCCTCTGGCACAGTGGGTAAAGGATCATACAGCATTGCCACAGCTGTGGTGCAGGTCACAGCTGCCGCATGAGTAAGTTTGATCCCTGGCCCAGAAACTTCCATATGCCTCAGGTGTGGCCAAAAAAAAAAACCCAAAAAAAACAAAAAAGTTAACTAAAAAAATGAAAAAAATTATAAAATAAAAAAAAGTGGAAGTTCATATCATGCTGCTGCAAGTGGCTAATCATTATCCTTAATTTTTTTTTTTTTGGTTTTTTTGCCTTTTTTTTTCCCTAGGGCTGTTCCTGTGGCATATGGAGTTTCCCAGGTTAGGGGTCTAATCGGAACTGTAGCCGCTGGCCTATGCCACAGCCACAGCAACACCAGATCCAAGCCATGTCTGCAACCTACACCACGGCTCACAGCCGTGGCCAGGGATTGAACCCACAACCTCATGGTTCCTAGTCAGATTCATTAACCACTGAGCCACGATGGGAACTCCTATCCTTAATTTTGAAGATGAAATGACAATAATTTGAACTTGAATTTTAAAAAAGATGGAAGAAAAATGAGCTTAATTCATCTTCAAAAAGAATAAAGCAAACTAAAAATTCAAAAGAATAAACCTACACCACAGCCACAGTTCCCATCGTGGCTAGTGGTTAACGAACCTGACTAGCATCCATAACGATGAGGGTTCGATCCCTGGCCTCACTCAGTGGGTTAAGGATCCGGCGTTTCCGTGAGCTGTGGTGTAGGTCGCAGACGCAGCTCAAATCCCGTGTTGCTGTGGTTCTGGCGTACCCCAGAGGCTACAGCTCTGATTCAACCCCTAGCCTGGGAACTTCCATATTCCGCGGGTGGGGCCCTAAAAGACAGGAAAAAAAAAAGGTCAATAGTTCTTACCATTCATTCAATCAACAAATATTTGTCAACTGCATCTAAAATACCAGGCACCATGATGTGCACTAGAAATACACATTATTTGTGCACCCTACACTGTAGTGAGAGGAGACAAACAAAAAAATCATTTCATTTTATTTATTTATTTTTAATGGCTGCACCTGCAGCATACAGAAGTTCCTAGGCCAGGAGTTGACTCAGAGCTGAAGCCACAGGCCTACACCACAGCCACAGCAACACCGGATCCGAGCCGCATCCATGACCTACACCACAGCTTGCAGCAAGGCTGGATCCTTAACCCACTGAGTGAGGCCAGGGGTTGAACCCGAAAAACCTGCATCCTCACCGAGATTACATCAGGTTCTTAACCCACTGAGCCATAATGGGTACTACCAAGATCATTTTAGTTAGTGGTAAATACTTGGGAAAATATAGTGTCAAGAAAACAAGCCACAGACCGGGAGAAAATATTTGCAAAAGAAAAATCTGATAAAAGACTCTTATCCAAATATACAAAGAATTCATATAACTTAACAATAAGAAAAAAATTTTAATAGTTAAAATGACAAATTCTGTCATATGTATTTCATCACAATTAAAAAATACCAACTCTTCCCGCTTTCTTTTTTCTCCTATCATATACCAAAGAAGTAAAGGATCAAAGGGGAAGAGAGCTAGAGGATAATCATGAAAACAACTGCATATGAATGTGTGATTCTGATAGGAAATCTAAAGGCAGTCTTGGGTTGGAAACAATCACCCTTTCCCACCCCCCACCCCCCCAAAATGAACTACTTCTGAATGAGATAAAACAGAAGGATGCTGCATGGGGTGCCAATCCTTGTTCATGCTGGGTAAAGTACTGCCCACCACTGCCTTCCACAGCCGGCTAGTGCCAGGAAGGGTCAGTGGCTCCAGTAGCAGCCATCATGCACTGCAGACCACGTTGCATCCAGCAAAGGAAAGGAAATGAAGACAAAGGGAAAAGGCAGGCTGTATGGATCTCAGGCACTGTTTGTAAATTGCTTCACCTAGACTATTTCATTTAAGTTTATGGGAGTAGCCTCTGTCTTCCAGGTGGGGGTACTGAGTGTCAGGCAGGTCACCTGTTCAGGAAAAGCTGAAGCGGGAACGCTGAGCAAGTGTTATTTTAAAATTCCGAGGCTTCGCCCCCAGGGTCCTACTCAGGGCCACCCTCACCTCCTTATTGCGCAGAGTATACACCACCGGGTTCAGCAGCGGCGTCACTACCGTGTAGAACACAGCCACCAGGCGGTCCTGGTCCGGGTTTCCCCTGGACTCAGGCCGCAGGTAGATGATGGAGGCGCAGCCAAAATGCACAATGACCACCGTGAGGTGGGCGGCGCAGGTGGAGAAGGCCTTGTGCCGTCCTGCTGCCGACGGGATCCTCACAATAGTGGCCACAATGAAGGCATAGGAGAGGAGGATGAGGAGGAAAGAGACCAACACCACAAGGATACTCAGGAAGAAGATGGCCAGCGCTTTGCTGGCACTCTCAGCGCAGCTGAGCTTCAGGACCGGGGCAATGTCGCAGAAGAAGTGTTCCACACGGTCGCTGTGGCAGAAGGGTGAGGAGAAGATCAGGCTGGTCTCGATTAAGGCCACCGAGAACCCTGAGCAAAAAACCAGTATTCCCAGGCAGAGGCAAAATGTGGGTCTCATTATTACTGAATAGCGCAGGGGATGGCAGATGGCTACATAGCGGTCATAACCCATCAGGGTAAGGAGAAAGCAGTGGCTGCATCCCAAGCCCAGGAAGAAGAACATCTGAGCCCTACAGCCAGGGATGGAGATAGCCTGGTTCTCCATGAGCAGATGAGCCAGCATGTTGGGGATGGTGACCAGTGTGTAGCAGGTCTCAGAGAGTGACAGGAGGGCCAGGAAGCAGTACATAGGAGTATGAAGGGTCCGATCCACATGGATGATGGTGATGATGGTAACATTGCCACTGAGGGTGACCAGGTATATGAAGAAGAACAGTGCAAAGAGAGGGGTCCTCAGGTCTGGGAGGTTAGAAAAACCTACCAACACGAACTGTGTCACCAGCCAGGTGGCATTTTCCCGCTGCTTCTCAGGAGCCTGAGAGAAGAGGACAGAGGAAATGGAATCAAACTTAAGAAGGCTCTGCTAAGTGTCAGATACCAGTAAGCTAGGATAACCATCCCTGTTAACAAAAAAAAAAAAAAGAGAGAGAGAGAGAGAGAGACTCAGAAATGAAGTCAGTATTTTCCTAATATCACTCAGCCATCATCTCTTCAATAGACAAGAAAAATCACAGATATGGAAACAACCTGAGTGCCCATTAACAGATGAAAGGATAAAGGAAATGTGGTACAGGAGTTCCAGCTGTGGTACAGTGGCTAAGAATGCGAATGCAGCAGTTTGCTCCCATGACTCTGGAGGCACGGGCCCAGCCCAGTGGGTTAAAGTACCCACTGTTGCCACAGCTGCAGCTCAGATTCAGGATTCAATCCCTGGCCCTATATGCTGCCATGAAAAAAAAAAAAAAAGAAAAGAAGGAGGAGGAGAAGGAGGAGAAAAAGAGAAAGAGGAAGAAGGAGAAGGAGAAGAGTTCCCGTTGTGGCTCAGCAGAAATGAATCTGACTAGTATCCATGAGGACACAGGTTCAATCCCTGGCCTCGATCCATGGGTTAAGGATCCTGCATTGCTGTGAGCTGTGGTGTAGACTGCAGATGCGGCTTGGATCCCACTTTGCTGTAGCTGTGGTGTAGGCCAGTGACTACAGCTCCAATTCGACCCTAGCCTAGGAAACTCCATATGCCACAGGAGCGGCCCTAGAAAAGGCAAATCCGACTAGGAACCATGAGGATGCAGGTTCAATCCCTGGCCTTGCTCAGTGGGATTGGCATTGCTGTGAGCTGTGGTGTAGGTCACAGATGACTCGGATCCCAAGTTGCTGTGGCTGTGGCATAAACCGGCAACTGCAGCTGATTCGACTCCTAGCCTGGTGCAGCCCTAAAAGAAAGGAAAAAAAAAAGAGGAAGAAGTAAAGAAAACCCTCTAACACTGATATCTGAAATGAACAAAATAACACTTTAACCTAATACCCAAGTTTACATCAGGACTTCCATAGGCCCTAGGCATTTTTGCCTTCCTCCATAAAAATTGTAGGGTTGTTTTGTTTTGTTTTTTGCAGCCGCATCTAGGGCACATGAAGTTCCCAGCCAGGGGTCTAATCTGAGCTGCAACTGCCAGCCTACATCACAGTTTGCGGCAACACCAGATCCTTAACTCATTGAGGGAGGCCAGGGATGGAACTGGCATCCTCACAGAGACAACATCGGGTCCATACCCACTGAGCCACAGTGGGAATTCCCACAAAAATTGTTTTTAATTTTTATTTAAATTTTATTTTTTAAATTTTTATTTGAATAAAATTCATTTAATTTATGAAATAAATTAAGTAAAATTTATGTATTTAATTTTATTTATTTAATTTATAAATTAAAATTTAATTTTCAGTCGTTTTATTATAAAATTAAAGTTTTAGCATTTTAGGGCTTTGGTGGTATAAAGATAACTATAGTTTTCACCCTAGAAGTTCATTTATTTCTTCTGATCTTAGAAATTAACATGGCTTCATGGACTTCCTAATTAATGTTGCAGGTCCTAGGCATTGTCCTTATGAATATAGCTCTGTTAATTAAATGGAAGATAACTTTGAAATTATTGACCATTTTATATTAAAAAATAAGGCTTCATGGAGTGGATAAGCAGTGAGATCCTGCTGTTAGCACAGAGAACTATATCTAGTCACTTATGATGAAATATGAGGAAGGATAATGTGAGAAAAAGAAAGTGTATATATATATATATATATATATATCACCAGGTTACTTTGTTGTACAGTAGAAATTGACAGAACACTGTAAACCAACTATAATGGAAAAAATAAAAATTAAAAAAAATAAGAGTCCAGTAAAAATCCTAGGTTGGGAGTTTCCATTGTGGAGCAGCAGAAACAAATCTGACTAGTATCCATGAGGATGCAGGTTCAATCCCTGGCCTTGCTCAATGGGATTGGCATTGCTGTGAGCTGTGGTGTAGGTCACAGATGAGGCTCGGATCCCAAGTTGCTGTGGCTGTGGCATAAGCCGGCAACTGCAGCTCTGATTCGACTCCTAGCCTGGGAACTTCCATATGCCATGGGTGCAGCCCTAAAGAGCAAAAAGAAAAGAAAAGAAAAAAGAAAAATCATAGATTGATGATAGTTTTATTATTGTGTAATCAATTAACCAGCTAGCTCAGAAATACCCACGTTAATGTTTGAGTATTTTGTACTCAGTTGGAATAGGACTTTGTTTTAAGGAAAATAGTCCTAATGCAATCTTCCTAGCTTAAGAGTTAAATGGTTTGGAGAGAAGCAAATTTCAGCCTTGAAATGCAACTCTGAGACAGGGATGGGTGGCAGTGGTGAAGTGAGTCTTGATTTATGCTCCGTCTAATGGCACTTGGGGTAACCTCCAAGCCAGTGACGCTTAGAAGAGAATAAATAAATGGCTGTCCCCCTGAAATTATTCATCTGCAGCAAGAGGATGAGAGAAACAGAATGATTTCAATTACAAGTTTGTTGAAACTTTAATTTGGGAAAAATAAATTTTAGTTTTTAGTTCTGATATATAGAGAAAAAGAACAAAAATGCGCTTGGTCAACACCAAAGATATTCTGTTTATAAAAAAAGACTCATTAAGACCATCAAAGAACTTAACAGGAGCAATGACAGTGAAAAAGGGATGCCCATTTTCATGAAGAAAGGAAAACCAGGAAGCAGGAAGCAAGCAGGCATATTGATCAAGCAGAGGGGTGCACATTTTTCTTGTTAAAGGCCAGATAGTGGACATTTTAGGCCATTTGGGCTGTATGGTCTCTGTCATGACTTTTCAGCTGCCATCCTTTTTTTTTTTTTTTGTCTTTTTGCCTTTTCTAGGGCAGCTCCCATGACATATGGAGGTTCCCAGGCTAGGGGTTGAATCGGAACTGTAGCCGCCAGCCTACGCCAGAGCCACAGCAACTCGGGATCCGAGCCACGACTGCAACCTACACCACAGCTCACGGCAATGCCGGATCCTTAACCCACTGAGCAAGGCCAGGGATCAAACCCACAACCTCATGGTTCCTAGTCGGATTCACTAACC